>NC_057800.1:533933137-534242615 GCF_018294505.1 Triticum aestivum
CCAGTTTATGAGGAAAGCACAAGGAATATTCCCTTACAAAGGAAGCAAGACTAGGACTCCACTTGTAATAGAGTAATCCTAATCCTAATAGGACTAGTCATGTAAACCGCCCCTTCAACATATATAAGGAGGGGCAGGGCACCCCAAGAGGGACAAGATTGACAAGTTCCACAAGTTGGACAAGTTAGGTTTAGACAATAGCTCTCGAGATATAGCACTCTTGTAATCGTGATCATCATCATCAATATCAATGAAGCATGATGTAGGATTTTACCTCCACCGTGAGGGGCCGAACCTGGGTAAAACATCGCGTCTCCTGTCCCGCTCAACCCCTCTCAAGCTACCACATAGATGTGTTGGCCTCGCGACTAAGTCTTGACACTGATGACATCTGCCGTGACAATTCCACGACAGTGTGTGTGGGAAGGACATGTCATGCACCTTGTATGTCCACTTTTCAAGGCTATGTTGATGCTTAATGCTCACCCTTACATTAGTCTTCTCAAGTGCTTTGCCATGACTCACACACATCATTTTGGTTGAGCCTACTCTTATGTTGCCTCTTTTATATGTTGCTCAAACATTTGTTTGTTGCAAGTGCTAGGCTTTGTTTCCTACTTGCTCACCTGCACTTGTTGTGAGTTTCTATTTATTTCCGGGGAGTGATGATCCTATTTTGTGCACTTGGCATCCTAATGCAAATATTCTAAGGAGTGCACAAATCATGGGGATCTTCACTAGTGTCTTTATAACACTCCGTTGCTCTCTTGCACTTGTCGTGAGGTTTTATTGATCTTGGGGGAGTGACGATCCTATTTTGTGCTCGTTGTATCCAATTACAAAACTAAATTGTGCACAAATCATGGGGAGCTTCTCTAATTTCTCTAGAACACTCCTTTTCTCATATCATAATATCTTTTATTCATGTGGCACATAGGATCATTGGTCTAGTTGGTTCAATTGATATCCATTGATTGCTTGCTTCAATTGGTATCTTTTGATTGCTTGATTGCTTGTGTCTCTCTTTATATGTCTTTGTGGAATATCCTTCTTTAGCACACTTTGTGCCTAAATATAGTTGGTCTTCCTCCAAGTATTTACCTTTGGATATGTGTATGGCATTCCACTCTCTTGTTGAGAAATACACAATTTATCGAGGATCACCTTTTTTGGCCTTCTAAGCTTTCCACCATTTTGGCAATCGATGCCAATGTGGGAGAAGTTTCAGAGAGTTTTGTGGATAAGTTTTCAGAGTTGTGGAGAAGTTTCCAGAGTTTCTTCTTGATTTGGTTGTGTTCCTAAGCATTTGCATCTCTTACTCATGCATCATTGGTTGTTACATTGCATGGTGATGCATAATTCCTTATATAAACTCTCTTGAAAGTGATTGTAATCAATTACCAAAATGGGGGAGATTGAAAGGACATGCGGTGCCCCCATGTGTGGTTTTGGTAATTGATGACAATTTCTATGGGTTAATGGTTGCCTTGAGTTATATTTGAAGGATTTGTCCATAGGCTATTCTTGGAGTCCATTTGTTGGTTTCAAGAAGAGTTTGTGATGACCAAGGTGCTATTCAAGGAATTACCTAAAGATTGGTCATGTGAGAGGTTGATCAAGACTATGTCAAAGAGTGAATCAAGTTTATCAACACACAAAGCATAGAAGATGTATCGAGAGGGATCAAGTGATCCCATGGTATGGTAAGCATTGTCAATTACACTTTGTGTACTAACCCATGGTATTCATGAGAGTTCTTTGTGGGGTTAGGTTGCGGTGTGTAAGTTCAAGTGGAGAATCACGAAGAGATAAAATGCTTGAAGCTTGCCATCCATTGTGGCAACAATGGACTTGTGAAGATGTTCGGAAGAGTGGCTCACCCATAGTGGGGTATGGGGGAGCAATCAACTAGTCTTCATCGAGCCAACGCAATCAAGAAAGGTAGACCAACTTGAGGGAGTCAAGATCGTCATCATCTAGCTCAAGTGGACCATGTGCAAGGCAAAGGTTTGCGCTTGATATAATTTCTATTTTACCGGTCTCATGGTGGTAGTTGGAAAACCGGGTTATAGGATCGATTGCCATACTATCAAGGGGGGGCTCACGATGAGTAGCTTGATCGTTTCATTCGTAGAGACCTCAAACCATTTCATCCTTGCATCATCTTTCTTGGTTCTTGTTTGGTTCTCTTTCTGAGTCTTAGAGCTTATGGTCATCTTGATGACAAGCTCAATTTCATCGAAAATGGAGTTCTCATGCTTCTTCTATTGCGTTTTCGGTGTTGGAGGTTTTACCGGTCTTATTCAAGGAAGGGTTCTCACCATTTTCTCTTGGGCCTTTTCTAATTTCTATATTATTATTATTTCTATCAAGATTGTGTTAGCCCTTGTCGCTAGCTTTCCAACAAACTTGGTTTCTGTCACACCCTAGCTGGTTCATGCATTAGAGTGTTGCATCATGTCTACTTTTACAGAAACTTGAAATGGGGATGACAGAACCCCCGGCACCCCCTGGAAACAACTAGGGTTTACTAAAATTATTTTCAATAAACCCAAAATGCCCTTCACAAAATGTTCATCATTTCTGGATTAGGTTAAAACGCCTGGCAAAAATGGTGCAATTTTTTCTAGGACATTCTCGATTCTTTGAATTAAATCATAAGTATTTGAATTCGGGCATTTAAATGCTATAAAATATTTTAAATGCCAAAATAATTCTGGATTTAAGTGAGGGCTGTTAGGAATAATCCCAACAGAGCCCACAATTATTTTCAGGATTTTAGTAAGTGCCTAAGTATTTTTAATAAAGCCCTAAAGTTACAGAAAAATAGAAAAAGAAAACAAAACAAGAAAGAGAGAAAGAGAAAGGCTTACCTGGCGCCCACCCAGCAGGCCCACCTGCCGGCCCAGCCCAGCCACCGCTCCAGTGAGCTACTTGGCTTGGCCAGGCAGGCAAGCAGCTGCTCGACGCCGAGCACAACATGCTTGCCACGGAGCTGCCCGCCGGCTCGCCGCTCCCCTCGTCGAGCTGTCGACGTGGGACAAACCCCTCTCTTTGCCCGACCTCGCAGAAACTCGCTCTCCCCTCTGGCTCCTCTCTCTCGCCCTCCCCGACGTCACCCGAGACGTCACCGTCGCCGCCGCTCGCCGCAGCCACGTCCAACGCCGTCCCTGCGCCCTCTCACCGTGTCCGGACGGTTCGCCGTCGTCGACTACGTCGACTAGCCAAGCCGCACGACGCCGGAGCCCCTGCATCGTCCCCGCCGCCATCGTCTTCAACCTCGGGCCGCCGAGATCGCCGTCGCCGTTCCGACCGCACCGAGCCTTCCCCGAGCACAGTAACCCTCCATGCGGCTTCCCTGTGAGCTGCTAAACCTCCCCGTGCTTTCCATTTCACCCCTAGAATAATGTAGACATCACGTCTCTTATGCCCGAACGCACCGCCGCCTGACCACATCACCGACGATGCTCAAGTGACCATTTGGTCACGGGCTTGTGCCCGTCACACTCCCCGCACCGCGTAGATGATTTAGGTGCTAGCGCCACGCCGCCTAGGCCATTGCAGCCACGCGCACGAGCTGACCTGAGCTTCCGCCTCCGCCAAGCTCGTCGCCGGTGATGCTCCGGCCACTCCCCGGCCAAGCCATCACCACGGCTAGATGCGGGCGAGCACCAGCTGCCTGTAGCTGCTCTCCGCGCATCAAATGGTGCCCTGTGGGCAAATCCCGCAGCATGCCACCGCGTCTGGCCTCGCCGGCGGCTAAACGCCGGCAGGCTTTGACCCGCTGATCGGCGAGTTGACCACGTCTGACCTGTGTGGGCCCAAGTTGACTTCCCCCCTATGCCTATGACACGGGGGGCTGACATGTTACTTAGTTTAGGATTAGTGCTAACTAATTTTAGTTAGTTTAGGTCACTGACATGTGGGCCTAGGCCCCACTAACAGTTAGTTAGTATTAACTTAATTATGTTAGTTAGTTGAGACACTGACAGACAGGGCCCGCCAGTCAGGTTTCACTGGCCCTGACGCCTTTGACTTGCTGACGTCACAGTGATGCAGTGCTGACGCAATTATTCATTTTCTGGATTTATTTTTATATAGGAAATTCTAGAAAATAGCCTAAACTTCTAAAAATCATAGAAAATCAACCATAGCTCAAAATCAAACAAATTATATATGAAAAATGATCAGAAAAATTCAATCTATCCATTTGTAATGGATTCATGCATGACAAACCACTATAACTTTGCTGTTTAAGTGAAACAAGCTAACACACCCATTATGCATAAGAACTTTAACCTTCATTTGAATCTTTGATTCAAATGGACCCATTTCAACTTGTTTTACATTGTATTAGGCAGGACACATCATTTTTCCATGTCATAGCATGCATCATATTGTTGCATATTGCCATGTGTTGATTATACTCTATGGTGTCTTTCATGGTAGGTTCTGCCTCCGAGGATATCTCCGAGTATCCAACTGAAGGGCAGTACCCTACTACCACTCCGATACAAACCCATG
This sequence comes from Triticum aestivum, assembly GCF_018294505.1. NCBI lineage: Eukaryota > Viridiplantae > Streptophyta > Magnoliopsida > Poales > Poaceae > Triticum > Triticum aestivum. The sequence continues at coordinate 533,937,662 of NC_057800.1, forward strand.
TTCTCGCTTCTGCTCTTGGTTACTGCATTAAGACAACGCGATTCAAACTGCTGCGTGCTACGGTAGTTGAACCCTTATCCTCTGCATGACCTGCCATTGCCACAGTAACTAGATGAAACCCACTAGCATGTGTAGGAGTTGATTGAGCCATGTATGTGATTCCTACCTTGCTATGCCTGCTATGCTTAGAGTTGTGTCAGGTCTGGTTCATCTGGGTTATGGGCTAGAGTGAAATGATTATGTCGGTAATGTGAGGGATGTGTTGAACATGATTTGGTAAAGGTATCGATGAGAGGTCATGTAGGAGTACATGGTGGGTTGTTTCATTGAGGCCGTCCATAAGAACTGAGATCTGTATGTGTGATTTAAGATTCAGTTACTGCCATACATTGGGCCCGAAACTAATGGACCCTCTCGGCTTCTTAATCACCCTAGTACTCTGTCCAGGAGTTGCAATTAGTTTCTGGTGTTTCTGTGGTGTCTCGGGAACCCTGTTCACATCGTTCGGGGCCGTATGTGGAAACCTCGGCCGGACTCCCTGCGGATGGAACCTGGATAGGCGATAAACTTGGACTAGAGATTTGAGTGTTTAGGTAGGCCATGGCCGACACCCTCGTTGGGCTTCCGCTTGAAGGTTGCCGAGTACATGTCATGTAAACGGCGGTAAGTGGTGAAAGCGTGTATGAAGAAGTATACCCCTACAGGGTTAATATCATCTATTCGAATAGCCGCGTCAGCAGTAAAGGACTACTTGGTTGCCTATACAGTTCATAGACAAGTTAATGGTTACCACTAAAAGACTCAAGATAAGTGTGAGTACCGAGGATGGCCCTCTCGTAGGATGACGAGGGAGGATCCCCGGTGGAGTATTGTGTTGGTGTTTAGTGGACTCGTGTGCGAAAACTATTTTACTAGTAGTGTCCCGTAGGATAGCTTAGCCAAGAGTCAAAGCTGGCTTGCTGCAATAACTCCACCACCTTCTTGAGAATGAGCATGTATAGTAGGTTCTGATGTAAGACTTGTTGAGTACCTTTGTACTCATGTTTGCTTAATTACTATTTTCAGACGACAACACCGCCCCCTCCGATGGGTTTTATGTAGATCTCGACGTTGATGAGTGACTTGCCACCCAGGTGGCGATCCTGGCCATGGAGGGCCCTATGTAGATAGACAGGCTTCGAGAAGCCTTCTTGCTTTCTAGTGTCTGTACTCAGACTATTTGCTTCCGCATGTGCTTGTATGCTTGTATGACTTGAGTGTCGGGTCATGTGACCCCTACCTGTATGAACATGTTATGTATGGCTCTCTGGAGCCTTTAAATAAAGTACTGGAGTTATAGAGTTTTGTTGTGATGCCATGTTGTATTTGCACATATCAAGCATATTGTGTGTATGATTGAAATGCTTGGTATGTGTGGGATCCGCCAATCTAGTTGTTTATCCTTGGCAGCCTCTCTTATGAGGAAATGTAGTCTAGTGCTCCTTGAGCCATAGTAGTCCGCTACAGCCCGGTTCCCCAGAGTCCTGCTAGCCCAGCACTACTGCTCAGGACACTTGACTGGCCGGCATGTGTTTCACTTCGTTCCTATGTCTGTCCCTTTGGGGAAATGTCACGTGGTGACTTCCGGAGTCCTGCCTAGCCTGCTACAGCCCGGGTTCCCCGGAGTCCCGTTAGCCAAGTGCTACAGCCCGGATTCACACGCTGATGACCGACATGCTCGATGTGATTCATGTATGCCTGTCCCCATAGGTCTGTGCCGCTTTGGGTTCACGACTAGCCATGTCGGCCCGGGTTCTGTGTCATATGGATGCTAGCGACACTATCATATACGTGAGCCAAAAGGCGCAAACGGTCCCGGGCCATGGTAAGGCGACACCCGTGGGGATACCATGCGTGAGGCCGCAATGTGATATGAGGTGTTATCGGCTACATCGATGTGACTTGGAATCGGGGTCCTGACAGTGTTGGTATCAGAGTCGGATTGCCTGTAGATTCGTTGAGCCAAATTGGTCGATGTCGAGTCTAGAAATGCTTTAGTTATATGTAGGGGAATTGATTGTGGGAGGGAACGTAAGGCTCTTTTACTCCTTTACCTTATGTCCTCTGATCTGAGTCATTCTCTTCTCATTCAACGTGGGTTAAGGACTAGGCTCTCTTCTTCTATCAGGTTCACGTGTTACTAATCCGTAGTAGCTTATAGGATTGTTGTTACAAGCCTCAGTACAGTTCCTACTACTTTTAGTATGTTGCCAGTTGAATCACAACCTTGGTATGATGTTGTTGAGTGGTATTGCAAACTATTGTGGATGTCTCAAATCTTCTTCTGAGCATTTACAGCCGTTATGCTGTCCGATTTCCCCTAGAAAATTCTAATGCCTTTGCATTATTCTGTGCTTTCAGATGGCCACCCGTTCGCAGAACCAAGTGGTTCGTCTGACCCGGTGTCTTGATGTGCCCGGCCACATGGCCATGTTGGTTCGAGTGATGGTTGAGTCAGGCTATCGGTGGTATTCGGAATATACCGTTGAGGATCAGTTCAGAGACTTCAACCAGAGCCAGTACCTCTGTACCATCAGGATATATCCCTCTTATCCTGGAGCCACTGAGGCCCTTCACTGTTCCTATGGACTTGGTGTCACTATTGAGATGTCTGTCCAGGATGCAGCCTATTCAATGATGACTATCATTCGAGCCAGGACTGCCTTGCTACAGAACACCGATTTCCGATACATGCCAGCCTCACTTCCCGGAGCACTGGGGTACTATCAGGCCTTGTACTATGACTCTACACATGAGGAGTCACTACTCCGCACCACTGGCGAGATGCTCGAGGATAAGGACCGCGAAAATCGGGCCTTGTGTATGGAGCTTTTCCACGCTCGTGCTGATCATTGGGCCACTTTGACTCGGTTTGCACCTGCGGTGCAGGCAGGATACATGGACATGAGGGACTTGTAACCTGTACGGTCTGGATTGCCAGATTGTATGGAGTGGCGCGATGTAGGAGGCATCACCCCTCCTCATGGTCCCCGTCTGCCACCACATGTGGGACCGAGGCCACATCCGAGTCCCTATGGTCCACAGGCTCCGCAGGACCGTCTGTTCCCAGATGATCATGTTCCACTTCCAGGCTTTGGTGGCGACTTCTATGAGGATTACTACGGAGCCGTCTGAGCTAGTAGTAGTTTCACTAGTATTGTAGTAGTTGTATTCTCCACAGTCGTGCATGACCGTGGGATACGACTTTGTGTGTATCACGCTCCGGAGGTGTAGAAAAATAATGTATAGGAGCTTGGAATGCCTTCGATGAGATGTAGTGTCTTTCACCGTAGTTGTACTCTAGCCTGGGCTTGTACTAAACTATGTACGGTGTGTATGCCAATGGTATATATATGGTAGCTTCTATATTACCATGTCGTGCAATGAACATCTTAGCATTCCATGTTATCCATTACATTCTGCACTTCCTTGCTAAGTTTGTGCCATCCTTATCTAAACCATTGTCTTGTTTTCTCCTAGGATGGTCAACACCCACAGCAACCCTGCTGCCCCGAAGCAGGGGGAAGCCAGTGCAGCTAGGGGTGAAAATCTGCCTCACTTGCCTTCTCTGGCCGAAGTGATGCTGGAGGCGGAAAGAAACAAGCATGAGACTAACCGCTTGCTGGAGCGGATTGAGCAGAACACTGGACGCCATCTACGAAATGACTTGGTGTCAATCAGTGACTTCATCAAGTTGTACCCACCAGAGTTTAACCATTCCGTCGAGCCCCTCGACGAGGATGACTGGCTTCGCAGCATCACCCACAAGCTACATTCTGCCAATGTAGCCGAAGCTGGTAAGGTTACCTATGCTGCCTATCACCTCGAAGGCCCTGCTAGCCTTTGGTGGGAAAATTTTGAAGCTATGTGCCCGGTCGGCCAAATCACTACTTGGGCTGAATTCAGTTAGGCTTTCCGTGAGCATCACATCCCAGAAGGTCTCATAGATCGCAAGAGGGAAGAGTTCTGCAATTTTACCCAAGGAAGACTGACTGTGGATGCATATAGTCGTGAATTTGGGAATCTGGCACGATATGCTCCTGAAGAGGTATCCACCGACGCTAAGAAGCAGGCAAGGTTCCGCAAGGGACTTAGCCCTAAGCTTCGCCGTGATCTTCGTCTGCACGAGTGCACCTCCTTTCAGAAGTTGGTCAATAAAGCCATCAGTGCTGAGACAGGCCAGCCTGACTATGACGCTTCACGCAAGCACTCTTGTGATTTTGGTTCTTCATCCGGCTCGGGATCTCAGAAGCGTCGGGTGTGGATTCCAAGCATGGCACTGCCACCCAGGTTCATTCCGAGGCCATCCTTTGAGGCGCCTCGTCCCAACCAGCAGTTTGCACCGTCCAAGCCCTATGGTGGCCCCGCTGCTAATGCTGCTCCACACCCCAATGTTGTGACATGTTTCAAGTGTGGAGAGCCGGGTCACTATAGTCGAGAGTGCCCCCAGAACAACAACCCCAATCAGTCTGGAAAGTCCGTTGGCCGTGGTAAGCCAGCGGGAAAGACATTCTACGCCAAGCCGGTCACCACTGCACATGGCCATGTCAACTATGTCTCAGCTGAGGAGGCTCATGAGGATCCTAACGTCGTCCTTGGTATGCTTCTTGTTAATTGCCATCCGGGATCTGTTCTTTTCGATACTGGAGCATCTCATTCATTCATATCCGAGAACTATGCTCGATTGCATAACACGACATTCTGTGACATGCCCACCTCCATGGTAATTCAAACTCCGGGTTCCAAATGGCAAACTTCTAGAGTAAGCCATGAGAACGAAATTCTTGTCGATAGACTTGTCTTCCTTGCATCTTTAATAGCTCTCAAGTCCTCGGACATAAACATCATCTTTGGTATGGATTGGATGTCAGCTCATTATGCTAAGATTGATTGTGCCACTAGAACCTTCAACTTACTCACCCATCGGGCAAGACAGTCAATGTCTTAACTCGAGTGGCCAAGCGCCAGCTTTACTCCCTAAATGCCAACCCCCTTCCAGACCTTGAAGATATTCCGGTAGTCCGAGACTTCCCAGATGTCTTTCCAGAAGAACTGCCAGGTGTTCCACCTGACAGGGATGTCGAGTTTGTGATAGACCTTGTTACAGGAACCGTTCCAATTCCTAGAAGACCCTATAAGATGGCACCCTTAGAACTAGCCGAGCTTAAGAACCAACTCGATGAGTCCTTGAAAAAGGGTTTCATCCGTCCTAGTTCCTCTCCTTGGGCTTGCCCCGTCCTCTTTGTCAAGAAGAAGGATGGAACGGATCGGATGGTTGTAGATTACCGACCTGTCAACTTGGTCACTATCAAGAACAAGTATCTGCTTCCCAGGATCAATGATCTGTATGATCAGCTCGCTGGATCCTCAGTGTTTTCAAAGATGGATTTGAGGTTGGGCTACCATCAAATCAAAATCAGAAACGGGGACATTCCCAAAACGGCCTTTGTTACCCGTTATGGCCAATACGAGTATACCGTTATGTCCTTCGGTTTAACCAATGCCCCAACCACCTTCCCCCGGTTAATGAACTCGGTATTCATGGAGTATTTGGATAAATTCGTCGTAGTATACCTCGATGATATACTCATCTACTCCAAGAATGAAGAGGAACATGCCGAACATCTAAGGCTGGTATTGACGAAACTTCGAGAGCATCGCCTTTGTGCCAAATTCTCCAAGTGTGAATTTTGGTTGCCAGAAGTGACCTATCTAGGCCATGTAATCTCTGGTAAGGGTATTGCTGTCAATCCCGAGCGAGTTCAAGCCGTCCTTGATTGGACTCCACCTGAGACGATCAAGCAAGTTCAGAGCTTCCTTGGCTTAGCGAGCTATTGCCGCCGCTTCGTCGAGAATTTCTCCAAGGTTGCTAAACCTCTAACTGAACTCCTCAAGAAAGATAAAAAAGTTCGAGTGGACCCCGCAGTGCGGGTTCAGCTTTCAGGAACTGAAAAGACGCCTGACATCTAATCCCGTACTGGTACCACCAGATTTCTCCAAGGACTTTATTATCTATTGTGATGCCTCGCGACAAGGACTAGGTTGCATACTCATGCAAGATCGTCAGGTAATTGCCTATGCCTCACGGCAATTACACCCACATGAGGAAAACTATCCCACACATGATCTAGAGCTTGCAGCTATAGTCCATGCACTCAAAACTTGGCGACATTACCTTCTCGGTAATCGTTGCGAGATCTTCACCGATCACCAAAGTTTGAAATATATCTTCACCCAACCGGATTTGAATCTTAGGCAAAGATGTTGGGTCGAGTTGATCTCGGATTACGACTTAGGAATAACTTACACCCCGGGCAAAGCCAATGTCATGGCTGATGCACTAAGTCATAAATCCTATTGTAACAACCTGATGTTACAACAAAGTCAACCACTTCTCCATGAGGAATTTCGTAAGCTTAATCTTCACATTGTTCCTCGAGGATTCCTATCCACCCTGGTGGCGAAACCTACCTGAGGGAGTCCTGGATTAGGGGTGTCCGGATGGCCGAACTATACCTTCAGCCGGACTCCTGGACTATGAAGATACAAGATTGAAGACTTCGTCCCATGTCCAGAAGGGACTTTCCTTGGCGTGGAAGGCAAGCTTGGCGATACGGATATGTAGATCTCCTACCATTGTAACCGACTTTGTGTAACCCTAACCCTCTCCGGTGTCTATATAAACCGGAGGGTTTTAGTCCGTAGGACAACATACAGAATAACAATCATACCATAGGCTAGCTTCTAGGGTTTAGCCTCTCCGATCTCATGGTAGATCTACTCTTGTACTACCCATATCATCAATATTAATCAAGTAGGACGTAGGGTTTTACCTCCATCAAGAGGGCTCGAACCTGGGTAAAACTTCGTGTCCCTTGCCTCCTATTACCATCCGGCCTAGATGCACAGTTCGGGACCCCCTACCCGAGATCCGCCGGTTTTGACACCGACATTGGTGCTTTCATTGAGAGTTCCTCTGTGTCGTCGCCGTTAGGCTTGATGGTGTAACACCCTCGATGCGACTATATCTCCCACGTGTCGAGGCACGACTTAGAGGCATAATCGCATTGAAGGCATATGTCGCAAGTGAGGTAATCTTCACACAACCCATGTAATATAATAAGGGAAAGAGATACATAGTTGGCTTACAATCGCCACTTCACCCAATTACATGAATAAAGCATTACATCAATCAGATACAATCAAGGCCCGACTACGGAGCCAAAATAAAAGAAGAACCCCAAATGCGACAAAAGGTCCCCGATCGACCCCAACTGGGCTCCACTACTGATCAACTAGAACGAAACACCACAAAGGACAAGATCTGCATCGAGCTCCTCCTGAGCTTGGTTGCGTCATCTGCACGGACTCATTGGCACCTGCAAGATGGTTTTGGAAGTATCTGTGAGCCACGGGGACTCAGCAATCTCGCACCCTCGCGATCAAGACTATTTAAGCTTATGGGTAAGGTAAAAGGTATGAGGTGGAGCTGCAGCAAGCGACTAGCAAGTATGGTGACTAACTTATTCGCAAAAGAGAGCGAGAAGAGGAGGCAAAGCACGAGCGAAAAACTAGAGAACAACCTGCGCAAACATTACTCCAACACCGTGTCCACTTCCCGGACTCCGCCGAGAAGAGGCCATCACGGTAACACACTCGGTTGATTCATTTTAATTAAATTAAGGTTCAAGTTATCTACAACCGGACATTAACAAATTCCCATCTGCCCATAACCGCGGGCATGGCTTTCGAAAGTTCAATCCCTGTAGGGGAGTCCCAACTTAGCCCATGACAAGCTCTCACGGTCAACGAAGGAATAGACCTCCTCCCAAGACGTTCCGATTAGGCTCGGTATCTCGGTAATTCAAGACACTTCGACAGGTTAAAACAAGACCAGCAACACCGCCCGAATGTGCTGACAAATCCCGATAGGAGCTGCACATATCTCTTTCTCAGGGCACACTCAGATGAGCGCTCCATACAACTAAAACCAAACCTCGAGTTTCCCCGAGGGGGCGCTGCACAGGACTCTTGTTTGGACCAACACTCAGAGGAGCACTGGCCCGGGGGGTTTAAAACAAGATGACCCGCAGGCTCCGAAAACCCGAGGGAAAAGAGGCTAGGTGGCAAATGGTAAGACCAAGGATGGGCATTGCTGGAAAAGCTTTAATCAAGGCGAACTATCAAGGGGTTCCCATTATAACCCAACCGCGTAAGGAACGCAAAATCCGGGAACATAACACCGATATGACGGTAACTAGGGCGGCAAGAGTGGAACAAAACACTAGGCGAGAGGCCGAGCCTTCCACCCTTTACCAAGTATATAGATGCATTAAGATAACATGGCAATATAATGATATCCCAACAAGTAAATAAAAGATGTTCCAACAAGGAACGGCCTCCAATCTTCACCTGCAACTAGCAACGCTATAAGAGGGGCTAAGCAAAGCGGTAACATAGCCAATCAACGGTTTGCTAGGACAATGGTGGGTTAGAGGTTTGACATGGAAATTTAGGAGGATTTCAAGCAAGTGGTAGGCATCATAGCAATGGCATAGCAAAAGAGCGAGCAAACTAGCATAGCAAAGATAGTAGTGATTTCGAGGGTATGATCATCTTGCCTGCAAAGCTGTCAGAGTTGACTGGATCCTCAAAACCGAACTCAACGGGCTCCTCGTTAGCGAACTCGTCTCCCGGATCTACCCAAACAAGACAAACAAGCAACAAGGATACAATCAACCACGTGCAAACTCAAACAACACGATGCAAAGATGATATGCTATGCGGGATGCGATGCGGGATGCAAAATGCAAGATATGACAGGAAATGCATGAACCTGGCCTCAACATGGAAATCCAAGTGTGCCACTGGAAAGATGAGATGAAATCGCTTGAAAATGATATAAAGAACGCCGGAATCGGAATTACGGTTTGGAAATGGCAAGCGATTCAAATATGACACCGGTCTGCGATTTACAGCAAGTAGGCATCTAAATGCAGTGAAATGAACATGCTACAACACCCAAACATGACAAAAAAATAAATGGCAGGGATGCACACAAGATGCTTAACGAAAGTCTAGCACTAAGCTACGGCCAATTCATCCATTAACAGGTTCAAACAAGCATGGCAAAAACGCAAATGGTAAAACAGATCTCAGACTTAGTGAAATTAACACTTGTCTGGAATTTCAAATCATATAGCCCTCTTCGGAGCAACAAAACAACATGCTACAGGACCTGAACATGACAAAGAAAGACATGGCATGGAGCTACTCAACAAGCTTAACAAAAGTCCCTTAGTGACCTCGAGCCAAAAGGGATCACAAAATATAGAAACAAGCACATGAACATAGCAAAAACATAATCAGTTTTCAGACTTAGTGAAAACTGGGACATGCTGAAACATAACTCACGAAGGCATGTAAACGAGCTCGATGCACTCACTACGGTGCAAGTCTTGGAAAGGCAAGCATACATCCATAAAGAAGGCACAAAATACAAGCTATACATGGCAAGAACAATAGCATAGCATGCATGGATCAACTACAATAACATCGGCAAAATCGCAAACAAGTTGACGATCTTCCCAGATTCGCAACGAAGCAAAAGTAGAGCTCGATTGACTCAAGCTAGGGTGCTCCATAATTGCAAACAAAGACATGGATGGATAGAGCACTACAAGGTTACGAAACTCCCTTACTGATCATCCTCAAAAGAGGCACGGATCACTAGGAAACAACATGAACATATGGATCATGAACTAAACAATCCCACACTTGGTGAAACTACAAAGTCCCTGAAAACAGATTTACCGGGTGCCTCACTTTGCAAGCCTGCACAAGTCACCACACACATCCTAAAAATGCATGGGTTGCACCTCTGGAAAGATAACAAAATGCTTAACAAAACATATGAAGGACTCACAGGCATATCATGCACACAATAATCATGGCAAAAATGACAAAAGTCTAAGATGAACTAGCAGATCTGTCAATTAACTCACGAAGCCTCCTTCTAACAGCATTTCGGGCATCAAGATGCACTCAAATGAAAATCATGCAATGGAATGAAATGATGTACTCATCGAGGCGAACATTTTGATATACTATATGTCCAAATCGGAGCTACAGATGCGGAGATATCACAGGTCAAAGTATGCATAAAAATTAGGGTTTGGGGGACAAAAGTCAACCGGGGGATCCTCAGATCCAGATCTGGATGGCGCGGAAATCGAGGTCGCCGGATTTCCTGTTCGCCGGAGTTCTTGCCGGAGTAGAGGAGGAGGCCGGCCGGGGAGAGGAAGGGGCCGGGGCGGCGCCGGTGGAGCTCGCCGGAGCGGGGCGGTGGCGGCGCGGCCTTGCCGGCGCGGTGGCGGAGGCGGCTGGCGCCGGCCGGCGTCGGGAAGAGGAGGCGGTGGCCGGCGGCGATGGAGGCGGCGGTGCGGTGGCCCGGCGACGAGGAAGGAGGCGGGGCTGGTGCGAGGCGGCGGCGGGTGGCGATGCGGGCCGCGGGGGCCGGCCTCGGGCTCCCGGGCCGCGGTGGCGGCGGGGACAGGCGAGCGCCACATGGCGGGCCGCGGTAGGCGGCGGCGGATCCGGACACGTCCGGCTCGGCGCGGACGTTGTCCGGCGGCGGCGGAGATCTCTTTTTTTAGGGTTTCGGGGGAGGAGACGATCCGAAAAACGGGGGGCCTTTAAATAGGCATAGAGGGAGCTAGGAGAGTCCAAATAAGGTGCGGTTTTCGGCCACGCGATTGTGATCGAACGATCTAGATGATGGAGCAGAGTTTGGTGGGTTTTGGGCCAAATTGTAGGGGTGTTGGGCTGCAACACACACGAGGCCTTTCGGTCCCTCGATTAACCGTTGGAGTATCAAACGAAGTCCAAATGGTACGAAACTTGACAGGCGGTCTACCGGTAGTAAACCAAGGCCGCTTGGCAAGTCTCGGTCCAATCCAGAAATGTTTAATCCCCACACATGAAAGAAAGCTAGAAATGACCACCGGACGAGAACGAAGCGCCGGAATGCAAAACGGACAACGGGGAAAATGCTCAAAAGCATGAGATGAACACGTATGCAAATGCAATGCACATGATGACATGATATGAGATGCATGACAATGACAACAACACACGGAGACAAAAACCCGAACCCGAGAAAATAAAATAACTTAACGCCGGAAACGGCAAGAGTTGGAGTACAAATGGGGAAAGTTACATCCGGGGTGTTACAACACTCCACCACTACGAAAGGATCTCGTCCCGAGATCTAGAATGGCACCGGAGGGACAAACGGAAGAGAAAGAGAAGAGGTAAGACTAAGTTGCTTCTTTGACAAACAAGTGAAACCAAAGAACCTTGAAAAGGTTACACACATTCGAGAAAAGAATACAACGAAGGTGAACAAGGTCGAAAACACCCCGTTAGAAAAGAGGGAAAAAGAACATTTGTGAAAAACCTTGAGGGTGAAGGGAAGATATATATTGAAAACACGCCGGTTAAGGAAGGGGATCAAGGAAGACTGAATTCGAACTGCACTCCAGTTGAAAAGTGATACGAGACTAGATAAGATGAAAAGAACTTGAGCAGAGGACATGACACTCCGGTTAAATGGATAAGCACGAAAAGAACATGATCTTTGACAAACGAGATGATGGGTTGAAAAGAGCAACATCACAATAACTCCAGAACGAAGGGAAACAAGATCTTGAGAGAGCACGGTTACAACAAATGCTAGAATGGAGTTGTTGAAAACCAACAACGAAAAGAATAATCTTGATATGGTCTTATGAAATACATCTCAAAATTATGAGGTGACAATCTGCCACTCACGGGAAAGAATTGTATTTATTTGAACAAGGAGACGAGAAAGTATTTCACCGGGAGGATAAAGAAGAGCTTGGATCATTTATAAGCACCATAGATAGCAACAATCCTTAGGGAAGGCTTTAGGTGAAATATAACCCAAGATAATTCCCATGACGAACTTGATGGATTGAAGATTTCTCAATCTTGACAACATGTGAATCATGAACCACATAGGGAAATCATCAAGAATGACATAATACCACCTCAAATGATACGGTAGAAAGAATTGAACTCCGGATTGCAAGATGAAGAATGCTTGAGCTCCTTAGAAAAGAATCTCGATGAACACTTCGAGAAGGAGTATCAAACAAAAAGAAAAAGAAGTTGAAAACACAAAGTGAAACCTTGTAATGATTTAGATGGATCTCCGTGATAATTAGAGCTTGGAACTCCGGGAAAGAAAGATGAGCTATTGGAACCAAGAATAAGAATAATGAGCCACTCCGGAAAACAGGAATTAAATAAACTCGATGAAACAATAATACGAATTACATTATGTGTATCCTTCACCAATTAAAATTGATGACAAGCAATGGAATTGGCATACTACTTATTCTCGTAGAAAGGATTATGATAGATATAGTGCCAACTTGAGAAAGTCTTCAGCAAGTCACCGGTAGGATAGAAAAAACAACGAAAGAATTAGTATGACAACCAAGGAAGAGATCTTGAGCGAACCACCATAAAAGTTGAAAAGGACAATAAGAAGAAAAAGAAACACCGGGTAAGAATTAGCAAATGAATGAAGAAGCTTGAGAGAATTTAGATGCAAGTGAACGAAAAATCGCGAGTTTAATAGAGGATATTTGAATGATGCACCGGCAAGATAGGAGAATCATAACTGACAGCTGAGAATGAATAAACCTGAATTGATGGACTCTAGATAAACAAACTGAAAAGGCTCCTGAATTACCCCGTTGTTTGAAAAGAATATCTCACAATCGCAAATAATTATGAGAGGATGGAAAGAATGGAGAAAGATTGAGAGAAAAATCTTCTTCGGTCTTCAAATGACGACGAGAAACACCACCACGACTTATTGAGGCACACCGGAAGAATCAAAATGAAGAGGTTGAACCAACGATGAAAAGAATTTGGAAGATCTTGGAGAAGACATTTGACTGATGATAACTCATTCTTACGTCAAACTTTAAAAGTAATTTAGGATAGCTCCGGGAAATAAGAAGAGTCAGGTAAGGTCCTGGGAAAAGACCTGTGGGTTAGGGCCCACTCAAAAGAAACACCGTTAAAATGATTAAAAAGAGAGGTTGCACCGGTTGAATTAAATGACTTGAATGAGATACCAATCTCGAAAGAGCTTGAACGAATGCAGAGTGGAAACACGAATCTTCGAGATATCTTGAGCACTCCGGAACAATTAAATGGCGAGAAGTGAATGAATATGAGGTGCACCGGCATGAGAAGATATTTGAAACAAGGAAAAAGATATGATCAACACCGAAAGCTTGAATTGGTTCCACCAGAGAAGAAAAGAATGAAGAATGACGAACTAGTAGAGCATCTCCTTGAGAACCACCAGGTAAGAATATTGATGAAAAAGAATGGAGTGACTTCACATGAGTTGAATGGATACCCGATGAAGAAATCTGGGTCCTCGAAGAAACAAAAAGGGAGGGAGGGTGGAAAAAATAAAGACAACTTGGAGATGGATGAAACGAACGCCGTTGAGAGAGCTGATACTTGATGTTGCAGATGTTGAAATGATCGGATCCACTTGAGGAGAGACACACCGGTTGAAAAGAAATTGAAAAGAGAAACTCAATGATCGAGAAGGATTAGTATTCACATAGGAATATGAGAACACCATTTGGGGAAGGTATGGAATCAACATTTGACTTTGAAGCAACTCGAATACCACAACTCAAAACAAAACAATGGATTGGCTTGCAGAATAAGCCAGAACAAACATATGATAGAGATTTCGTCCGTAGTTTTCGTGGTGGGGCCTACACGGGCTCGATCGTACAGCACCATCATGTACAAGGCAGTGCACATGACATACGAAGCATCCCCGAGTCAGCATAGCCAAGGACTCTTTAAGACACAACGAGACCACTATAAAACCGACCGTGAATAGGCGGACCACTAGACGTCGAACCCCAATTTCATATCATACATCTGTCGGAATGATATCCTAAGAGCTACTTGAATTCCCACCTATGAAATTCCCGAACCTTTCCGGTTATGCAATCAGGTGTTGGGGATACAGGGGAAGCATAATATCTCACCCAAACTAACAAATCCTACATCCAGCTGTATCCATCCTTCAACACATAACCAAGAAAAAACTTTGGAAACCATCTACCTCAACCTTCGAAAAGCATCCGTTATACCAGTTATGGCGATACTCCCGAACTCCCGCCCCAGTACTGGGTGGCGTCGAGGTTATCTCACCAATGAACTGCATAAAAGAGATTTTCTATGTCGGCGTACTAAACTCAGGTATTCCAGAACTGCAACGATAAAGTTATGATGACAACACCTCAGAGATCAACTCCCCAGGACACTTCCACTAAACCCCTGACACGAGGCACCAAGACAATGTTCTCATCATAAAACCATCGGAACGATTGCAAGATACCCGCGTGATCCTAAATTTTTTTAGTGACATTTGAGAAGAGAAGAGTCGAAACTCTACGTCAGGATGCTTTACCAGAGCGATGAGGAGACTGGGAAGTAAAAAGAATTCCTAAACTCTCCGATATATAATTCCTAAATGACTCAAAACATTTTTCTAGACACAACTCGGCCGCTAAAAACGATCAAGCAATGGGGCTCCTAAGGTTGGGGAAGGCTCTGATTACCAACTTGTAACACCCTCGATGCGACTATATCTCCCACGTGTCGAGGCACGACTTAGAGGCATAATCGCATTGAAGGCATATGTCGCAAGTGAGGTAATCTTCACACAACCCATGTAATATAATAAGGGAAAGAGATACATAGTTGGCTTACAATCGCCACTTCACCCAATTACATGAATAAAGCATTACATCAATCAGATACAATCAAGGCCCGACTACAGAGCCAAAATAAAAGAAGAACCCCAAATGCGACAGAAGGTCCCCGATTGACCCCAACTGGCTCCACTACTGATCAACTAGAACGAAACACCACAAAGGACAAGATCTGCATCGAGCTCCTCCTGAGCTTGGTTGCGTCATCTGCACAGACTCATTGGCACCTGCAAGCTGGTTTTAGAAGTATCTGTGAGCCACGGGGACTCAGCAATCTCGCACCCTCGCGATCAAGACTATTTAAGCTTATGGGTAAGGTAAAAGGTATGAGGTGGAGCTGCAGCAAGCGACTAGCAAGTATGGTGGCTAACTTATTCGCAAAAGAGAGCGAGAAGAGGAGGCAAAGCACGAGCGAAAAACTAGAGAACAACCTGCGCAAACATTACTCCAACACCGTGTCCACTTCCCGGACTCCGCCGAGAAGAGGCCATCACGGTAACACACTCAGTTGATTCATTTTAATTAAATTAAGGTTCAAGTTATCCACAACCGGACATTAACAAATTCCCATCTGCCCATAACCGCGGGCACGGCTTTCGAAAGTTCAATCCCTGCAGGGGAGTCCCAACTTAGCTCATGACAAGCTCTCACGGTCAACGAAGGAATAGACCTCCTCCCAAGACGTTCCGATCAGGCTCGGTATCTCGGTAATTCAAGACACTTCGACAGGTTAAAACAAGACCAGCAACACCGCCCGAATGTGCCGACAAATCCCGATAGGAGCTGCACATATCTCTTTCTCAGGGCACACTCAGATGAGTGCTCCATACAACTAAAACCAAACCTTGAGTTTCCCCGAGGGGGTGCTGCACAGGACTCTAGTTTGGACCAACACTCAGAGGAGCACTGGCCTGGGGGGTTTAAAATAAGATGACCCGCGGGCTCCGGAAACCCGAGGGAAAAGAGGCTAGGTGGCAAATGGTAAGACCAAGGTTGGGCATTGCTGGAAAAGCTTTAATCAAGGCGAACTATCAAGGGGTTCCCATTATAACCCAACCGCGTAAGGAACGCAAAATCCGGGAACATAACACCGATATGACGGTAACTAGGGCGGCAAGAGTGGAACAAAACACTAGGCGAGAGGCCGAGCCTTCCACCCTTTACCAAGTATATAGATGCATTAAGATAACATGGCAATATAATGATATCCCAACAAGTAAATAAAAGATGTTCCAACAAGGAACGGCCTCCAATCTTCACCTACAACTAGCAATGCTATAAGAGGGGTTGAGCAAAGCGGTAACATAGCGAATCAATGGTTTGCTAGGACAATGGTGGGTTAGAGGTTTGACATGGCAATTTAGGAGGCTTTCAAGCAAGTGGTAGGTATCGTAGCAATGGCATAGCAAAAGAGCGAGCAAACTAGCATAGCAAAGATAGTAGTGATTTCGAGGGTATGATCATCTTGCCTGCAAAGCTGTCAGAGTTGACTGGATCCTCAAAACCGAACTCAACGGGCTCCTCGTTAGCGAACTCGTCTCCCGGCTCTACCCAAACAAGACAAACAAGCAACAAGGATACAATCAACCACGTGTAAACTCAAACAACACGATGTAAAGATGATATGCTATGCGGGATGCGATGCGGGATGCAAAATGCAAGATATGTCAGGAAATGCATGAACCTGGCCTCAACATGGAAATCCAAGTGTGCCACTGGAAAGATGAGATGAAATCGCTTGAAAATGATAGAAAGAACGCCGGAATCGGAGTTACGGTTTGGAAATGACAAGCGATTCAAATATGACACCGGTCTGCGATTTACAGCAAGTAGGCATCTAAATGCAATGAAATGAACATGCTACAGCACCCAAACATGACAACAAAATAAATGGCAGGGATGCACACAAGATGCTTAACAAAAGTCTAGCACTGAGCTACAGCCAATTCATCCATTAACAGGTTCAAACAAGCATGGCAAAAACGCAAATGGTAAAACAGATCTCAGACTTAGTGAAATTAACACTTGTCTGGAATTTCAGATCATATAGCCCTATTCGGAGCAACAAAACAACATGCTACAGGACCTGAACATGACAAAGAAAGACATGGCATGGAGCTACTCAACAAGCTTAACAAAAGTCCCTTAGTGACCTTGAGCCAAAAGGGATCACAAAATATAGAAACAAGCACACGAACATAGCAAAAACATAATCAGTTTTCAGACTTAGTGAAAACTGGGACATGCTGAAACATAACTCACGAAGGCATGTAAACGAGCTCGATGCACTCACTACGGTGCAAGTCATGGAAAGGCAAGCATACATCCATAAAGAAGGCACAAAATACAAGCTATACATGGCAAGAACAATGGCATAGCATGCATGGATCAACTACAATAACATCGGCAAAATCGCAAACAAGTTGACGATCTTCCCAGATTCACAACGAAGCAAAAGTAGAGCTCGATTGACTCAAGCTAGGGTGCTCCATAATTGCAAACAAATACATGGATGGATAGAGCACTACAAGGTTAACAAAACTCCCTTACTGATCATCCTCAAAAGAGGTACGGATCACTAGGAAACAACATGAACATATGGCATCATGAACTAAACAATCCCAGACTTAGTGAAACTACTAAGTCCCTGAAAACAGATTTACCGGGTGCCTCACATTGCAAGCTTGCAAAAGTCACCACACACATCCTAAAAATGCATGGGTTGCACCTCTGGTAAGATAACAAAATGCTTAACAAAACATATGAAGGACTCACAGGCATATCATGCACACAATAATCATGGCAAAAATGACAAAAGTCTAAGCTGAACTAGCAGATCTGTCAATTAACTCACGAAGCCTCCTTCTAATAGCATTTCGGGCATCAAGATGCACTCAAATGAAAATGACGCAATGGAATGAAATGATGTACTCATCGAGGCGAACATTTTGATATACTATATGTCCAAATCGGAGCTACGGATGAGGAGATATCACAGGTCAAAGTATGCATAAAAATTAGGATTCAGGGGACAAAAGTCAACCAGGGGATCCTCAGATCCAGATCTGGATGGCGCGGAAATCGAGGTCACCGGATTTCCTGTTCGCCGGAGTTCTTGCCGGAGTAGAGGAGGAGGCCGGCCGGGGAGAGGAAGGGGCCGGGGCGGCGCCGGTGGAGCTCGCCGGAGCGGGGCGGTGGCGGCGCGGCCTTGCCGGCGCGGTGGCGGAGGCGGCTGGCGCCGGCCGGCGTCGGGAAGAGGAGGCGGTGGCCGGCGGCGATGGAGGCGGCGGTGCGGTGGCCCGGCGACGAGGAAGGAGGCGGGGCTGGTGCGAGGCGGCGGCGGGCGGCGATGCGGGCCGCGGGGGCCGACCTCGGGCTCTCGGGCCGCGGCAGCGGCGGGGACAGGCGAGCGCCACGTGGCGGGCGGCGGATCCGGACACGTCCGGCTCGGCGCGGACGTTGTTCGGCGGTGGCGGAGATCTCTTTTTTTTTAGGGTTTTGGGGGAGGAGACGATCCGAAAAACGGGGGGGGGGCCTTTAAATAGGCATAGAGGGAGCTAGGAGAGTCCAAATGAGGTGCGGTTTTCGGCCACGCGATCGTGATCGAACGATCTAGATGATGGAGCAGAGTTTGGTGGGTTTTGGGCCAAATTGAAGGGGTGTTGGGCTGCAACACACACGAGGCCTTTCGGTCCCTCGGTTAACCGTTGGAGTATCAAACGAAGTCCAAATGGTACGAAACTTGACAGGCGGTCTACCGGTAGTAAACCAAGGCCGCTTGGCAAGTCTCGGTCCAATCCCCACACACGAAAGAAAGCTAGAAATGACCACCGGATGAGAACAAAGCGCCAGAATGCAAAACGGACAATGGGGAAAATGCCCGAATGCATGAGATGAACACGTATGCAAATGCAATGCACATGATGACATGATATGAGATGCATGACAACGACAACAACACACGGAGACAAAAACCCGAACCCGAGAAAATAACATAACTTAACGCCGGAAACGGCAAGAGTTGGAGTACAAATGGGGAAAGTTACATCCGGGGTGTTACAGATGGCTCCTACGATTAGCAATAGCGATGCAGTCCAGGGTGAGACCTTCCTCCCCGGACAGATCTTCGTCTTCGGCGGTTTCGCACTGCGGGCCAATTCACTTGGCCATCTGGAGCAGATCAAAAGCTATGCCCCTGGCCGTCAGGTCAGATTTGGAAGTTTAAACTACACGGCTGACATCCGCGGGGACTTGATCCTCGACGGATTCGAGAGACTACCGAGCGCGCCGCACTGTCACGACGAGCATGATCTAGCTCTTCCGCCAAACAGTGCCCTGGAGGCCGCACCCGCATCGGCTTCGACCCTTAATTCGGAGCCAACTGCGCCGATCGAGGATGGGTGGTTGGACGCCGCCTCGGGGGCTGCGATCCCAACGGCGATCGAGCCGAACACCAGCCCCGCACTCTGCGAGACTCGTGACTCCAAGGAGCCGAACTCCTCTCCAGACCCCGAACCCTCCGCGCCCCTACTGATCGAATCCGATTGGGCGCCGATCATGAGGTTTACTACCGCGGACATCTTTCAGCACTCGCCTTTCGGCGATATTCTGAAGACACTAAAGTCTCTCTCTTCATCAGGAGAGCCTTGGCCGGACTACGGCCAGCAAGGTTGGGATACGGACGATGAAGAAATTCAAATCCCACACACCACCCACTTTGTAGCCACTGTTGATGATTTAACCGACATGCTCGACTTCGACTCTGAAGACATCGACGGTATGGACGCCGATGTAGGAGACGATGAAGAACCAGCGCCTATTGGGCCCTAGAAAGCCACCTCGTCATATGACATATACATGGTGGACACCCCAAAAGAAGGAGATGGCGATGGAACAGCGGAGGATGACCCCTCCAAGAAACAACCTAAGCGCCGTCGTCAGCGACGCTGCTCAAAATCCCGCCAAAGCAAATACGGTGATTCCAGCACGGGAGATAATAATACTCCAGAGAGTGCCGAAGAAAACCACCTCCAGCAAGATTCCGCACAGGAGGATGAAGAAGCCAACCCTCATGAGAGAGCGGCAGACAAAAAGGTCAAGGACGATAATTGTATGCCTCCCTCCGAAGACGAGGCAAGCCTCGACAACGACGAATTCGTCGTGCCAGAGGATCCCGTCGAGCAAGAGCGTTTTCAACGCAGGCTTATGGCCACAGCAAGAAGCCTCAAGAAAAAACAGCAACAGCTTAGAGCTGATCAAGATTTGCTAGTCGATAGATGGACTGAAGTCCTTGCAGCCGAAGAGCATAAACTCGAATGCCCCTCCAAGAGCTACCCAAAGCGCAGGTTGCTACCCCGATTAGAGGAGGAAGCACTTAAACCTACATCACCAGCACTTGATACGGCCGACCGACCACCTCGTGGCCGCGACAGAGAGGCCTCTCGGCCCTCCACCCAAGTCGCACCCCGTACCAAGGCACGAGAAAATGCACCAGACCTGCGAGATATGTTGGAGGACAAGGCAAGGCAAACAAGATCGATCTACGGATCGCGTGGGTGCCCCATGACTCGAGACGGTAACCGTCACGCCGGACACAAATCCGGCAGGGCCGAACACAATAGACAAAGCTCATTGGAGCTATGTCGTGATATAGCCCAGTACAGAGGCGTCGCACACCCACTATGCTTCACAGATGAAGTAATGGATCATCAAATCCCAGAGGGTTTCAAAGCTGTAAACATCGAATCATATGATGGCACAACAGATCCTGCGGTATGGATCGAGGATTATCTCCGTCATATCCACATGGCTCGCGGCGATGATCTCCACGCCATCAAATACCTCCCACTCAAGCTTAAAGGACCAGCTCGGCATTGGCTTAATAGCTTGCGAGCAGGATCAATCGGTTGTTGGGAGGACCTGGAAGCCGCATTCCTCGACAATTTCCAGGGCACCTATGTGCGACCACCAGACGCCAATGACCTAAGCCACGTAATTCAGCAGCCAGAGGAATCGGCCAGGCAATTCTGGACACGGTTCCTAACAAAGAAAAATCAAATAGTCGACTGTCCGGACGCAGAGGCCCTAGCAGCCTTCAAGCACAATATCCGTGACGAGTGGCTTGCCCGGCACCTTGGATAGGAAAAGCCGAAATCTATGGCAGCACTCACGACACTCATGACCCGCTTTTGCGCGGGAGAAGACAGCTGGTTTGCTCGTAGCAACAATATGACCAAGAACCCTGGTAATTCGGATACCAGGGACAGTAGTGGTAGGTCGCGTCGCAACAAGCAGAAGCGCCGCATTAACGGCGACAATGCTGAGGATACGGCAGTTAATGCCGGATTCAGAGGCTATAAATCCGGTCAGCGGAAAAAGCCATTCAAAAGAAATCCTAGGGGCCCGTCCAGTTTGGACCGAATACTCGACCGCTTGTGCCAGATACATGGCACCCCCGAAAAGCCGGCCAATCACACCAACAGGGATTGTTGGGTGTTCAAGCAGGCAGGCAAGTTAAATGCCGAAAATAAAGACAAGGGGCTGCATAGCGATGACGACGAAGAGCCCCGGCCGCCGAACAACAGTGGACAGAAGGGTTTTCCCCCACAAGTGCAGACGGTGAACATGATATACGCAACCCACATCCCCAAGAGGGAGCGGAAGCGCGCGTTAAGGGACGTATACGCGGTAGAGCCAGTCGCCCCAAAGTTCAACCCATGGTCCTCCTGCCCGATCACCTTTGATCGAAGGGACCATCCCACTAGCACCCGTCATGGCGGATTCGCCGCATTGGTTCTAGACCCAATCATTGACGGATTTCATCTCACTAGAGTCCTTATGGACGGCGGCAACAGCCTGAACCTGCTTTACCAGGATACAGTGCGGAAAATGGGCATAGATCACTCGAGGATTAAGCCCACCAAAACGACCTTTAAAGGCATAATACCAGGTGTAGAGGCCAACTGTACAGGCTCAGTCACACTTGAAGTGGTCTTCGGATCTCCGGATAATTTCCGAAGCGAGGAGTTAATCTTCGACATAGTCCCATTCCGCAGTGGCTATCACGCACTGCTCGGGCGAACCGCATTCGCCAAGTTCAATGCGGTACCGCACTACGCATACCTTAAGCTCAAGATGCCAGGCCCTCGAGGAGTAATTACGGTCAATGGAAACACCGAACGCTCTCTCCGAACGGAGGAGCACACGGCGGCCCTTGCAGCGGAAGTACAAAGCAGCCTCTCCAGGCAGTTCTCCAGTCCGGCCATTAAACGTCCGGACACCGTCAAGCGCGCCCGGAGTAACCTACAACAAGACCGCCTGGCACGTTCCGAGCAGGCGTAGCAATGCGGCCCCAACCCCAGCCCTCGCAAAAATGCGACACCAGTACTTCGCGTACATAACTACGCTCTAGAAATACCATGGGTACAGGGGGAGGGGCACCATCACGGCACGCCCGAAACACGGCTTAAACCGCACCAGGGGCTGCCGATTTTTTAATTTTCTCTTACTTTCAGGACTCCACTCTTCGGAAGGCCTGTTCGGCAGTTCAATTGCCGCACAAACGATGCAAGAACCAGGGAAGCAGACAAGCCATGCCGCATTACGGAACTCCCAGGTGGTCTCTATCACGAGCAGTATACCTGTTTCGCATACCATTCCGCAGCCTGCCCCTGGAACGGACATGTTAAATAGTCCAACCTTTTGCTTATCGCATTATTTGTATCGTTCTGCTTTGATCGCAGCCCTTTTTAATAAACAATGCATAGCTTTTGTCTATTTTTGCATTACTTTTTTTTACAAATATATGTTCCTTAACGACATGTTGCACCCGTACACTTTGGTACGGCCAAAATACGCCAGGGGCTTTAGTACCCCTCAATATGGTGTGAGAAGTCCGAACACTTTAACAAGTGCGGCACCCCGAACTTATAGCATTATATGCATCGGCTCCGAATCATGTCTTGGGTCAATAGTTGGGTTTGCCCGGCTCCTATGTTTTGGTGCCTTACGTTCCGCTATATCGGCTAAGGTAGCACTAGGAGAACTACTGCGATTGTGCCCCAGTTGAGCTGGGTCGAGCACCTCAGTAGAGAAAGCTAAAACTGACTGTCATGATGAAGCGAGAGCTGGTCGCTGTTCGAGAGGTTTTTCGAGTCCCTAAAGACTTATGCCGCTTAGAGCGAGGAGTCGGCTCTGTCCGGCCAAGGCGTGGATAGCGCCCCGAACTCGGTCTTCCGAATACCAGGGGCTTCGCCGAAATTTAAAATTATAGAATTCTATGGCTAAGTGAGAGTGTTCACGCATTATAGTCCGATTGCCTTGTTCGTTGTGCTGAGCGCCTCCCTCGAAGGACCCAAACATGGGAAAAAGAGCGCTCAGGTTTATCCCCGAACACCCCAGCACTAGCGGCACGGGGGCAGAAGCCGACGACTCGCCATCTCTCAGAATTGATAAACAGCCGCACAGAAGGTAATATTTTAAATTCCAACAGCATTGCTTAGCGCATATGAACAAGTTTTCAGCGCACAGGACAAAACGAGCGAGTTTTACTCAAAAATTACATCCCTGGAACATTCATCCGCCACAAGGCGGGCACCCTTCAGAACATCCTTATAATAATTCTCGGGCTTGCGATGCTCTTTCCCCGGCGGTGGCCCGTCCTTCACAAGCTTCTCAGCATCCAGCTTGCCCCAGTGCACCTTAGCACGGGCAAGGGCCCTACGGGCACCTTCAATGCAGACGGAGCGCTTGATGACTTCGAGCCTTGGACAGGCCCCCACCAGCCGCCGCACCAGCCCGAAATAGCTCCCAGGCAGAGCCTCTCCAGGCCACAGCCGAACTATGAGGCCCTTCATGGCCTGTTCGGCCGCCTTGTGGAGCTCGACCAGTTGCTTCAGCTGGTCGCTCAGGGGCACGGGGTGTCCGGCCTCAGCATACTGAGACCAGAACACCTTCTCTGTCGAGCTGCCCTCCTCGGCTCGATAGAATGCGGCGGCATCGGACACGCTACGGGGAAGATCTGCGAATGCTCCTGGAGAGCTCCGGATTCGGGTAAGTAACAAGTAACTCACGTTTATGTGTTTGCTTTGCATAAAGAATGCCTTACCCGCCGCTATCTTTTTCACCGCATCCAACTCCTGGAGGGTCTTCTGGGATTCGGCCTTGGCAGACTTGGCATTTTCAATAGCCATCGCGAGCTCGGACGCTCGCGTCTTTGAGTCAAGCTCCAAACTCTCATGTTTTTCATGAGAGCCTGGAGCTCTTGCCGCACCTTGCCAACCTGGGCCTCATACTTCTCCCGCTCGGTGCGCTCCGTGGCCGCCCTCTTCTCGGCCTCGACCAGCGCTTGCTTAAGGGTCGCCACCTCAGACGTGGCCCCTACAATAGCCACGATAATCCTGTCATTTTTTGCAATTGCACTTTTTTATATATATTTAAACAAGGTATTTCTTACCTTCCTTGTCCTCGAGCTGCTTCTTGGCACGCCCGAGCTCTTGCTCGGACTGCTCGAGGTTCTGCTTTAGCGTGTCCACTTCCGCAGTCAGTGCGGCGGACGCCAGCAGAGAAGCCTGCATACGCATATTGACTCCTTTTTGTTAGACTCCTGCGAATTTTATTTGATCCTCTATTCGGCTTTTCTTCCCGAACGCCAAACAGAGCATCAGGGGCTACTGTCTATGCGGTAATATTATTTACACATTCTTTACTTACCTCAAAGCCTGTTAAAAGGCTAGTACAAGCTTCAGTCAGTCCGCTCTTGGCGGACTGAACCTTCTGGACCACCGCACTCATAATGGTGCGGTGCTCCTCGTCGATGGAGGCGCCTTTGAGCACCTCCAACAGATTGTCCGGCGCCTCCGGTTGGACGGGGGTCACCGGCACGGTGGGCTTGCTCCTCTTGGAAGGAGGTCGCCCGCCGGACTCTGGAACCTTTGAAGGTTCCGGAGCGGTGTCCGGCCTAGAGCCGGACTTGGAGCCCTGGGGGGTTTTATCCCCTTTACTCCTGGAGTCCGGGAGGTCGCCTTGCGGCGCCTCCAGGACCACCTCCTCCTGGCTTGGAACCTGTTGGGACAACACTTCGGCGTCGTCCGTAGGGCGGGGGGAGGAAGCCGTCGGAAGCGAATTCACATCCGACGAGTCCAGTGAACCGCTCGACGACGCGTCGAGCCGGTCTTTGGGTGGGCTGCATAATCATATTCGACATAAGGGAAAGCTGTGCAATAAAGGAATACTATGAATTACTCTGGTATCCGGATACTTACGATTTCGCCAGGGGCTTGGCCCTGAGCGGCCACTCCTCTCCGCCGTCGTCGGCGTCGGTGGAGTAGTCCGGAGGAAGGGTTTTCCCCTTCTTGGACCCTTCGGCCTCCCCAGTGAGGGCGGCCTTCCTTTTCTTCTCTCCCCCCGCTGGAGGGGGAGAGGTCTCTTCTTCCTCCTCCTCGTCTTCACGGGAGGAATGCGCCTTGGAGCCATCGGATGATGAACCCGACACCTCCGGCGCCGGGCACTTTTTCGAGTCCCCGTGGCCTTCTTCGTGGCCTTCTTCTCCGGCACCACATAGGGTGCCGGAACCAGCAGCTTCGCCAAGCGGGCATCGGCTGGGTCTTCGGGCAAAGGAGCCGGACAGTCGATCTGTCCGGACTTCGCCTGCCAAACCTGTCAAAGGTAAGGGAGCTTAGATCCCGCATAGAGTTAAACTATGAAAAACTAATACCCTGTAAAAGGTACAAACAACTTACCGCGCTAGCGTGACGCTGCGCGCTGAATCCGCGATCCTCGGTAGCGGATGCGGGAGCCTCGGCGCCCTTGAAAAGCACCTTCCAGGCATCTTCGTACGTCGTGTCGAAGAGCCTGCTCAGAGTTCGGTGCTGCGCCGGGTTGAACTCCCACAGATTGAAGGCCCGTTGTTGACACGGGAGGATCCGGCGGATGAGCATGACCTGGACTACGTTGACAAGCTTGAGCTGCTTGTCCACCAGGGTTTGGATGCATGTTTGCAGTCCAGTCACCTCTCCTTTGCTGCCCCACGACAGGCCCGTCTCTTTCCAGGACGTGAGCCGCGTTGGGGGTCCGGACCGGAACTCGGGGGCTGCGACCCACTCAGGGTCGCGCGGCTCGGTGATGTAAAACCACCCCGATTGCCACCCCTTCAGGGTCTCCACAAAGGAGCCCTCGAGCCATAAGACGTTGGGCATCTTGCCCACCATGGCGCCTCCGCACTCCGCCTGGTTGCCGCGCACCACCTTCGGCTTGACATTGAAAGTCTTGAGCCATAGGCCGAAATGGGGGCGGATGCAGAGGAAAGCCTCGCACACGACGATAAACGCCGAGATGTTGAGGATGAAGTTTGGGGCCAGATCATGGAAATCCAGGCCGTAGTAGAACATGAGTCCCCGGACGAATGGGTGGATAGGAAAGCCCAGTCCGCGGAGGAAGTGGGGAAGGAACACTACCCTCTCATGGGGCCTTGGGGTGGGGAGGAGCTGCCCCTCTTCGGGAAGCCGGTACGCGATGTCGTTAGACAAGTATCCGGCCTTCCTCAGTTTTTTGATGTGTCCCTCCGTGACGGAGGAGACCATCCACTTGCCTCCCGCTCCGGACATGGCTGGAGAAGGTTGAGGTGGGGAGTGCGGACTTGGGCGCTGGAGCTCGAGTGCGCAAGAATGGATAGGCAAAGGAGGAAGAAGGCGTAGGTGAAAAGGTGGATCCTTATCCCCTTATATGGGTGGACGCAACTACGTGTCCCCACCAGCCTGGTAAAACTCGCTTATCTCCAAGCGCCGTAATCAATGGCGCGGTTGGGTTACCCACGCCCGTATTGATGAGAATCCCGGAATAAGGGGACACGATCTCTGCTTCGACGAGACGTGCCAAGGAAACCGCCTCGCATGACACGCTGAGGTGGGATAATAAAACGATTCGAATAAAGGCTTGGCCGTGGTGCGTCACACTACGGAATACGTCAGCAGATTAGATTTGTGTAAATATTATTCTCTCTATGGCAATATGTGGAAACTTATTTTGCAGAGCCGGACACTATCTTTGTGTTCCAAATCTTCTATGAAGTACTTGGAGGAGGAACCCGCCTTGCAATGCCGAAGACAATCTGCGCGCCGGACTCGTCGTCATTGAAGCCTGGTTCAGGGGCTACTGAGGGAGTCCTGGATTAGGGGGTGTCCGGATGGCCGGACTATACCTTCAGCCGGACTCCTGGACTATGAAGATACAAGATTGAAGACTTCGTCCCATGTCCGGAAGGGACTTTCCTTGGCGTGGAAGGCAAGCTTGGCGATACGGATATGTAGATCTCCTACCATTGTAACCGACTTTGTGTAACCCTAACCCTCTCCGGTGTCTATATAAACCGGAGGGTTTTAGTCCGTAGGACAACATACAGAACAACAATCATACCATAGGCTAGCTTCTAGGGTTTAGCCTCTCCGATCTCGTGGTAGATCTACTCTTGTACTACCCATATCATCAATATTAATCAAGCAGGACGTAGGGTTTTACCTCCATCAAGAGGGCCTGAACCTGGGTAAAACTTCGTGTCCCTTGCCTCCTGTTACCATCCGGCCTAGACGCACAGTTCGGGACCCCCTACCCGAGATCCGCCGGTTTTGACACCGACACTACCCTTACAGATCAGATCATCAAGGCACAGAAGGTAGATCCGGGAATCTCCCGTATTAAGAGAAACATTAAGAAAGGAGTCGCGAATTGTTTCTCCGTTGATGATCTAGGTGTCGTATACTTTGGAAACCGCTTAGTGGTTCCCAAGGCACGAAACCTGAGGCGGATGATCCTTAAGGAAGCTCATGAATCCCCTCTCACCATTCATCCCGGTAGTACTAAGATGTATCAAGACCTATGCCAGAGGTTTTGGTGGACTAGGATGAAGAGAGAAATTGCTCAATACATTGCTAGTTGCGACGTCTGTCGTCGTGTTAAAGCAGAGCATCAATGGCCTGCTGGCACCCTTCAACCTTTGGTTATTCCTGAGTGGAAATGGGATAAAATCAGTATGGATTTCATTACTGGGTTTCCCAGGAGCAAGAGAGGGAATAATGCTATCTTCGTCGTGATCGACCGTCTTTCCAAAGTAGCCCACTTTCTACCTGTTCATGAGAGTATCATCGCTAGCCAGCTAGCTGATTTATACATCTTCCGAATAGTATCTCTTCATGGTGTCCCATTGGAAATTAACTCAGACCGTGGGAGTCTTTTCACCTCTCGATTTTGGGACAGTTTCCAAAATGCTATGGGAACTCGTCTCTCTTTTAGCACCGCCTTCCATTCTCAATCAAGTTGTCAAGTAGAGCGAGTCAATCAAATTCTGGAAGATATGCTCCGAGCTTCTGTCATCTCATTCGGAATGGGTTGGGAGAAATGCCTTCCATTTGCGGAGTTTGCTTATAACAATAGTTATCAAGCAAGCTTGGGCAAAGCTCCTTTCGAAGTTCTCTATGGACGAAAATGTCGAACCCTCTTAACTGGTCAGAAACCGGGGAAAGACAACTCTTTGGCCCAGATATGATTCAGGAAGCAGAAGAGCAGGTTCGCGTTATTCGTGAGAAATTGAAAACAGCCCAATCTTGTCAAAAGAGCCAATATGATTGTAAACATAAGCTCATGACTTATGAAGTCGGCGAGAAGGCTTACCTTTGGGTTACTCCGTTAAAGGGAACCCATCGTTTCGGTATCAAAGGCAAATTGGCTCCTCATTACATTGGACCCTTCCGCATTCTTGCCAAACAAGGAGAAGTTGCCTACCAATTGGAACTACCTTCGCATATTTCCAGAGTTCACGATGTCTTCCACGTTTCTCAACTCAGGCGTTGCTTCGCGGATGCTATCCGTGGAGTGGACCACGAAACGCTTGATCTACAAGATAACCTCTCATATCGGGAATATCCCGTTCGTATCCTTGATCAAGCCGAGCGTACCACTCGACGCCATAATATCAAGTTTCTCAAGGTTCAATGGTCACACCATTCCGAGAAAGAAGCCACTTGGGAAAGGGAGGATCATCTTCGACTCGAGTACCCCACCTTCTTCCCGGAGGATCCTAAATCTCGGGACGAGATTCTTTTGAGTGGGGGTGAGTTGTCACACCCTAGTTGGTTCATGCATTAGAGTGTTGCATCATGTCTACTTTTACAGAAACTTGAAATGGGGATGACAAAACCCCCAGCACCCCCCTGGAAACAACTAGGATTTACTAAAATTATTTTCAATAAACCCAAAATGCCCTTCACAAAATGTTCATCATTTCTGGATTGGGTTAAACCCCTGGCAAAAATGGTGCACTTTTTTCTAGGACATTCTGGATTCTTTGAATTAAATCATAAGTATTTGAATTTGGGCATTTAAATGCTATAAAATATTTTAAATGCCCAAATAATTCTGGATTTAAGTGAGGGCTGTTAGGAATAATCCCAACAGAGCCCACAATTATTTTAAGGATTTTAGTAAGTGCCTAAGTATTTTTAATAAAGCCCTAAAGTTATAGAAAAATAGAAAAAGAAAACAAAACAAGAAAGAGAGAAAGAAAAAGGCTTACCTGGCGCCCACCCAGCAGGCCCACCTGCCGGCCCAGCCCAGCCACTGCTCCAGCGAGCTGCTTGGCTTGGGTAGGCAGGCAAGCAGCTGCTCGACGGCAAGCACAACATGCTTGCCACGCAGCTGCCCGCCGCCTCGCCGCTCCCCTCATCGAGTTGTCGACGTGGGACGAACCCCCTCTCTCTCCCCGACCTCGCAGACACTCGCTCTCCCCTCTGGCTCCTCTCTCTCGCCCTCCCCGATGTCGCCCGAGATGTCACCATCGCTGCCGCTCGCCGCAGCCACATCCAACGCCGTCCCCGCGCCCTCTCACCGTGTCCGGACGGTTCGCCGTCGTCGACTACGTCGACTAGCCAAGCCGCACGATGCCGGAGCCCCTGCATCGTCCCCGCCGCCGTCGTCTTCAACCTCGGGCCGCCGAGATCGTTGTCGCCATTCCGACCGCACCAAGCCTTCCCCGAGCACACTGACCCTCCTTGCGGCTTCCCTGTGAGCTGCTGAACCTCCCCGTGCTTTCCATTTCGCCCCTAGAATACTGTAGACGCCGCGTCTCTTGTGCCCGAACGTGTCGCCGCTTGACCACGTCACCTGCGATGCTCCGGTGACCATTTGGTCACGGGCTTGTGCCCGTCACACTCCCCGCGCCGCGTAGATGTTGTAGGTGCTAGCGCCACGCCACCTAGGCCACTGCAGCCACGCGCATGAGCTGACCCGTGCTTCGGCCTCCGCCAAGCTCGTCGCCGGTGATGCTCCGGCCACTCCCCGGCCAAACCATCACCACGGTTGGATGCGGGCAAGCACCAGCTGCCCGTAGCAGCTCTCCGCACATCAAATGGTGCCCTGTGGGCAAATCCCGCAGCACGCCGCCGCGTTTGGCCGCGCCGGCGGCTAAACGCCAGCAGGCTTTGACCCGCTAACCAGCGAGTTGACCACGTCTGACCCGTGTGTTCCCAAGTTGACTTCCCCCCTGAGCCTATGACAGGTGGGGCCGACCTGTTACTTAGTTTAGGATTAGTGCTAACTAATTTTAGTTAGTTTAGGTCACTAACATGTGGGCCCAGGCCCCACTGACAGTTAGTTAGTATTAACTTAATTCTGTTAGTTAGCTGAGACATTAACAGACAGGGCCCACTAGTCAGGTTTGACTGGCCCTGGCGCCTTTGACTCGTTGACGTCACAGTGACGCAGTGCTGATGCAATTATTCATTTTCTGGATTTATTTTTATATATGAAATTCCAGAAAATAGCTTAAACTTCTAAAAATCATAGAAAATCAACCATAGCTCCAAATCAAACAAATTATATATGAAAAATGATCAGAAAAATTCAATCTATCCATCTGTAATGGATTCATGCATGACAAACCAGTTTAACTTTGCTGTTTAGGTGAAACAAGCTAACACACCCATTATGCATAAGAACTTTAACCTTCATTTGAATCTTTGATTCAAATGGACCCATTTCAACTTGTTTTACATTGCATTAGGCAAGACACATCATTTTGCCATGTCATAGCATGCATCATATTGTTGCATATTGCCATGTGTTGATTATACTCTGTGGTGTCTTTCGTGGTAGGTTCTGCCTCCGAGGATATCTCCGAGTATCCAACTGAAGGGCAGTACACTACTACCACTCCATCAGGCAAGCAACCTCATTGATCATATTGATACAATCCCATGTTCTTGCCTCTACTCTCATTTACTACATTAAGACAACAACGTTACTGCTGTGTGCTACGGTAGTTGAACCCTTATCCTCTACATGACCTGTCATTGCCATAGTAACTAGATGAAACCCACTAGCATGTGTAGAGTTGATTGAGCCATCTATGTGTTCCTACCTTGCTATGCCTGCTATGCTTAGAGTTGTGTCAGGTTTGGTTCATCTGGGTGATGGGCTAGAGTGAAATGATTATGTCGGTAATGTGAGGGATGTGTTGAACATGATTTGGTAAAGGTATCGATGAGAGGCCATGTAGGAGTACATGGTGGGTTGTTTCATTGAGGCCGTCCATAAGAACTGAGATCTGTATGTGTGATTTAAGATTCAGTTACTGCCATACATTGGGCCCGAAACCGATGGACCCACTCGGCTTCTTAATGACCCTAGTACTCTGTCCAGGAGTTGCAATTAGTTTCTGGTGTTTGTAGGTTACGTGTTGGCGGCCGTGCGTAGCACTGACCCTAGGGGTGGGCTATGTTGCGGTAGATACACCGTGGCACGGTGTACCGAGTCACCCGTTTGGTGTCTCGGGAACCCTGTTCACATCGTTCGGGGCCGTATGTGGAAACCTCGGCCGGACTCCCTGCGGATGGAACCTGGATAGGCGATAAACTTGGACTAGAGACTTGAGTGTTTAGGTAGGCCGCGGCCAACACCCTCGTTGGGCTTCCGCTTGAAGGTTGTCGAGTACATGTCATGTAAACGGCGGTAAGTGGTGAAAGCGTGTATGAAGAAGTACACCCCTGCAGGGTTAATATCATCTATTCGAATAGCCGCATCCACAGTAAAGGACTACTTGGTTGCCTATATAGTTCATAGACAAGTTAATGGTTACCACTAAAAGACTCAAGATAAATATGAGTACCGAGGATGGCCCTCTCGTAGGATGATGAGGGAGGATCCCGGTGGAGTATTGTGTTGGTGTTTAGTGGACTCGTGTGCAAAAACTATTTTACTAGTGGTGTCCCGTAGGATAGCTTAGCCAGGAGTCAAAGATGGCTTGCTGCAATAACTCCACCACCTTCTTGAGAATGAGCATGTATAGTAGGTCCTGATGTAAGACTTGCTGAGTACCTTTGTACTCATGTTTGCTTAATTACTGTTTTCACACGACAACACCGCCCCCTCCGATGGGTTTTATGTAGATCTCGACGTCGATGAGTGACTTGCCACCCAGGTGGTGATCCTGGCCATGGAGGGCCCTATGTAGATAGACAGGCTTTGAGAAGCCTTCTTGCTTTCTAGTGGCTATACTTAGACTATTTGCTTCCGCATGTGCTTGTATGCTTGTATGACTTGAGTGTCGGGTCATGTGACCCCTTCCTATATGAACATCTTATGTATGGCTCTCTGGAGCCTTTAAATAAAGTACTTGAGTTATAGAGTTTTGTTGTGATGCCATGTTGTATTTGCACATATCAAGCATATTGTGTGTATGATTGAAATGCTTGGTATGTGTGGGATCCGACAATCTAGTTGTTTATTCTTGGCAGCCTCTCTTATGGGGAAATGTAGTCTAGTGCTCCTTGAGCCATAGTAGTCCGCTACAGCCCGGTTCCCCGGAGTCCTGCTAGCCCAGCACTACTGCTCAGGACACTTGACTGGCCGACATGTGTTTCACTTTGTTCCTATGTCTGTCCCTTCGGGGAAATGTCACGCGGTGACTTCCGGAGTCCTGCCTAGCCTGCTACAGCCCGGGTTCCTCGAAGTCCTGTTAGCCCAGTGCTACAGCCCGGATTCACACGCTGATGACCGACATGCTTGATGTGATTCATGTATGCCTGTCCCCATAGGTCTGTGCCGCTTTGGGTTCACGACTAGCCATGCCGGCCCGGGTTCTCTGTCATATGGATGCTAGCGACACTATCATATACATGAGCCAAAAGGCGCAAATGGTCCCGGGCCATGGTAAGGCGACACCCGTGGGGATACCGTGCGTGAGGCCGCAATGTGATATGAGGTGTTATCGGCTAGATCTATGTGACTTGGAATCAGGGGCCTGATAGTTTCATTGAATTTGGAGTTCGTTTGCAGAAGTTGTGTCAGTTTTGGTGTCCTTAAAAAGGTTGTAGCGGTACTACCGCCCCTGGGAGCGGTACTACCGCTTGGAGGGGATGTAATTTTTTACTACAGCTCTTGGGAGCGGTACTACCACGGCTACTTCCGTGGCTACTTCCGCTTAGGACCAAAAACTCATTATATGTCCAGCGGTGGTAGGCACGGATGTATTTTTTTAGTACCACTCGCAATCAGTAGTACCGCTATCCTTAGCGGTAGTACCGCTACCCCTAGCGGTAGCACCGTGAGGACGAGTGGTAGTACCACTCCGGCGGTTCTACCACCCTTTTTCCTCCTCGCTATTGTTTTCAAAGGGCTTCCATTGCCCTAGGGGTAGTACCGCTCCCATGAGCGGTAGTACTTCTCTGTGCGGGCTCTGAGCATAACGGCTGGATTTGTCCCCACCTTTAAAAGGGGGTCTTCTTCCCAAATGAACCATATCCTTTGAGCTCGTGTTCTTCCCCCATTGTTGACCTTCTTTGAGCTTGCTACCTCTCAATCCCTCCATGGATTCTTGCTAGTTTTGGGGGGAAAAGAGAGAGGAGATCCAGATCCACACTTCCACCAATCACTTTCTCCTCTGTGTGAGGGGAACCCCTTGGATCTAGATCTTGGAGTTCTTGGTGTTCTCCTTCTTGTTCTTCCTCTCATTTTCCTCCCTTGCATTTGTTGTTTTGGTGGGATTTGGGAGAGAAGTACTTGGGCACTCCGTGTATCCTTGCCATTGCATTTGGTGCATAGGTTTGAGTTCTCCACGGTGATATGTGGAAGTTACAAGTTGAGAAGCTTATTACTCTTGGGTGCTTGGTACCCTTGAGCTTGTTCCTCTTGGGTGCTTGGGTGCCCTAGACGATTGGTGGTGTTTGGAGCTCAATCATTGTGGTGTAAAGCTTCGAGGTCTCCAATTAGGTTGTGGAGATCGCCCCGAGCAATTTGATGGGTTCTGGTGACCACCCCCAAGGGTTGCCAAAGTGTCCGAGTTCGGTGACCGCCCCCAAGGGTTGCCATTTGAATGGGTTCGGTGACCGCCCTCAAGGGTCCCTTAGTGGAATCACGGCATCTTGCATTGTGCGAGGGCGTGAGGAGATTACGGTGGCCCTAGTGGCTTCTTGTGGAGCATTGTGCCTCCACACCACTCCAAACGGAGATTAGCATCCGCAAGGGTGTGAACTTCAGGATACATCGCCATCTCGCGTGCCTCGGTTATCTCTTACCCAAGCCCTTTACTTATGCACTTTACTTTGTGATAGCCATATTGTTTCTTGTCATATATCTTGTTATCACTTTATTGTTTATCTTGCTTAGCATAAGTTGTTGGTGCACATAGGTGAGCCAAGTTATTGTAGGTTTTGTGCTTGACAAATTAACCCTAGGTTTGTTCCGCATTTGTTCAAGCCTAAACCGTAATTACTTTAAAGCACCTATTCACCCCTCTAGGCGACATCCTCGATCTTTCACAATGTAATATTGGTTATTCGTTAGATCAACAATAATGCATATGAGATCCACTCAATAATTTCATCATGGCCTTCTCCTTACAATGACTCAACAAAAAGAATTTCAGAGAAACACACTCAAATATTTTTGGAGTTTTTAGTTTTTCTGAGGAAAGCAACTAACGAAGGAAAAACAAAAATGAGAAAAACTATTTACACGGGAAATCTCCCAAAAAGCAAAATAAGAAATGAGAAATCTTTTGGGGTTTTCTTTCAATACTACAAACTAAACAAACAGGAAAGAAAAACGAAAAGAAGCAAGAAATATTTTTGGGTTTTTTAAAATTTTGAAACACACAAGAAGAAAGCAAAATAAAACTAGCATGGCTATACAATGAAAAAGTATGAACACCGATAACTAGAATGAATATGTGGACATGAATGTAGTGTCAGTGAGAAAATGTACTCCCAATGCTTAGCCTTTTATTCTAGCTTGGTAATCACCATCACTGGTGAGGATAATAGTCATAATGGTATGTAGCTCGTGGAGGCACGTTGTGGTGCCTCCTCAGCAGACAGGCAGCTTCCACTGCAGCATTATACTCATTGTTGGGGAACGTTGCATGGAAAACAAAAAAAATTCTATGCACATGCAAGATCTATCCATGGAGATGCATAGAAACGAGAGGGGAGAGTGTGTCTACATTCCCTTGTAGACCGTAAGAGGAAGCGTTTATTAACGCGGTTGATGTAGTCGAACTTCTTCGCGATCCAACCGATCAAGTACAGAACGTACGGCACCTCCGCGTTTAGCACGCGTTCAGCTCAGTGACTTCCTCACCATCTTGATCCAGCAAGACAGACGAAGTAGTGGATGAGTTCTGGCAGCACGACAGCGTGGTGATGGTGGTGGTGATGCTATCTCCGCAGGGCTTCACCTAAGCACTCCGAAAATATGACCGAGGGACAAAACTGTGGAGAGGGGTGCCGTACACGGCTAAGAGATTATCGTGCCCTTTGTGTAGCGCTGCCTCCTTCATATGTATAGGTGGGGGGAGGGGAGGCAGCCAGGAGGGGCCTAAGGGTGGCCGCCAGCCCCCTTGGGCTCCTGCACTGTGGCGTCCCCCTTACCTTGTTTGCACAAGGGGAGAGGGAAGGGGAGGAGAGGGAAGGAAGGGGAGGCCGACTCCCCCCTTTCCTTCTCTCCCCAAGGGATGCAGCCTTAGCAGGGTGTGCCAGCCCCTTGTGTGCTGGTGTGCTCCTCTCTTCTATACCATGTGGCCCATTAACCACCCGGGGGTGCCCGGAACCCATTCTGATGATCCTATGACTATTCGGTACACTCTGAAACTCTTCTGGTGTCCAAATAGTATCATCCTATATATCAATATTTACCTCTGGACCATTCCGGAGCTCCTCGTCATGTCTGTGATCTCATCCGGGACTCCGAACTACATTCGGTCACCAAATCATATAAATCATATAACACTATATTGTAAACTAATGTTAAGCGTGCGGGCCCTATGGATTCGAGCTATGTAGACATGACAGAGACACCTCTCCGATGATTCCACTCAGATACTCGCATGCCTCCCGATGACACTGCGCAGTGAGAATGCCTCCCGTCAATTCACACACCTGCATGCACGCCTCCCGGCCTGCCTACGTGGCGGACTGGTCGCATGCGTCCTGTCAACTCACGCCTGCTCGCATGACACAGGGGTCGCGTGGTGGCATATATATTATTTTTCCATTTTGATGATTAATTCTGCCTCTTTATTGCTTAACCGAAGCATGGCATGTATCCATTGTTGGTCTAACGCCCACGGTTCGAATAAGTAATCCGTTTGCGATATTGGTTCCCTCCCAATAATTAATAATCTCCCGTTTGTAAGAAGATAAAAATTACATCAAAACTTATCTCAAATATGACAAAATGTACAATACCAGAGTGAATTGTTGTCCATATGACAACACGAGAAGTTTCATGAATGTCAAATAAGTTTTGGATGTACTAGATTTCAAAAATATAGATTCTCAATGGTTGAAATTTCTTGCATGGGTAGTAAACATACACCCAATGAGACACATGTTTTCCAATCCATTTAGGTGCACTGTCATGTGTGCATTTAGCTCAAATTTGATTTGCACATTATACCCCTACAAAATCAATCAATGTACTAAAACGTCGTAATGAACTCTATTTTTTTCAAAATTAAAACGACCCTCCTTTGGTAACATATGTTCACCGCGAGAAAATTTAACATGCATCGTAGTTACATTGGATGTGTGGTGTGTAAGTGTGCTTCTTGGGGGGGGGCTGGCCATTTTGTGAGGCAGGTCCCACATCAAAATCGTGAATTCATTATTTAAAACATTACAATTACACAACCCTTTCATACATACATGTTTGGGCCACATGTAGTCGGTGGTTGTCCTACACGACACTCACTCGCGTGTGACACTTTCTGTGGGCCCGCGAGGTAGTCATCTATCACTTTGACCAACAGCTGACAAAGAGGTTAATTTGACCAGCAAGGTTGATTCTTTTTAGTTTTTTTCTTACGGTGGGAGTATATAGTACACGTCGAAGAGGTGGGAGGGGACCAACATATATACCATGTACACGTCACTGAACACACCTTACTCAGTGTCAGGACTTTTCGGTTTCCAAGGCATGCGCCACATCAAACTTGTGCATTGGCTATTCAAACATCACATGATACCTCTTTGGGCCACATGCATATGCAGGCGGTGGTTATCCTAGGACACTCACGTGTGACGCTTCCATCTGTGGGCCCGCGAGGTCATCGTCCATGCATGCATCACTTTGACCCACACCGGGAGAGGTTAATTAATTTCACCATCAAGGAGGATTCATTTTGGTTTCTATTACAGTAGGAGCATATATATAGTATGCGTCGAAGAGGGGAAAGGGGACCAGCATATGTAGTACGCTTCATGAACCTCACTCTATGTGGGGACTTTATGGTTTTTGAGACGTGTGCCACATCTAAGTTGTGCATTTTGGGTATTCAAACATCACAACCACACACACCTGTCCATACATATGTTTGGCCACATGCAAAGAGATGGCGGTTGTCCTCTGGCACCCACTCACACGATTATTAGTGATATCGATGCTTTCCATCTGTGGGCCCGCTTGGTCCATCACTACTTTGTTCAACAATGGGAGAGGTTAATTTGACTTAGGAGGGGATTATTTTTTGGTTTGTATTATGGTATATATATAGGTCATGCTCTGGGATGACATGATATAGATTGAGCACACATGCATGTGTACGCATGAATCCCTCCCACAGAGTCGAAGTGGGCAGTACCACGACATGTCATGAACCGATCTGGCTCTATGTGGGGACAATATGATTTTCGACGCACGCGCCACATCAATGTGCATGGTATTCAAACATGCACGCATCACCTCCAAACATATACATATGCATGCGATGGTTGTCTTCGAACGGCACACTCCCGCATGTGGTTATCGGCGACAAGCCTATATATTCATGGGCCCGCGTGGACTTCACTTTGACCGACAACGAGATAGGTTACCATGGAGGATTCTTCCTTTGGTTTGTGTTATCATAGTAGGTCATGGTGAGATTCAGACCTAAGTTTCAGCACATACTATGCATGCATGCATGAATCCCCATCATCGACTCAAAGTGTGGAGTAATATACATGCATACAATGTGTCGTCAACTAACCCTTGCTCCATGTGGGGATTTCTGGTTCCAAAGAATGGTGCCACAACAAAGTTGTTCCATTGTGTATTCAAACATCAACACTCCATACATATGTTTGGGCCACATGAAGGCAGTGGTTTATCTTCGGGGACTAGCGCGTGATTATTGGCGAGCTAGCCAATCTATGGGGTCGCATGGACGTCCATCACTTTGACCAACAACAAGAGAGAGGTTGTACGACCAAGGTGGATTCTTCTTGGTCCGTTTTATGATACATCTTGGTGAGGTGCTAAGGGAGTCCTGGATTAGGGGGTCTCCGGACAGCCAGACTATATCCTTTGGCCGGACTGTTGGACTATGAAGATACAAGATTGAAGACTTCGTCCCGTGTCCGGATGGGACTCTCCTTGGCATGGAAGGCAAGCTAGGAAATACGGACATGTAGATCTCCTCCCTTGTAACCGACTCTGTGTAACCCTATCCCCCTCCGGTGTCTATATAAACCGGAGGGGTTAGTCCGTAGGACAACATACAATCATACCATAGGCTAGCTTCTAGGGTTAGCCTCTATGATCTCGTGGTAGATCAACTCTTGTAATACTCATATCATCAAGAACAATCAAGCAGGAAGTAGGGTATTACCTCCATCAAGAGTGCCCGAACCTGGGTAAACATCTTGTCCCCCACCTCATGTTACCATCCGCCTTAGACGCACAGTTCGGAACCCCCTACCCGAGATCCGCTTGCTTAGACACTGACATTGGTGCTTTCATTGAGAGTTCCACTGTGCTGTCACTGTAAGGCTCGATGGCTCCTTCGATCATCGGTAATGATGCGTTCCAAGGTGAGGTTTTCCTCCCCGGATAGATCTTCGTATTCGGCGGCTTCGCACTGCGGGCCAATTCGCTTGGCCATCTGGAGTAGATCGAGAGCTACGCCCCTGGCCATCAGGTCAGGTTCGGAAACTTAAACCACACTGCGGACATCCACGGAGACTTGATCTCCAGCGGATTCGAGCCCAGGTTAGGTGCGCCGCACAGTCACGACGAGCATGACATAACTCTGCCGTCGGACAATATTCAGGAAATCACATCTGCAACTACTCCGGCCGTCAATCCGGAGCAAACCGCGCCATCCGAGAGCGGAGGGATAGACTCCGCCATGGCGATAGAGCTGGATACTGACTTCACCCCCTATGAGAGCCGTGTCTCCGAACCACTGGATTTACCTCCGGCAACGGACTCCGAGCCGCTTACATCCATGCCCGTCGAATCCGACTGGGCGCCGATCATGGAGTTCACCTCCGCGGATATCTTTCAGCACTCACCCTTTGGCGATGTGCTAAATTCATTAAGGTCTCTCTCCCTGTCAGGAGAGCCTTGGCCGAACTATGTACGTCTAGAATGGGATGCGGACGACAAAGAAATTCGTTGCCCACCCACCACCCACTTAGTAGCCACTGTCGATGATTTAACCGACATACTCGACTTCGACTCTAAAGACATCGACGATATGGACGATGATGCAGGAGACAAGCAAGAACCACCGCCCACAGGGCGCTGGACCGCTACCTCATCATACGACATATACATGGTGGACACCCCTAAAGAAGGCAATGGCGACGAGACAGCAGAGGATGCCCCCTCCAAGAAGCAACCCAAGCGCCGATGTCAGCGGCGCCGCTCTAAGTCCCGCCACGGCAAAAGTAGTGATACCGGCACAGGAGATAATAACACTCCGGATAGTTCCGAAGACAACCATAATCCCCTCCAGCACGATGTAGAGCCGGACGATGAACAAGCTAGCCCTCCAGAGCAGGCAGCAGATGGAGAACCGGAGGAGGACAATTACATGCCTCCCTTCGAAGACAAGGCGAGCCTCGGCAACGACGAATTTATCATGCCCGAGGACCCCGTCGAGCAGGAGCGCTTCAAGCGCCAGCTTATGGCCACAGCAAATAGCCTGAAGAAAAAGCAACAACAGCTTCAAGCTGATCAGGACTTGCTAGCAGATAGATGGACCGAAGTCCTTGCGGCCGAGGAATATGAACTCGAGCGCCCCTCCAAGAGTTACCCAAAACGCAGTTTGCTACCTTACCTCCAGGAGGAAGCATTGAAACCTCATTCACCTGCGGCTGACCGGCGACTACGTGGCCGAGCCAGAGAGGCTTTTCAGCCTGAAGTTCAGCATGCACCCCGCTGCCACTCAATCAAAAATACCAAGGCCCGTCAATATACGGGTCACGGGCACGCGCGCCAACACAGGACGATGATCATCACGCCGGATACACCAAAAGCAAATTCGGCCAGGCCGAATACAGCAGACAAGACTCATATGAACTGCGTCGTGGTATAGCCCGTCACAGAGGCGCCGCACACCCCCTATGCTTCACTGATGAAGTTATGGGTCATGAATTCCCGGAGGGTTTCAAACCTGTAAATATCGAATCATACGATGGTACAACAGATCCCGCTGTATGGATTGAGGATTTTCTCCTTCACATCCACATGGCTCGTGGTGATGATCTACATGCCATCAAGTACCTCCCACTAAAACTCAAAGGGCCAGCTCGGCATTAGCTGAACAAGTTGCCAACAGACTCCGTAGACAGTTGAGAGGATCTAGAAGACGCATTCCTGGATAACTTCTAGGGCACATATGTGCGGCCACCGGATGCTGATGACTTGAGCCATATAACTCAGCAGCCAGGGGAATCGGCCAGACAATTCTGGACTCGGTTCCTGACTAAGAAAAACCAAATCGTCGGCTGTCCGGACGCAGAGGCCCTCACGGCATTCAAGCACAACATCCGTGACGAGTGGCTTGCTCGCCACCTCGGCAAGGAGAAGCCGAAGTCTATGGCAGCCCTCACGACACTCATGACCCGCTTTTGCGCGGGCGAGGATAGCTGGCTGGCTTGCAGCAATAACACACTGAGGAATCCGGGCACATCGGATACCAAAGATGCCAAAGGCAGACAACATTGTAATAGACCAAAGCGCCGTAATAACAGCGATAACACCGAGGATACGACAGTTAATGCCGGATTTAGAGGAAAAAGGCATTTAAACGAGGTACTTCGGCTCCGTCCAGCTTGGATCGCATACTGGATCGCTCATGTCAAATCCACGGCACCCCCGACAATCCAGCCAATCGCACCAACAGAGAATGCTGGGTGTTCAAGCAGGCTGGCAAGTTAAATGCCAAAAACAAGGACAAGGGGCTGCATAGTGATGAGGAGAAGGAGCCCCGGCCGCCGAACACGGGAGGACAGAAGGGGTTCCTCCCACAAGTGAAGACGGTGAACATCATATATGCAACCCACATTCCTAAGAGGGAGCGGAAGCGTGCACTTAGGGACGTCTATGCGATGGAGCCCGTCGCCCCAAAGTTCAACCCATGGTCTGCTTGCCCGATCACCTTTGATCGCGGGGACCACCCCACTAGTATCCGTCATGGCAGATCCGCCGCACTGGTCCTAGACCCCATCATCGATGGATTTCACCTCACTCGAGTCATTATGGGCGGCGGCAGCAGTCTGAACCTTCTCTATCATGATACAGTGCGAAAATGGGCATCGATCCCATGAGGATCAAACCCACCAAAAACACCTTTGAAGGCGTCATCCCAGGTGTAGAGGCCCATTGCACAGGCTCAATCACACTGGAAGTGGTCTTCGGATCACCGGACAACTTCCGAAGCGAGGAGTTAATCTTCGATATCGTCCCGTTTCGCAGTGGCTACCACTCACTGCTTGGACGAACAACATTTGCAAAATTTAATGCAGTGCCGCATTACGCATACCTCAAGCTCAAGATGCCAAGACCTAGGAGGGTCATAACAGTAAATAGAAACACAGAACGCTCGCTCCGCACAGAAGAGCACACCGTGGCCCTTGCAGAAGAAGCACAAAGCAGCCTTTTAAGGCAAACCACTAATTCGGCATCACAGCCCCCGGACACCTTCAAGTGAGTCCGGAATAAGCTGCAATGGGATCACCTGGCATGTTCAAAGCTCGCCTAGCAATTCGGCCCCCGTCCGAGTCACAGTCAAGCGACG
Source organism: Triticum aestivum (assembly GCF_018294505.1). NCBI lineage: Eukaryota > Viridiplantae > Streptophyta > Magnoliopsida > Poales > Poaceae > Triticum > Triticum aestivum. The sequence goes on from NC_057800.1 coordinate 533,980,094, forward strand.
AAATCCGCGCTGCGCGTACATAACTACACACTGAAAATACCATGGATATAGCTGGGGGAACGATCAGGGCACGTCCCACAATGCGGCTTAACAGCACTAGGGGTTGTATACATTAATTACTTATTTTCTCTTTTAGGACCTAACCCCCATGGAAGCTCTTTCCGGCAGTACGATTGCCGGACACATTACAGGAAGCAACAACCAAGGTGGCAAGAAGCTAGGATAAACACGGGAACCCCCAAGTGGTCTCTAATAACTGATACACCCGCTTTTTGCTATCCACACGCAGCTTGCCCTGGATAGGACATTTCGAATTGTCCTACTTTCTGCTTATTGCACTACTTGTACCAGTACGCTTCGACGTATTCTTTAAATAACAATGCATATTATTAGTCTATTATTGCATTTTTATCTTTTCTCTCTCTTATATGTCCATTCACGACAATCCGCACCCGTACGTTCGGGTGCGATCAGTACGCCAAGGGCTTTCGTTTACCCCATAATACGGTGCAAGAAGTCCGAACACTTTCGACAGTGCGGCACCCCGAACTTATAGCATTATATGCATCAACTCCGAATCATGTCTTGGGTCAATAGTTGGGTTTGCCCGGCTCCCATGCTTTGGTACCTTACGTTCCGCTATATCGGCTAAGGTAGCGGTGGGAGAACTACTACGATTGTGTCCTGGTTCTTCCGGACGAGTACCTCAGTAGAGAAAGCCGAAAACTGATTGTCATGATAAGGCGAGAGACTGGTCGCTGTTCGAGAGGTCTCAAGTCCTTAAAGGATTTTTCCGCTTCGGGCGAGGAGTCGGCCTTGTCCGGCTTAGGCATATATAGCGCCCCAAATTCGGCCTTCCGGATACCAGGGGCTTCGCCAAAATTTAAAATTGTAGACTTCTATGGCTAAGTGAGAGTGATAAAGCATTATAGTCCGATTGTGTGGTTCGTTGCGCTAAACACCTCCCTTGAAGGACCCAAAATTGGGGTAAAGAGTGCTCAGGTTTATCCCGAACACCCCAGTACTAGTTACATGGGGGCAGAAGCCGACGACTGGCCAACTCTCAAATTTTGTAAACGGCCGCACAGAAGGTAATACTTTAAATTCAAAAAGCGTTGCATAGCGCAGATGAACTTGGTTCACATTACAGGATCACACGAGCATGTTCATTCAAAAATTACATCCCTGGCACATTCATCCACCACAAGGCAGGAACCCTTCAGGACACTCTCATAATACATCTCAGGGTAGCGATGCTCCTTGCCCTCCGGCGGCCCCTCCCTCACCAGCTTCATGGCGTCCACCTTCGCCCAGTGCACCTTCGCCCGGGCAAAAGCCCTGCGTGCACCCTCGATGCAGGCGGACCGCTTTATGACTTCAAGCCGTGGGCAGGCGTCGACGAGCCGCCTCACCAGACCGAAGTAGCTGCCGGACAGGGGCTCGCCAGGCCACATCCGGACTATAAGGCCCCTCATGGCCTGTTCGGCCACCTTGTGAAGCTCGACCAACTGCTTCAGCTGGTCGCTCAAGGGCACGGGGTGTTCGGTCCCAGTATATTGAGACCAGAACAACTTCTCTATCGAACTCCCCTCCTCAGCTTGGTAAAACTCCGCGGCATCCATTACACTGCGAGGAAGGTCTGCAAACGCTCCTGGAGAGCTCCGAGCTCGGGTAAGAAAAAGGAAAGTTTCCTTAACATGCTTGCTTTGCATAATGAATGGCTTACCCGCGGCTCTCTTATTCACTGCATCAATCTCCTGGAGGGCCTTATGGGCTTCAGCCTTGGCGCTCCGGGCGCTTTCGAGCACCTTCTCAAGCCCGGACTCTCGCGTCTTAGAGTCAAGCTCCAAGGACTCATGTTTCTTGGCGAGAGCCTCGAGCTCTTGCTGCACCTCACCCACTCGGGCTTCTTGTTTCTCCCGCTCAATGCGTTCCTTGGCCGCTTTGTCTTCGGCCTCGGACAACGCCTTCTTCAGGGTCGCCACTTCGGTCATGGCCCCTGACAAATTCATGGTGATCCTATTATTTTACAACCGAACTTCTTTTCAAAAGCGTAGACAAGGTATTGCTTACCTTTGCTCTCCTCGAGCTACCTCTTGATAAGGCCAAGCTCGTTCTCGGACTGCTCCAGGTCATGCTTTAGTGTAGAGACCTCCGCAGTACGTGCGGCAGCGGCCATCAGGGAAGCCTGCACTTACACATAGACATATTCTGATTAGACTCCTGAGTCATCATTTGATCCTCTATTTCGGCCTTTCTACTCGAACGCCGAACAGAGCATCAGGGGCTACTATCTATGCGGCAATATTTTCTTATATTTTGATTGCTTACCTCAAAGCCTGTTAGGAGGCTGGCGCAAGCTTCAGTCAGTCTGTTTTTGGCGGATTGAACTTTCTCGATCACCGCACTCATGATAGTACGATGCTCTTCGTCGATGGAAGCGCCACGAAGCGCTTCCAGCAAGTTGTCTGGTGCCTCTGGATAGACAGAGGACACCGGCATGGGCGGCTTGCCCCCCTTAACGGGGGGTCACCTGGCGGAGTCCGGAACCACTGCAGATTCCGGTGCAGTGTTCGGCTGGGGGCCGAACCTAGAGCCCATGGGAGTCCGGCTCCCTTTGCGCCCAGGGTCCGGAAGGTTGCCTCAAGGCGCCCCCAGGACTGCCTCCCCTTGGCCCGGTGCCTGTTGAGACAACACCTCGACATTGTCCGCAGGGCAAGGGGTGGAGGCGGTCGGAAGAGAACCGTTGTTCATATCCGACGAGTCCAACGAACCACTCGACGAAGATACGTCGAGATGAGCTCGGGATGGACTGTATAATCATGTTTGGCATGAGGAGAAGCAGTGCAGTAAAACATACCATGAAGGCATGAATTACTATGGTGTCCGGATACCTACAACTTCGCCAGGGGCTCGACCCTGGGTAGCCACTCGTCGCCGCTATAGGCGGCCGTCGTGGAGCAGTCCAGAGGGAGGGTCCTGCCCTTCTTGGCCCCTTCGGCCTCCCCAGTTGGGTCAGCCTTCCTTTTCTTGTCTCCCCCAGCTGGGGGGAGAACTTTCCTCTTCGTCCTCCTCGTTTTTGTGGGAGGAGGGCGCGTCGGAGTTATCGGACGATGAGTCCGATACAACCTTGCGCCGGAAACACTTTCGGGTCCCCGCGGCCTTCTTCTTGGCCTTCTTCACCAACAACTCGTAAGGTGCTGGAACCAGCATCTCCGTCGGGAGAGCATCTGTAGGATCTTCCGGCAGGGGGGCGGGGCAATCGATCTGCTCCACTATGTTCACCCAGTCCTATTAAAGGCATGGAAGGCTTAGATCCCACACATGATTAAACTGGGGCAAATGGATACCCTGTGAAATATAAAAACTTACCAGATTGGCGTGGCACTTTGCGCTGAATCCGCGGTCCTCGGTGAGGGCAGGAGGTACCTCGGCGCCCTTGAACAGCACCCTCCAGACGTCCTCGTGCGTCGTGTCATAGAGCTCTCGCAGCGTATGGTGCTTGGCCGGGTCGAACTCCCACAAGTTGAATACCCGTTGTTGACACGGGAGAATCCGGCGGAAGAGCATGACCTGGACCACGTTGACGAGCTTGATTTTCTTGCTCATCATGTTCTTGATGCAGGTCTGGAGTCCGGTCAGCTCTACCGAGGAACCCCGGGACAGGCCCTTCTCTTTCCAGGAGGTGAGCCGTGTGGGGATTCCGGATCAGAATTCAGGGGCCGCCACCCAGTTGGTGTCGCGCGGCTCGGTGATGTAGAACCACCCCGATTGCCACCCCTTTATGGTCTCCACATAGGAGCCTTCAAGCCAGGTGACATTAGGCATCTTGTCCACCATGGCACCTCTGCACTCCCTTGCTGGCCGACCACCACCTTCAGTTTAACATTGAAGGTCTTCAACCACATGCCGAAATGGGGCTTGATGCAGAGGAAGGCCTCGCACATGACGATAAACGCCGAGATGTTGAGGATGAAATTGGGGGCCAGATCATGAAAATCGAGCCCGTAGTAGAACATGAGCCTGCGGATAAACGGGTGGAGAGGAAATCCCAGTCCGCGGACGAAGTGGGTAAGAAAAACTACCCTCTCACGGGGTTCGGGCGTAGGGATGATCTGGCCTGCATCTGGCAGCCGGTGCGCGATATCCGTGGCAAGATATCCGGCTTCCCGTAACTTTGTGATGTTCTCCTCCATGATGGAGGAGACCATCCACTTGCCTCCCACTCCGGACATGCTTGGAGTGGTTTGAGAAGAAATACGCGAACTTGGGTGCTGGAAGTCAAATGTACGAGAGTGGGTAAGCAGGGAGGAAGAAGGTGTGGGTGAAAAGAGTGAATCCTAATCCCTTTATAAGGGCGAAAGAGGCGATGCGCCTCCCCACTTGCCTGGCAAAATCGCTTATTCCCCAAGTATCGTAATTGATCGTGCGTTTGGATTACCCACGTCCGTATTGATGAGAATCCCGTAATAAGGGGAACACGATCTCTTCTTTGACAAGACGTGTCAAGAAAACCGCCTCGCGATATGTGTGGTGCTGGTTGAGAAAAATGGTTCGAATGATGACCGGGCCGTGACATGATGTCATGCTGTCAAAACGTGTTAGCAAATTAGATTTGTGGAAATATTATTCTCTCTACGGTGGTATGTGGAACCTGTTTTGCAGAATCGGACACTATCCTTGGGTCCAAAATCTTCTATAGAGTATTCAGAGGAGGAACCCGCCTTGCAATGACGAAGACAATAATGCGCGCCGGACTCGTCGTCATTGAAGCCTGGTTCAGGGGCTACTGAGGGAGTCCTAGATTAGGGGGTCTCCGAATAGCCGGACTATATCCTTTGGCCGGACTGTTGGACTATGAAGATACAAGATTGAAGACTTCATCCCATGTCCGGATGGGACTCTCCTTGGCGTGGAAGGCAAGCTAGGCAATACGGACATGTAGATCTCCTCCCTTGTAACCGACTCTGTGTAACCCTAGCCCCCTCCGGTGTCTATATAAACTGGAGGGGTTAGTCCGTAGGACAACATACAATCATACCATAGGCTAGCTTCTAGGGTTAGCCTCTACGATCTCGTGGTAGATCAACTCTTGTATTACTCATATCATCAAGAACAATCAAGCAGGAAGTAGGGTATTACCTCCATCAAGAGGGCCCGAACCTAGGTAAACATCTTGTCCCCCGCCTCCTGTTACCATCCGCCTTAGACGCACAGTTCGGGACCCCTACCCAAGATCCGCCGGTTTTGACACCGACAGGTGCCCTCTCTCGCTGACTAAAAGTGCGTGTGTGTGTGATGGGGGGGCTGCTACTTCGCACTTTGCTAGGTGAACCTCCATGGGGGCGAGCATGCATTCATAGCTTAGGATTCCCCTTCTACCGGCACGAAGGGAGGGGGACTAGCAATACGGTGCGCTTTGTGGGATAGGTGCCAGATCATAGTTGCGCATCTAGTATTTGAACATAAAATCACCCTTCATACATATATTTGGTCCACATGGAAGTGTGTTCGTATTTTGACCCTTTCCCGCGCCATTTTCGCCAAATTTATGAACACTAGACTAGTCAGATGACGCAACAGACACGGTTCACTCACACGAACCGTGTGCCACGCAGGTGCCCCTATCACGCACATCAACACAGTACATTGGGCTCCACGAGGCTTCCCCTTCCAAAAATATCTACTCGCCTGCAAGATTTTTCTGTTTGATAACACACGGTTGTTATGTTTCGACCGTGTGTGATGTGTGTTGTTCCCTCTCCCGCCCGCATCCCTCGGAAATATCTGCCCGGCTTGAGAGTTTTTCTATTTCATAACACACGATTGTAATTTCGGGACCGTGTTCGATGCACCATCATCCAAATTTTCAATAGCCCCGGCATATTACTCCCGCGTTTGACTCCCGCCTAGTAAAATTTTCAGTAGCCGCGTCATTTCCTCAAACACCCCCTCCACACACACCCCCGAAAACTCCTCGGGTGCACGTGCGCACGCACGTGCACACACACACACACACACACCACAACCCCTCCCTCGCACGAAACCCTAGCAAGGTCGTCGCCGACGCCACAAGGCCTCCAGTAGCAACATCAGCCGGTTTGCCAGTGCAGCTTACCCACCAATATCCATACCCTAGCCACCCTGAGTTTCTTAGATGAAGCCTGCCAAATGCCCCATTTCCCACATATCCCCATCCCCATCCCCCACTCCAGAGCATCGCAGCCAAATCCCGGCAATGCTTCCCGTGGAGCTCGAGGAGCGATTGGCCCAAAAGTGGTGTATCACGGCGTCTTCACCTACGTCACCGAGGTGGCCGCCGAGGAAGCTGACGACCATGACTGGCCATAGGCACTCAATCAACGGGCTAGTGTGTGTGTGCGGGTATGTGTGTGTGTGTGTGTGATGGGGGGACTGCTACTTCGCACTTTGCGAAGTGAACCTCCGTAGGCGGGCATGAGTTCATAGCTTAGGATTCCCCTCCTGCCGACACGAGGGGGGACAAGCAATACCGTGCGCTTTGTGAGATAGGTGCCTCATAGAAGTTGTGCATTTGGTATTTGAACATCAACCCACCCTTTTCATAATTATATTTGGTCCACATGCAAATGTCTTCGTGTTCTGACCCTTTGTGAGATAGGTGCCACATAGAAGTTGTGCATTTGGTATTTGAACATCAACCCACCCTTTTCATAATTATATTTGGTCCACATGCAAATGTGTTCGTGTTCTGACCCTTTCCCACGTAATTTTCGCCAAATTTATGAACATTAGACTAGTCGGATGACGCAACAGATACTGTTCACTCACACTAACCATGTGCCACGCTAGTGCCTCTATCATGCACAACAGCATAGTACATTGGGCTCCACGAGGCCTCCCCTTTCAAAAATATCTACCCGCCCGCAGGGTTTTTCTGTTTGATAACACACGGTTGTTATCTTTCGACCGTGTGTGATGTTTGTTGTTCCCTCTCCCACTTGCATCCCTCAAAAATATTTGTCCGGCTCGAGGGTTTTTCTGTTTCATAACACACGGTTGTTATTTAGGGACCGTGTGCGATGGATCATCCAAACTTTCAATAGCCCCAGTCCCGCATAGTAAAGTCTTCAGTAGCCGCATCATTTCCTCAAATACCCCTCCACACGCACACCCCAAAAACTCCTCGGGCGCACGCACACACATACACACACACCCCACCACCACCACCACAACCCCCCTCGCTCGAAACCCTAGAAAGGTCACTGCCGCCGCCACAAGGCCTCCATTGTCAACATCTGCCGATTTGCCCATGCAGCTTACCCATTGATCTCCATACCCAGGCCGCCCTGAGCTTCTTAGATGACGCCTGCCAAACGCCCCCTTTCCACAGATCCCCATCCCCCACTCTATAGCATCGCAGCCTAATCCCGGCTACGCTTCTCGTGGAGCTCGAGGAGCGACTGGCCCAAAAGAGGTGTATCACGGCCTCTTCGCCCGACGTCGTCGAGGTGGCCGCCGAGGAAGCTGACAACCATTACTGGCCAAAGGCCCGCAATCAGCGGGCTAGAGTATGTGGGTATGTGGAGGATGCCGGCTACGACATCGAGGTCACCGACAGTGACAGCCTGATGCAGGCTATGTCACAGGTTAAGTGGCCAGCCCCAAACCCCTCGGGTTCAACCACCGTCGATCTCATCCATGGCCCCGCCGCTCATCTCCTTTGGCTATCTGTCAAGAATTTGCCATCCTACATCGCCATCGAGCCCCATTTTTGTCATTTCTGAAGGACATGTCCTGTGATGTTGGCTTGGGATCCACAGCTTCCAAGTCAGACCTCATTGATGGCGACCACAAGGAGGGCACCCTCTCTGGCTCTTCCAAGGGGAAAGACCATCTGCGACATCAGGGAGGGCATCCTACAACCATGCTCTTCCAAGGGGAAGGAGCCCATCTGCGACAACATGGAGCGCACCCAGGGTCCATGCTCTTCCTATGGGAACGAGCCCATCTGTGACAAGTGAGGAAACCCATGATTTGTTTTGTCATGCCTCTTCATAGGGGGAACCCATGATTTGTTTTGTCGATCCCCTTTCGTAGCATCATGAGAATATGTCCAGTTTTAATTGCTATATTTGGTTATTTGTAGTATGCCTTGTTTATTTCAGCTATTCACAATCTGATGCTCTATATGTGCAACTATTTACTCTGCAGTACATTTTCATCAATAACAATTTTAAACATACTGCTAGGAATGCATATATTTGCCTGCTATTAAGCCTGTTATAGCTAGCATATGGCTCTTTTAAAGATTTTTGGTTGTTCGGTTGTTTGTAGTTAGCATATGTCCAGTTTCAAATGCTATCTTTGGTTGTTTGTAGTATGTCAAGACCCCGATTCCAAGTCACATCGATCTAGCCGGTAACACCTCATATCACTTTGCGGCCTCACGCACGGTATCCCACGGGTGTCGCCTTACCATGGCCCGGGACCGTTTGCGCCTTTTGGCTCACGTATATGATAGTGTCGCTAGCATCCATATGACAGAGAACCCGGGCGGACATGGCTAGTCGTGAACCCAAAGCGGCACAGACCTATGGAGACAGGCATACATGAATCACATCGAACATGTCGGTCATCAGCGATTGATTCCGGGCTATAGCACTGGGCTAACAGGACTCCATGGAACCCGGGCTGTAGCAGGCTAGGCAGGACTCCGGAAGTCACAGTGTGACATTTCCCCGAAGGGACAGACATAGGAACGAAGTGAAACACATGCCGGCCAGTCAAGTGTCCTGAATAGTAGTGCTGGGCTAGCAGGACTCCGGTGAACCGGGCTGTAGCAGACTACTATGGCTCAGGAACACTAGACTACATTTCCCCATAAGAAATGCTGCCAAGGATAAACAACTAGATTGCCGGATCCCACTCATACCAAGCATTTCAATCATACACACAATATGCCCGATATGAGTACATACAACATGGCATCACAACAAAACTCTACAACTCAAGTACTTTATTTAAAGGCTCCAGGGAGCCATACATAACATGTTCATACAGATAGGGGTCACATGACCCGACACTCAAGTCATTCAAACATACAAGCACATGCGGAAGCAACTAGTCTGAGTACAGACTCTAGAAAGAAAGAAGGCTTCTCGAAGCCTGTCTATCTACATAGGGCCCTCCATGGCCAGGATCACCACCTGGGTGGCTAGTCACTCGTCGACGTCAAGGTCTACGTAGAACCCATCGGAGCGGGCGGTGTTGTCATCTGAAACAGTAATTAAGCAAACATGAGTACAAAGGTACTTAGCAAGTCTTACATCAGAACCTACTATACATGCTTATTCTCAAGAAGGTGGTGGGGTTAATGCAGCAAGCCAGCTTTGACTCTTGGCTAAGCTATCCTACGGAACTTCACCAGTAAAATAGTTTTCGCACACGAGTCCACTACTCACCAACACAATACTCCACCGGGGATCCTCCCTCGTCATCCTACGAGAGGGCCATCCTCGGTACTCACACGTATCTTGAGTCATTATTAGTACTCATTAACTTGTCTATGAACTGTATAGGCAACCAAGTAGTCCTTTACCGCGGACGCGGCTATTCGAATAGTTTTATACCCTGCAGGGGTGTACTTCTTCATACACGCTTTCACCACTTACCGCCGTTCACACGACATGTACTCAGCAACCTTTAAGCAGAAGCCCAGCGAGGGTGTCGGCCACGGCCTACCTAAACACTTAAGTCTCTAGTCCAGGTTTATCGCCTATCCAGGTTCCATCCGCAGGGAGTCCGGCCGAGGTTTCCACATATGGCCCCGAACGATGTGAACAGGGATCCCAAGACACCAAACGGGCGACTCGGTACACCGTGCCACGGTGTATCTACCGCAACATAGCCCACCCCTAGGGTCAGCGCTACGCACGGCCGCCAACACATAACCTACAAACACCAGAAACTATTTGCATCTCCTGGACAGAGTACTAGGGTGGTTAAGAAGCCGAGAGGGTCAATTAAGGATCCCAATGCATGGTAGTAGCTGAATCTTAAATCACACATACAGATCTCAGTTCTTAGGGACGGCCTCAATGAAACAACCCACCATGTACTCCTACATGGCCTCTCATCGATACCTTTACCAAAACATGTTCAACACATCCCTCAAATTACCGGCATAAGCATTTCACTCTAGCCCATCACCCAGATGAACCAGACCTGACACAACTCTAAGCATAGCAGGCATAGCAAGGTAGGAATCACATACATGGCTCAATCAACTCCTACACATGCTAGTGGGTTTCATCTAGTTACTGTGGCAATGGCAGGTCATGCAGAGGATAAGGGTTCAACTACCGTAGCACGCAGCAGTTTGAATCGCGTTGTCTTAATGCAGTAACCAAGAGCAGAAGCGAGAACATGGGTTTGTATCGGAATGATCAATGGTTGTTTGCCTGTTGGAGTGGTAGTGGGATACTGCCCTTCAGTTGGATACTCGTGAATATCCTCGGAGGCAGAACCTACCACGAAGAACACATCGGAGCACAATCAACACATGACGATATGCAACAATATGATGCATGCTATGACATGGCAATATGAATGTGTCTTGGCCTAATGCAAGCTATAACAGAAAGGAATGAACTCATTTGAACCAAAGACTCAAATATTAACTCATTAAACATGGCCTTAATACTGCACTTCCTTATTCTGCTTAAACAGCAAGTTAACCTTGTTTTGTCATGCATGAAACCATTACAGATGGATAGATTGAATTTTTCTGATCATTTTTCATATATAAATCTTTGCATTTGGAGCTATGGTTGATTTTATATGATTTTTAGAAGTTTTAACTATTTTCTGGAAATTCCTGAATAAAAATAAATCCAGAAAATGCATTACTGCGTCAGCATTGCGTCATGCTGACCTCAGCAGGTCAAAGGCTCCAGCCCAGATCAAACCTGACTGGTGGGCCCCTTCTGTCAGCCTCTCAGCTAATTAACAGGATTAGATTAACACTAATTAGCTGTCAGTGGGGCCTGGGCCCACATGTCAGTGACTGATTTAATTAAAATTAATTAAAACTAATCCTAAATTAGTAAGCAGACCGGTCCCACCTGTCATAGACTCGGGGAGGGTCTACCTGGGCCCACCCAGGAGTCAAACTGGGTCAAACTCGCCGGCGACTCGACGCCGGCGAGGCCCGAGACGGTGGCGCAGCTCGGAAAACGCCCACAGGGCACGGGCGAGGCCGTTCTTGGGCTCGTTGGAGAGCTCTTGCAGTCGCGCATCTAGGGGTGGTGGAGGCCGAGCCTACGGTGGCCGGAGACGACGACGATGAGCTCCAAGGTGGCGGCCGGAGTTCGGCCATGTGCGGGGAGTGGGCTGCGGCGTGCAAACACGGAAACTGAAGCGCTAGCGAGGCACTACGTGATGCGGCAAGCACGTTGCATAGCACGGGAGGACCAAATGGTCGCCGGAGCGACGCCGGCGATGAGCTCGAGCGGAAACGAGCTTCGGCCATGGTGGAACTATGGCCTAGAGGGTGCAAACGCGTGGAAAAGGAGAGGGGAAAAGCGGCGGAGCTCACAGGGAGGTCGATGAGCAGCTCAGTGGGCTCGGGGGCGACTGGAGCGAGGCGAATTGATGGACGGCGTCCGGCAGGTACCGAGGTTGAAGACGGCGCTATAGCGGCGATGCAGGGCCTCCGGCGAAGCGTGGCTCGGTGGGGAGGGCGAGGGCGTCGTGGCGGAGCGGTTTGGCTTGTCGGAGGGGCGAGGGGGTGGCTCTGGCATCGTCTACAGCGAACAGCGGCGAGGAACGCGCTCGGGCACCACGGGAGAGAGTGAGGGAGACGAGGGGGGAGTGAGCGAGGATGAGAGGGGGACGTCGGGGGTCGCGTGGCGCCCCTAGGCGTCTCCAGGCATCGGCGGAAGCAGGAGGTGGCCGGCGTGTGGCCGCGGGCGCCGGCCACGTGCTCCGCGTCCTTCTGGCGCGAGGAGGACGACGACTGGCAGGGCCAGTCGGCTGGGCCGAGCCAGGTGGGCTGGGCCAGCACAGGTAGCTTCCCTCTCTCTGTTTTTTTATTTGTTTCTGTTTTTCTATTTAACTGCAACTGTTGGGCTTTAATTAAAATACTAAAACGTTTCCAAAAATCCTGAAAGTAATTGTGGGCTCTGTTTAGATTATTTCCAACAGCAAACATTTATTTCCAGGATTATTTGAGCATTTAAATTATTTTATAGCATTTAAATGCCCAAATTCAAATACTTATGATTTAATTCAATGACATTCTATTGACCTAGAAAATTGTGCACCAATTTTGCCAGAGGTTTTAACCCAAGACAAAGAGGGTGAACTTTTTAGAAGGGCATTTCAGGTTCATTGAAAATAATTTTAGTAAACCCTAGTTGTTTCCAGGGGGTGTTGGGGGTTTCTGCTTTCCCCATTTCAAATTTAAGAGAAATTTAAACATGATGCACACTCCAATGCTTGAACTAGCTAGGGTGTGACAACTCATGCCCACTCAAAAGAATCTCGTCCTGAGATTTAGGATCCTCCGGGAAGAAGGTGGGGTACTCAAGTTGAAGACGATCCTCCCTTTCCCAAGTGGCTTCTTTCTCGGAATGGTGTGACCATTGAACCTTGAGAAACTTGATATTATGACATCGAGTGGTACGCTCGGCTTGATCAAGGATACGAACGGGATATTCCCGATATGAGAGGTTATCTTGTAGATCAAGCATTTCGTGGTCCACTCCACGGATGGGATCCGCAAAGCAACGCCTTAGTTGAGAAACGTGGAAGACATTGTGAACTCTGGAAAGATGCGGAGGTAGTTCCAATTGTTAGGCAACTTCTCCTCGTTTGGACAGATTGCGAAAGGGTCCAATGTAACGAGGAGCCAATTTGCCTTTGATACCGAAACGATGGGTTCCCTTTAACGGAGTAACCCGAAGGTAAGCCTTCTCGTCGACTTCATAAGTCATAGGCTTATGTTTATGATCATATTGACTCTTTTGACGAGATTGGGCTGTTTTCAATTTCTCATGAATAACGCGAACCTGCTCTTCTGCTTCCTGAATCATATCCGGGCCAAAGAGTTGTCTTTCCCCGGTTTCTGACCAGTTAAGAGGCGTTCGACATTTTCGTCCATAGAGAACTTCGAAAGGAGCCTTGCCTAAGCTGGCTTGATAACTATTGTTATAAGCAAACTCCGCGAATGGAAGACATTTCTCCCAACTCATTCCGAACGAGATGACAGAAGCTCGGAGCATATCTTCCAGAATTTGATTGACTCGTTCTACTTGACCACTTGATTGAGGATGGAAGGCGGTGCTAAAGGAGAGACGAGTTCCCATAGCATTTTGGAAACTTTCCCAAAATCGAGAGGTGAAGAGACTTCCATGGTCTGAGTTAATTTCCAATGGAACACCATGAAGAGACACTATTCGGGAGATGTATAAATCAGCTAGCTGGCTAGCGGTGATACTATCACGAATAGGTAGGAAATGGGCTACTTTGGAAAGACGGTCGATCACGACGAAGATGGCATTATTCCCTCTCTTGGTCCTGGGAAACCCAATGATGAAATCCATACTGATTTTATCCCATTTCCACTCGGGAATAGCCAAAGGTTGAAGGGTGCCAGCAGGCCGTTGATGCTCTGCTTTAACACGACGACAAACGTCGCAATTAGCAATGTATTGAGCGATTTCTCTCTTCATCCTAGTCCACCAAAACCTCTGGCGTAGGTCTTGATACATTTTAGTACTACCGGGATGAATGCTGAGAGGGGATTCATGAGCCTCCTTAAGGATCAACTGGCGCAGATGTTGTTTCTTGGGAACCACCAAACGGTTCTTGAAGAAGACAGCACCTCGCTCATCCATGGAGAAACATTAGGAACTCCGCTAGCGATGTTCTCCTTAATCCGGGATATGCCCTTATCATACCGCTGGGCGATTATGATTTGATCCATAAGGGTAGGTTTCGCCACCAGGGTGGATAGGAATCCTCGAGGAACAATGTGAAGGTTAAGCTTACGGAATTCCTCACGGAGAGGTGGTTGACTCTGTTGTAACATCAGGTTGTTACAATAGGATTTACGGCTTAGTGCATCAGCCATGACATTGGCTTTGCCCAGGGTGTAAGTTATTCCTAAGTCGTAATCCGAGATCAACTCAACCCAACGTCTTTGCCTGAGATTCAAGTCTGGTTGGGTGAAGATATATTTCAAGCTTTGGTGATCGGTGAAGATCTCACAACGATTACCGAGGAGGTAATGTCGCCAGGTTTTAAGTGCATGGACTACAGCTGCAAGCTCTAGATCATGTGTGGGATAATTTTCCTCATGTGGGTGTAATTGCCGTGAAGCATAGGCAATTACCTGACGATCCTGCATGAGTATGCAACCTAGTCCTTGTCGCGAGGCGTCACAATAGATAATAAAGTCCTTGGAGAAATCTGGTGGTACCAGTACGGGAGCAGATGTCAGGCGTCTTTTTAGTTCCTGAAAACTGAACTCGCACTGTGGAGTCCACTCGAACTTTTTATCTTTCTTGAGGAGTTCAGTTAGAGGTTTAGCAACCTTGGAGAAATTCTCGACGAAGCGGCGGCAATAGCTCGCTAAGCCAAGGAAACTCCGAACTTGCTTGACCATCTCAGGTGGAGTCCAATCAAGGACGGCTTGAACTTGCTCAGGATTGACAGCAATACCCTTGCCAGAGATTACATGGCCTAGATAGGTCACTTCTGGCAACCAAAATTTACACTTGGAGAATTTGGCATAAAGGCGATGCTCTCGAAGTTTCATCAATACCAGCCTTAGATGTTCGGCATGTTCCTCTTCATTCTTGGAGTAGATGAGTATGTCATCGAGGTATACCACGACGAATTTATCCAAGTACTCCATGAAAACCGAGTTCATTAACCGAGAAAAGGTAGCTGGGGCATTGGTTAAACCGAAGGACATGATGGTGTACTCGTATTGGCCATAATGAGTAACAAAGGCCGTTTTGGGAATGTCCCTGTTTCTGATTTTGATTTGATGGTAGCCCAACCTCAAATCCATCTTGGAAAAGACTGAGGATCCAGCGAGCTGATCATACAGATCGTTAATCCTAGGAAGCGGGTATTTGTTCTTGATGGTGACCAGGTTGACAGGGCGGTAGTCTACAACCATACGATCCATTCCATCCTTCTTCTTGACGAAGAGGACGGGGCAAGCCCAAGGAGAGGAACTAGGACGGGTGAAACCCTTTTTCAAGGACTCATCGAGTTGGGTCTTAAGCTCGGCTAGTTCTAAGGGTGCCATCTTGTAGGGTCTTCTAGAAATTGGAACGGTTCCTGGAACAAGGTCTATCACAAACTCAACATCCCTGTCAGGTGGAACACCTGGCAGTTCTTCTAGAAAGACATCCGGAAAGTCTCGGACTATCGGAACATCCTCAAGGTCTGGAAGGGGGTTGGCATTTAGGGAGTAAAGCTGGCGCATGGCCACTCAAGTTAAGACATTGACTGTCTTGCCCGATGGGTGAGTAAGCTGAACGGTTCTAGTGGCACAATCAATCTTAGTGTAATGAGATGACATCCAGTCCATACCCAAGATGATGTTTATGTCCGTGGACTTGAGAGCTATCAAGGATGCAAGGAAGACAAGTCTATCGACAAGAATTTTGTTCCCATGACTTACTCTAGAAGTTTGCCATTTGGAACCCGGAGTTTGAATTACCATGGAAGTGGGCATGTCACAGAATGTCGTGTTATGCAATCGAGCATAGCTCTCGGATATGAATGAATGAGATGCTCTAGTATCAAAAAGAACAGATGCCGGATGGCAGTTAACAAGGAGCGTACCAAGGATGACGTTGGGATCCGCATGAGCCTCCTCGGATGAAACATAGTTGACATGGCCACGTGCAGTGGTGGCCGGCTTGGCGTAGAATGTTTTTCCCGCGGGCTTACCACAGCCAACGGACTTTCCAGTTTGATTGGGGTTGTTGTTTTGGGGACACTCTCGGCTATAGTGACCTGGCTCTCCACACTTAAAGCATGTCACCACATTGGGGCGTGGAGCAGCATTAGCAGTGGGGCCACCATAGGGCTTGGGCGGTGCAAATTGCTGGTTGGGACGAGGCGCCTCAAAGGATGGCCTCGGGATGAACCTGGGTGGCAGTGCCGTGCTTGGGATCCACACCCGGCGCTTCTAAGCTCCAGAGCCGGATGAAGAGCCAAAGTCACGGGAGTGCTTGCGTGAAGCGTCATAATCAGTCTGGCCTGTCTCAGCACTGATGGCTTTATTGACCAACTTATGAAAGGAGGTGCACTCGTGCAGAAGAAGATCGCGGCGAAGCTCAGGGCTAAGTCCCTTGCGGAACCATGCTTGCTTGTTAGCGTCAGTAGATACCTCTTCGGGAGCATAGCGTGCCAGATTTCCAAATTCACGACTATAAGCATCCACAGTCAGTCTTCCTTGGGTGAAGTTGCAGAACTCCTCCCTCTTGTGATCCATGAGACCTTCCGGAATGTGATGCTCGCGGAAAGCCTCACTGAACTCAGCCCAAGTAGTAACTTAGCCGACCGGGCACATAGCTTCGAAGTTTTCCCACCAAAGGCTAGCAGGGCCTTCGAGGTGATAGTCAGCATAGGTAACCTTGTAGGCTTCGGCTACGTTGGCAGAACATAGCTTGTGAGTGATGCTGCGAAGCCAGTCATCCGCGTCGAGGGGTTCGACGGAATGGTTAAACTTTGGTGGGTACAGCTTGACAAAGTCATTGATTGACACCAAGTCATTTTGTGGGTGGCGTGCAGTGTTCTGCTCAATCCGCTCTAGCAGGCGGTTAGTCTCACGCTTGTTTCTTTCCGCCTCCAGCATTACTTCAGCCAGAGAAGGCGGGTGAGGCAGATTGTCACCTCTAGCTGCACTGGCTTCCCCCTGCTCCGAGGCAGCAGGGTTGCTGCCGGTGTTGACCATCCTAGGAGAAAACAAGACAATGGTTTAGATAAGGATGGCTCAAACTTAGCAAGGAAGTGCAGAATGTAATGGAGAACATGGAATGCAGAGATGTTCATCTGTATGCCATGGTAATATAAAACTACCATATATATACCAACGGTCATACACATCATACATAGTTTAGTACAAGCCCAGGCTACAGTACAACTATGATGAAAGACATTACATCTCATCGAAGGCATTCCAAGCTCCTATACATTATTTGTCTACACCTCCGGATTTGATTACACACAAAGTCATATTCCACAAGTCTCGCAGGACAGTGGAGATACAACTACTACAATACTAGTGGTACTACTACTAACTCAGACAGCTCCGTAGTAGTCCTCATAGAAGTCACCTCCATAGCCTGGAAGTTCAACGTGACCATCCGGAAACAGACGGTCCTGAGGAGCCTGTGGACCATAGGGCCTAGGATGAGGTCTTGGACCAACAAACGGTGGCCTGCGGGGACCACGGGGTGGGGTGATGCCTCCCACATCACGCCAATCCACCATGTTTGGCAGAGCTGATCTCACAGGATACAGATCCCTTGTATCCATACATCCAGCTTGCACCGCAGGTGCAAACCGAGTCAATGTGGCCCAATGATCAGCACGGGTATTGAAAAGCTCCAGCCTCAAGGCCCGATTCTCTCGGTCCTTATCTTCGAGCATCTCGGCAGTGGTACGAGTTAATGAGTCCTCCTGAGTGGAGTCAGCATAGATAGCCTAAAGATACCCTTGCGCTCCCGGAAGTGAAGCTGGCATGTAACCGAAGTCGGTGTTCCGAAGCAGGCCAGTCCGGACTCGCAAGATGGTCATCATGGAATAGGCAGCATCCTGCACAGCCATCTCAACAGTAACCCCGAGTCCATAGGAACAGTGAAGGGGCTCGGCAGATCTAGGATAAGAAGGAAATATCCTGACGGTGCAGAGATATTGGCTTTGATTAAAGTCGCGGAACTGCTCTTCGACGGTGTATTCGGGATACCAACGGTAGCCCGTCTCGATCATTACTCGGATTAACATAGCAGTATGACCGGGCACGTCGAGGCACCGGGTCAGGCGAACCACTTGGTTTTGAACACGGTTGGCCATCTGAAAGCACAACCACAATGCAAAGACATCAGAATTTCTAGGGAAAATTGAACAGCATAACAGCTGTAGATGCTCAGAAAAAGATTTGAGATATCCACAACAGTTCACAATACCACTCAACAACATCATATCATGATTCTGATCCAATTAGCAACATACTAAAATAGTAGAAACTAAACTGGGGCTTGTAGCATCAATCTTATAAGCTACTATGGATTAGTAACACGTGAACCTGATAGAAGGAGAGAGCCTAGTCCTTAACCCACGTTGAATGAGAAGAGAATGACTCAGATCAGAGGCATAGGGTAAAGGAGTAAAAGAGCCTTATGTTCCCTCCCACAATCAATTCTCCTACATATAACTAAAACATTTCTAGACTCGACATCGACCAGTTTGGCTCAACAAACCTACAGGCAGTCCAGCTCTGACGCCAACACTGTCAAGACCCCGATTCCAAGTCACATCGATCTAGTCGGTAACACCT
Organism: Triticum aestivum; assembly: GCF_018294505.1. NCBI lineage: Eukaryota > Viridiplantae > Streptophyta > Magnoliopsida > Poales > Poaceae > Triticum > Triticum aestivum. Next base: position 533,998,662 of record NC_057800.1, read on the forward strand.
CATATCACTTTGCGGCCTCACGCACGGTATCCCACGGGTGTCGCCTTACCATGGCCCGGGACCGTTTGCGCCTTTTGGCTCACGTATATGATAGTGTTGCTAGCATCCATATGATAGAGAACCCAGGCGGACATGGCTAGTCGTGAATGCAAAGCGGCACAGACCTATGGAGACAGGCATACATGAATCACATCGAACATGTCGGTCATCAGCGATTGATTCCGGGCTGTAGCACTGGGCTAACAGGACTCCAAGGAACCCGTGCTGTAGCAGGCTAGGCAGGACTCTGGAAGTCACAACGTGACATTTCCCCGAAGGGACAGACATAGGAACGAAGTGAAACACATGTCGGCCAGTGAAGTGTCCTGAATAGTAGTGCTGGGCTAGCAGGACTCCGGTGAACCGGGCTGTAGCAGACTAATATGGCTCGAGGAACACTAGACTACATTTCCCCATAAGAAAGGCTGCCAAGGATAAACAACTAGATTGCCGGATCCCACTCATACCAAGCATTTCAATCATACACACAATATGCCCGATATGAGTACATACAACATGGCATCACAACAAAACTCTACAACTCAAGTACTTTATTTAAAGGCTCCAGGGAGCCATACATAACATGTTCATACAAATAGGGGTCACATGACCCGACACTCAAGTCATTCAAACATACAAGCACATGCAGAAGCAACTAGTCTGAGTACAGACTCTAGAAAGAAAGAAGGCTTCTCGAAGCCAGCTTTGACTCTTGGCTAAGCTATCCTATGGAACTTCACAAGTAAAATAGTTTTCGCACACGAGTCCACTACTCACCAACACAATACTCCACCGGGGATCCTCCCTCGTCATCCTACGAGAGGGCCATCCTCGGTACTCACACTTATCTTGAGTCATTATTAGTACCCATTAACTTGTCTATGAACTGTATAGGCAACCAAGTAGTCCTTTACCGCGGACGCGGCTATTCGAATAGTTTTATACCCTGCAGGGGTGTACTTCTTCATACACGCTTTCACCACTTACCGCCGTTCACACGACATGTACTCGGCAACCTTTAAGCAGAAGCCCAGCGAGGGTGTCGGCCACGGCCTACCTAAACACTTAAGTCTCTATTCCAGGTTTATCGCCTATCCAGGTTCCATCCGCAGGGAGTTCGGCCGAGGTTTCCACATACGGCCCCGAGCGATGTGAACAGGGATCCCAAGACACCAAACGGGCGACTCGGTACACCGTGCCACGGTGTATCTACCGCAACATAGCCCACCCCTAGGGTCAGCGCTACGCACGCCGCCAACACATAACCTACAAACACCAGAAACTATTTGCAACTCCTGGACAGAGTACTAGGGTGGTTAAGAAGCCGAGAGGGTCAATTAAGGATCCCAATGCATGGTAATAGCTGAATCTTAAATCACACATACAGATCTCAGTTCTTAGGGACGGCCTCAATGAAACAACCCACCATGTACTCCTACATGGCCTCTCATCGATACCTTTACCATAACATGTTCAACACATCCCTCACATTACCGGCATAAGCATTTCACTCTAGCCCATCACCCAGATGAACCAGACCTGACACAACTCTAAGCATAGCAGGCATAGCAAGGTAGGAATCACATACATGGCTCAATCAACTCCTACACATGCTAGTGGGTTTCATCTAGTTACTGTGGCAATGACAGGGCATGCAGAGGATAAGGGTTCAACTACCGTAGCACACAGCAGTTTGAATCGCGTTGTCTTAATGCAGTAACCAAGAGCAGAAGCGAGAACATGGGTTTGTATCGGAATGATCAATGGTTGCTTGCCTGTTGGAGTGGTAGTGGGATACTGCCCTTTAGTTGGATACTCGTGAATATCCTCGGAGGCAGAACCTACCACGAAGAACACATCGGAGCACAATCAACACATGACGATATGCAACAATATGATGCATGCTATGACATGGCAATATGAACGTGTCTTGGCCTAATGCAAGCTATAACAGAAAGGAATGAACTCATTTGAACCAAAGACTCAAATATTAACTCATTAAACATGGCCTTAATACTGCACTTCCTTATTCTGCTTAAACAGCAAGGTAACCTTGTTTTGTCATGCATGAAACCATTACACATGGATAGATTGAATTCTTCTGATCATTTTTCATATATAAATCTTTGCATTTGGAGCTATGGTTGATTTTCTATGATTTTTAGAAGTTTTAACTATTTTCTGGAAATTCCTGAAAAAAATAAATCCAGAAAATGCATTACTGCGTCAGCATTGCGTCATGCTGACCTCAGCAGGTCAAAGGCTCCAGCCCAGATCAAACCTGACTGTTGGGCCCCTTTTGTCAGCCTCTCAGCTAATTAACAGGATTAGATTAACACTAATTAGCTGTTAGTGGGGCCTGGGCCCACATGTCAGTGACTGATTTAATTAAAATTAATTAAAACTAATCCTAAATTAGTTAGCAGACCGGTCCCACCTGTCATAGACTCGGGGAGGGTCTACCTGGGCCCACCCAGGAGTCAAACTGGGTCAAACTCGCCGGCGACTCGACGCCGGCGAGGCCCGAGACGATGGCGCAGCTCAGAAAACGCCCACAGGGCACGGGCGAGGCCGTTCTTGGGCTCGTTGGAGAGCTCTTGCAGTCGCGCATCTAGTGGTGGTGGAGGCCGAGCCTACGGTGGCCGGAGACGACGACGACGAGCTCCAAGGTGGCGGCCGGAGTTCGGCCATGTGCGGGGAGTGGGCTGCGGCGTGCAAACACGGAAACTGAAGCGCTAGTGAGGCACTACGTGATGCGGCAAGCACGTTGCATAGCACGGGAGGACCAAATGGTCGCCGGAGCGACGCCGGCGACGAGCTCGAGCGGAAACGAGCTTCGGCCATGGTGGAACTATGGCCTAGAGGGTGCAAACGCGTGGAAAAGGAGAGGGGAAAAGCAGCGGAGCTCACAGGGAGGTCGATGGGCAGCTCAGTGGGCTCGGGTGCGACCGGAGCGAGGCGAATCGATGGACGGTGTCCGGCAGGTACCGAGGTTGAAGACGGCGCTATAGCGGCGATGCAGGGCCTCCGGCGAAGCGTGGTTCGGTGGGGAGGGCGAGGGCGTTGTGGCGGAGTGGTTTGGCTTGTCGGAGGGGCGAGGGGGTGGCTCTGGCATCGTCTACGGCGAACGGCGGTGAGGAACGCGCTCGGGCACCACGGGAGAGAGTGAGGGAGACGAGGGGGGAGTGAGCGAGGATGAGAGGGGGGACGTGGGGGGTCGCGTGGCGCCCCTAGGCGTCTCCAGGCGTCGGCGGAAGCAGGAGGTGGCCGGCGTGTGGCCGCGGGCGCCGGCCACGTGCTCCGCGTCCTTCTGGCGCGAGGAGGACGACGACTGGCAGGGCCGGTCGGCTGGGCCGAGCCAGGTGGGCTGGGCCAGCACAGGTAGCTTCCCTCTCTCTGTTTTTTTATTTGTTTCTATTTTTCTATTTAACTGCAACTGTTGGGCTTTAATTAAAATACTAAAACGTTAAAATCCTGAAAGTAATTGTGGGCTCTGTTTAGATTATTTCCAACAGCAAACATTTATTTCCAGGATTATTTGAGCATTTAAATTATTTTATAGCATTTAAATGCCCAAATTCAAATACTTATGATTTAATTCAATGACCTTCTGTTGACCTAGAAAATTGTGCACCAATTTTGCCAGAGGTTTTAACCCAAGACAAAGAGGGTGAACTTTTTAGAAGGGCATTTCAGGTTCATTGAAAATAATTTTAGTAAACCCTAGTTGTTTCCAGGGGGTGTTCGGGGTTTCTGCTTTCCCCATTTCAAATTTAAGAGAAATTTAAACATGATGCACACTCTAATGCTTGAACTAGCTAGGGTGTGACAACTCATGCCCACTCAAAAGAATCTCGTCCCGAGATTTAGGATCCTCCGGGAAGAAGGTGGGGTACTCAAGTTGAAGACGATCCTCCCTTTCCCAAGTGGCTTCTTTCTCGGAATGGTGTGACCATTGAACCTTGAGAAACTTGATATTATGACGTCGAGTGGTACGCTCGGCTTGATCAAGGATACGAACGGGATATTCCCGATATGAGAGGTTATCTTGTAGATCAAGCGTTTCGTGGTCCACTCCACGGATGGGATCCGCAAAGCAACGCCTGAGTTGAGAAACGTGGAAGACATCGTGAACTCTGGAAAGATGCGGAGGTAGTTCCAATTGTTAGGCAACTTCTCCTCGTTTGGACAGATTGCGAAAGGGTCCAATGTAACGAGGAGCCAATTTCCCTTTGATACCGAAACGATGGGTTCCCTTTAACGGAGTAACCCGAAGGTAAGCCTTCTCGTCGACTTCATAAGTCATAGGCTTATGTTTATGATCATATTGACTCTTTTGACGAGATTGGGCTGTTTTCAATTTCTCACGAATAACGCGAACCTGCTCTTCTGCTTCCTGAATCATATCCGGGCCAAAGAGTTGTCTTTCCCCGGTTTCTGACCAGTTAAGAGGCGTTCGACATTTTCGTCCATAGAGAACTTCGAAAGGAGCCTTGCCTAAGCTGGCTTGATAACTATTGTTATAAGCAAACTCCGCGAATGGAAGACATTTCTCCTAACTCATTCCGAACGAGATGACAGAAGCTCGGAGCATATCTTCCAGAATTTGATTGACTCGTTCTACTTGACCACTTGATTGAGGATGGAAGGCGGTGCTAAAGGAGAGACGAGTTCCCATAGCATTTTGGAAACTTTCCCAAAATCGAGAGGTGAAGAGACTTCCACGGTCTGAGTTAATTTCCAATGGAACACCATGAAGAGACACTATTCGGGAGATGTATAAATCAGCTAGCTGGCTAGTGGTGATACTATCACGAATAGGTAGGAAATGGGCTACTTTGGAAAGACGGTCGATGACGACGAAGATGGCATTATTCCCTCTCTTGGTCCTGGGAAACCCAATGATGAAATCCATACTGATTTTATCCCATTTCCACTCGGGAATAGCCAAAGGTTGAAGGGTGCCAGCAGGCCGTTGATGCTCTGCTTTAACACGACGACAAACGTCGCAATTAGCAATGTATTGAGTGATTTCTCTCTTCATCCTAGTCCACCAAAACCTCTGGCGTAGGTCCTGATACATTTTAGTACTACCGGGCTGAATGCTGAGAGGGGATTCATGAGCTTCCTTAAGGATCAACTGGCGCAGATGTTGCTTCTTGGGAACCACCAAACGGTTCTCGAAGAAGACAGCACCTCGCTCATCCATGGAGAAACATTTAGCAACTCCGCTAGCGATGTTCTCCTTAATCCGGGATATGCCCTTATCATACCGCTGGGCGGTTATGATTTGATCCATAAGGGTAGGTTTCGCCACCAGGGTGGATAGGAATCCTCGAGGAACAATGTGAAGGTTAAGCTTACGGAATTCCTCACGGAGAGGTGGTTGACTCTGTTGTAACATCAGGTTGTTACAATAGGATTTACGGCTTAGTGCATCAGCCATGACATTGGCTTTGCCCGGGGTGTAAGTTATTCCTAAGTCGTAATCCGAGATCAACTCAACCCAACGTCTTTGCCTGAGATTCAAGTCTGGTTGGGTGAAGATATATTTCAAGCTTTGGTGATCGGTGAAGATCTCGCAACGATTACCGAGGAGGTAATGTCGCCAGGTTTTAAGTGCATGGACTACAGCTGCAAGCTCTAGATCATGTGTGGGATAATTTTCCTCATGTGGGTGTAATTGCCGTGAAGCATAGGCAATTACCTGACGATCCTGCATGAGTATGCAACCTAGTCCTTGTCGTGAGGCGTCACAATAGATAATAAAGTCCTTGGAGAAATCTGGTGGTACCAGTACGGGAGCAGATGTCAGGCGTCTTTTTAGTTCCTGAAAACTGAACTCGCACTGTGGAGTCCACTCGAACTTTTTATCTTTCTTGAGGAGTTCAGTTAGAGGTTTAGCAACCTTGGAGAAATTCTCGACGAAGCGGCGGCAATAGCTCGCTAAGCCAAAGAAACTCCGAACTTGCTTGACCGTCTCAGGTGGAGTCCAATCAAGGACGGCTTGAACTTGCTCAGGATTGACAGCAATACCCTTGCCAGAGATTACATGGCCTAGATAGGTCACTTCTGGCAACCAAAATTTACACTTGGAGAATTTGGCATAAAGGCGATGCTCTCGAAGTTTCATCAATACCAGCCTTAGATGTTCGGCATGTTCCTCTTCATTCTTGGAGTAGATGAGTATGTCATTGAGGTATACCACGACGAATTTATCCAAGTACTCCATGAAAACCGAGTTCATTAACCGAGAAAAGGTAGCTGGGGCATTGGTTAAACCGAAGGACATGATGGTGTACTCGTATTGGCCATAATGAGTAACAAAGGCCGTTTTGGGAATGTCCCTGTTTCTGATTTTGATTTGATGGTAGCCCAACCTCAAATCCATCTTGGAAAAGACTGAGGATCCAGCGAGCTGATCATACATATCGTTAATCCTAGGAAGCGGGTATTTGTTCTTGATGGTGACCAGGTTGACAGGGCGGTAGTCTACAACCATACGATCCATTCCATCCTTCTTCTTGACGAAGAGGACGGGGCAAGCCCAAGGAGAGGAACTAGGACGGGTGAAACCCTTTTTCAAGGACTCATCGAGTTGGGTCTTAAGCTCGGCTAGTTCTAAGGGTGCCATCTTGTAGGGTCTTCTAGAAATTGGAACGGTTCCTGGAACAAGGTCTATCACAAACTCAACATCCCTGTCAGGTGGAACACCTGGCAGTTCTTCTAGAAAGACATCCGGAAAGTCTCGGACTATCGGAACATCCTCAAGGTCTGGAAGGGGGTTGGCATTTAGGGAGTAAAGCTGGCGCATGGCCACTCAAGTTAAGACATTGACTGTCTTGCCCGATGGGTGAGTAAGCTGAACGGTTCTAGTGGCACAATCAATCTTAGCGTAATGAGATGACATCCAGTCCATACCCAAGATGATGTTTATGTCCGTGGACTTGAGAGCTATCAAGGATGCAAGGAAGACAAGTCTATCGACAAGAATTTTGTTCCCATGACTTACTCTAGAAGTTTGCCATTTGGAACCCGGAGTTTGAATTACCATGGAAGTGGGCATGTCACAGAATGTCGTGTTATGCAATCGAGCATAGCTCTCGGATATGAATGAATGAGATGCTCTAGTATCAAAAAGAACAGATGCCGGATGGCAGTTAACAAGGAGCGTACCAAGGATGACGTTGGGATCCGCATGAGCCTCCTCGGATGAAACATAGTTGACATGGCCACGTGCAGTGGTGGCCGGCTTGGCGTAGAATGTTTTTCCCGCGGGCTTACCACAGCCAACGGACTTTCCAGTTTGATTGGGGTTGTTGTTTTGGGGACACTCTCGGCTATAGTGACCTGGCTCTCCACACTTAAAGCATGTCACCACATTGGGGCGTGGAGCAGCATTAGCAGTGGGGCCACCATAGGGCTTGGGCGGTGCAAATTGCTGGTTGGGACGAGGCGCCTCAAAGGATGGCCTCGGGATGAACCTGGGTGGCAGTGCCGTGCTTGGGATCCACACCCGGCGCTTCTGAGCTCCAGAGCCGGATGAAGAGCCAAAGTCACGGGAGTGCTTGCGTGAAGCGTCATAATCAGTCTGGCCTGTCTCAGCACTGATGGCTTTATTGACCAACTTATGAAAGGAGGTGCACTCGTGCAGAAGAAGATCGCGGCGAAGCTCAGGGCTAAGTCCCTTGCGGAACCATGCTTGCTTGTTAGCGTCAGTAGATACCTCTTCGGGAGCATAGCGTGCCAGATTTCCAAATTCACGACTATAAGCATCCACAGTCAGTCTTCCTTGGGTGAAGTTGCAGAACTCCTCCCTCTTGCGATCCATGAGACCTTCCGGAATGTGATGCTCGTGGAAAGCATCACTGAACTCAGCCCAAGTAGTAACTTAGCCGACCGGGCACATAGCTTCGAAGTTTTCCCACCAAAGGCTAGTAGGGCCTTCGAGGTGATAGTCAGCATAGGTAACCTTGTAGGCTTCGGCTACGTTGGCAGAACATAGCTTGTGAGTGATGCTGCGAAGCCAGTCATCCGCGTCGAGGGGTTCGACGGAATGGTTAAACTTTGGTGGGTACAGCTTGACAAAGTCATTGATTGACACCAAGTCATTTTGTGGGTGGCGTGCAGTGTTCTGCTCAATCCGCTCTAGCAGGCGGTTAGTCTCACGCTTGTTTCTTTCCGCCTCCAGCATTACTTCAGCCAGAGAAGGCGGGTGAGGCAGATTGTCACCTCTAGCTGCACTGGCTTCCCCCTGCTCCGAGGCAGCAGGGTTGCTGCCGGTGTTGACCATCCTAGGAGAAAACAAGACAATGGTTTAGATAAGGATGGCTCAAACTTAGCAAGGAAGTGCAGAATGTAATGGAGAACATGGAATGCAGAGATGTTCATCTGTATGCCATGGTAATATAAAACTGCCATATATATACCAACGGTCATACACATCATACATAGTTTAGTACAAGCCCAGGCTACAGTACAACTATGATGAAAGACATTACATCTCATCGAAGGCATTCCAAGCTCCTATACATTATTTGTCTACACCTCCGGATTTGATTACACACAAAGTCATATTCCACAAGTCTCGCAGGACAGTGGAGATACAACTACTACAATACTAGTGGTACTACTACTAACTGAGACAGCTCCTTAGTAGTCCTCATAGAAGTCACCTCCATAGCCTGGAAGTTCAACGTGACCATCCGGAAACAGACGGTCCTGAGGAGCCTGTGGACCATAGGGCCTAGGATGAGGTCTTGGACCAACAAACAGTGGCCTGCGGGGACCACGGGGTGGGGTGATGCCTCCCACATCACGCCAATCCACCATGTTTGGCAGAGCTGATCTCACAGGATACAGATCCCTTGTATCCATACATCCAGCTTGCACCGCAGGTGCAAACCGAGTCAGTGTGGCCCAATGATCAACACGGGTATTGAAAAGCTCCAGCCTCAAGGCCCGATTCTCTCGGTCCTTATCTTCGAGCATCTCGGCAGTGGTATGAGTTAATGAGTCCTCCTGAGTGGAGTCAGCATAGATAGCCTAAAGATACCCTTGCGCTCCCGGAAGTGAAGCTGGCATGTAACGGAAGTCGGTGTTCCGAAGCAGGCCAGTCCGGACTCGCAAGATGGTCATCATGGAATAGGCAGCATCCTGCACAGCCATCTCAACAGTAACCCCGAGTCCATAGGAACAGTGAAGGGGCTCGGCAGATCTAGGATAAGAAGGAAATATCCTGATGGTGCAGAGATATTGACTTTGATTAAAGTCGCGGAACTGCTCTTCGACGGTGTATTCGGGATACCAACGGTAGCCCGTTTCGATCATTACCCGGACTAACATAGCAGTATGACCGGGCACGTCGAGGCACCGGGTCAGGCGAACCACTTGGTTTTGAACACGGTTGGCCATCTGAAAGCACAACCACAATGCAAAGACATCAGAATTTCTAGGGAAAATTGGACAGCATAACAGCTGTAGATGCTCAGAAAAAGATTTGAGATATCCACAACAGTTCACAATACCACTCAACAACATCATATCAAGATTCTGATCCAATTAGCAACATACTAAAATAGTAGAAACTAAACTGGGGCTTGTGGCATCAATCCTATAAGCTACTATGGATTAGTAACACGTGAACCTGATAGAAGGAGAGAGCCTAGTCCTTAACCCACGTTGAATGAGAAGAGAATGACTCAGATCAGAGGCATAGGGTAAAGGAGTAAAAGAGCCTTACGTTCCCTCCCACAATCAATTCTCCTACATATAACTAAAACATTTCTAGACTCGACATCGACCAGTTTGGCTCAACAAACCTACAAGCAGTCCAGCTCTGACGCCAACGCTGTCAAGACCCCGATTCCAAGTCACATCGATCTAGTCGGTAACACCTCATATCACTTTGCGGCCTCACGCACGGTATCCCACGGGTGTCGCCTTACCATGGCCCGGGACCGTTTGCGCCTTTTGGCTCACGTATATGATAGTGTCGCTAGCATCCATATGATAGAGAACCCGGGCGGACATGGCTAGTCGTGAACGCAAAGCGGCACAGACCTATGGAGACAGGCATACATGAATCACATCGAACATGTCGGTCATCAGCGATTGATTCCGGGCTGTAGCACTGGGCTAACAGGACTCCAAGGAACCCGGGCTGTAGCAGGCTAGGTAGGACTCCGGAAGTAACAGCGTGACATTTCCCCGAAGGGACAGACATAGGAACAAAGTGAAACACATGCCGGCCAGTCAAGTGTCCTGAATAGTAGTGCTGGGCTAGCAGGACTCTGGTGAACCGGGCTGTAGCAGACTACTATGGCTCGAGGAACACTAGACTACATTTCCCCATAAGAAAGGCTGCCAAGGATAAACAACTAGATTGCCGGATCCCACTCATACCAAGCATTTCAATCATACACACAATATGCCCGATATGAGTACATACAACATGGCATCACAACAAAACTCTACAACTCAAGTACTTTATTTAAAGGCTCCAGGGAGCCATACATAACATGTTCATACAGATAGGGGTCACATGACCCGACACTCAAGTCATTCAAACATACAAGCACATGCGGAAGCAACTAGTCTGAGTACAGACTCTAGAAAGAAAGAAGGCTTCTCGAAGCCTGTCTATCTACATAGGGCCCTCCATGGCCAGGATCACCACCTGGGTGGCTAGTCACTCGTCGACGTCAAGGTCTACATAGAACCCATCGGAGGGGGCGGTGTTGTCATCTGAAACAGTAATTAAGCAAACATGAGTACAAAGGTACTTAGCAAGTCTTACATCAGAACCTACTATACATGCTTATTCTCAAGAAGGTGGTGGGGTTAATGCAGCAAGCTAGCTTTGACTCTTGGCTAAGCTATCCTATGGAACTTCACCAGTAAAATAGTTTTCGCACACGAGTCCACTACTCACCAACACAGTACTCCACCGGGGATCCTCCCTCGTCATCCTACGAGAGGGCCATCCTCGGTACTCACACTTATCTTGAGTCTTTATTAGTACCCATTAACTTGTCTATGAACTGTATAGGCAACCAAGTAGTCCTTTACCGCGGACGCGGCTATTCGAATAGTTTTATACCCTGCAGGGGTGTACTTCTTCATACATGCTTTCACCACTTATCGCCGTTTACACGACATGTACTCGGCAACCTTTAAGCAGAAGCCCAGCGAGGGTGTCGGCCACGGCCTACCTAAACACTTAAGTCTCTAGTCCAGGTTTATCGCCTATCCAGGTTCCATCCGCAGGGAGTCCGGCTGAGGTTTCCACATACGGCCCCGAACGATGTGAACAGGGATCCCAAGACACCAAACGGGCGACTCGGTACACGGTGCCATGGTGTATCTACCGCAACATAGCCCACCCCTAGGGTCAGCTCTATGCACGGCCGCCAACACATAACCTACAAACACCAGAAACTATTTGCAACTCCTGGACAGAGTACTAGGGTGGTTAAGAAGCCGAGAGGGTCAATTAATGATCCCAATGCATGGTAGTAGCTGAATCTTAAATCACACATACAGATCTCAGTTCTTAGGGACGGCCTCAATGAAACAACCCACCATGTACTCCTACATGGCCTCTCATCGATACCTTTACCATAACATGTTCAACACATCCCTCACATTACCGGCATAAGCATTTCACTCTAGCCCATCACCCAGATGAACCAGACCTGACACAACTCTAAGCATAGCAGGCATAGCAAGGTAGGAATCACATACATGGCTCAATCAACTCCTACACATGCTAGTGGGTTTCATCTAGTTACTGTGGCAATGACAGGTCATGCAGAGGATAAGGGTTCAACTACCGTAGCACACAGCAGTTTGAATCGCGTTGTCTTAATGCAGTAACCAAGAGCAGAAGCGAGAACATGGGTTTGTATCGGAATGATCAATGGTTGCTTGCCTGTTGGAGTGGTAGTGGGATACTGCCCTTCAGTTGGATACTCGTGAATATCCTCGGAGGCAGAACCTACCACGAAGAACACATCGGAGCACAATCAACACATGACGATATGCAACAATATGATGCATGCTATGACATGGCAATATGAATGTGTCTTGGCCTAATGCAAGCTATAACAGAAAGGAATGAACTCATTTGAACCAAAGACTCAAATATTAACTCATTAAACATGGCCTTAATAGTGCACTTCCTTATTCTGCTTAAACAGCAAGGTAAACTTGTTTTATCATGCATGAAACCATTACAGATGGATAGATTGAATTTTTCTAATCATTTTTCATATATAAATCTTTGCATTTGGAGCTATGGTTGATTTTCTATGATTTTTAGAAGTTTTAACTATTTTCTGGAAATTCCTGAATAAAAATAAATCCAGAAAATGCATTACTGCGTCAGCATTGCGTCATGCTGACCTCAGCGGGTCAAAGGCTCCAGCCCAGATCAAACCTGACTGGTGGGCCCCTTCTGTCAGCCTCTCAGCTAATTAACAAGATTAGATTAACACTAATTAGCTGTCAGTGGGGCCTGGGCCCACATGTCAGTGACTGATTTAATTAAAATTAATTAAAACTAATCCGAAATTAGTTAGCAGACCGGTCCCACCTGTCATAGACTCGGGGAGGGTCTACCTGGGCCCACCCAGGAGTCAAACTGGGTCAAACTCGCCGGCGACTTGACGCCGGCGAGGCCCGAGACGGTGGCGCAGCTCGGAAAACGCCCACAGGGCACGGGCGAGGCCGTTCTTGGGCTCGTTGGAGAGCTCTTGCAGTCGCGCATCTAGTGGTGGTGGAGGCCGGGCCTACGGTGGCCGGAGACGACGACGGCGAGCTCCAAGGCGGCGGCCGGAGTTCGGCCATGTGCGGGGAGTAGGCTGCGGCGTGCAAACACCGAAATTGAAGCGCTAGCGAGGCACTACGCGATGCGGCAAGCACGTTGCATAGCACGGGAGGACCAAATGGTCGCCGGAGCGACGCCGGCGACGAGCTCGAGCGGAGACGAGCTTCGGCCATGGTGGAACTATGGCCTAGAGGGTGCGAACGCGTGGAAAAGGAGAGGGGAAATGCGGCGGAGCTCACAGGGAGGTCGATGAGCAGCTCAGTGGGCTCGGGGGCGACCGGAGCGAGGCGAATCGATGGACGGCGTCCGGTGGGTACCGAGGTTGAAGACCATCTTCATCCTACGCCTCCTACAGATTGATAAACCTTAGGTCATCCACTTGAGGGAAATTTGCTACTATCCTACAAACCTCTGCACTTGCAGGTCCAACAACGTCTAGAAGAAGAAGGTTGTGTAGTAGACATCAAGCTCTTTTCTGGCGCCGTTGCCGGGGAGGTGAGTTCTTGAAGGTATATCTTTAGATCTTGCTCGAATCTTTTTGTTTCTTGTTTTAGCACTAGTTTAGTTTATAAAAGAAAACTAAAAAATGGAATTGAGTTTGTCTCATACGCTTCATCTTTTTAATATCTTTCGTGAGTATGATGGTAAGGAAAATTGTGCTAAAGTGTTAGAAGAAGAATGCATTAAAATGTTGGGACTAAATCTTTGAATGATGAGCATTATTGCAATGTTGTTAGTATGAACTCCTTGAATATCCATGGTACTAATGATGATCGCACTAGTCATGATGAAAATATCTCTTATAAGCATGTCGATTTTTGTGGAGTATATTGGGTTTGCAAGTACACACCAAATAGGGAAGATAGATATTGCAAGAGGCATACGTACTTGGAAACTAAATGGTTGCAAGAAAGGCTAGATGCTTGTGCTAAAAATTTAAATTTTCTTAGCCATACTTGTGAACTTTGCTATGAACATGATCATTTTAGTACTCAATGCAAATTGTTTCATGATCGTATCGTGTCCAAAAATTGTAATGATTTGATTTCCCTTGCACATCATAATGAACTTAGTTTGCTCTTGGGTTATGAAGAAATGAAACGTATAACTGAGGATATTCCAAAATTTTCCCTTGATAAAGTTCTTCATTTTGATCTAGAGGAAATTTATATGTATTGTGCGGAAAATTGCATTGAAAATCCTTATATTGCCAACTACATAAAGAAAAGAAAACAAATAGAATATGAAGAGAATACTAATGAAAGGGAAGAGACTTCCCAATACCCTCCTATTATTTCTTATGATGAATCAGGTAACGAGGAGGAGCCTCCTATTCAACAAATCTCATTAATAAGGAGCTCCAAAAAGAGGATTGAACCCACACATGATGTGGTGAAGAAGAAGAAAAGAAAAAGGAAGAGAGGTAAAAACATATCTCCCCCAAATAATGCTGCTCCTATTACTATTATGCCTCGTGAAAATATAATTGTGGACAATGATGATACTTCTTATGATCTTGAAAATATTTTTGGCACTTGCTTGGAAGAATATGATAATTGCTATAATATTGGTGCTATCCATACTATTAATGATGAGAGTGATTATGCTTATGATATGAAAAGGCCCAAGCTTGGGGATGCTATGTTTAATGAAGATGATGTTTTCAAGAATATATTTGCTGCAATTAATGTTTGTCCCAAGCTTGGAGAAGCTATGTTTAATGAAGATGATATTTTTAGTCTCCCAAGTTTTGATATGAAAACTTATAATGATGATAGCATGCCTCCTACTTATGATGATTATATTGATGAAAGTGGGTTTGAGGTCATGACTTTATTTAGTGATGATTCCACTATCTTGGAAGAGGTTTCAATCGATTATGATGAGAACAAAGTTGCTACTTATGATAATTATTGTGATGATACATATGCTATAAAAAGTAGTGATGATTACATTTATAAAACTTTTCATGACTATGATTACCCTTTTTTTGAACATTACTCTTTTAATGTGGAAACAATTTATAGTATTCGAGTTTCTTATGATACTTCCACTATTCCGAATGAGGAGAATCTTGCTTATGTGGAGAGTAGTAAAATTTTCTATGCTTGTAGATCATGAAAAGAATGCTTTAGGTGATGGTTATATTGTTGAATTCATTCACGATGCTACTGAAAATTATTATGAGGGAGGAATATATGCTTGTAGGAATTACAATAATATCAAGTTTCCTCTCTATGTGCTTAAAGTTTTGAAGTTATGCTTGTTTTACCTTCCTATGCAAGTTGATTCTTGTTCCCACAAGTTGTTTGCTCACAAAATCCATATGCATAGTAAGTGGGTTAGACTTAAATGTGCAAGTCATATTCTTCATGATGCTCTCTTTATGTTACAATTCTTATCTTTTATGTGAGCATCATTGAAATCATCATGCCTAGCTAGGGGCGTTAAACGATAGCGCTTGTTGGGAGGCAACCCAACTTTATTTTGTTCCTTGCTTTTTGCTCCTGTTTAGTAATAAATAATTCATATAGCCTCTGTTTAGATGTGGTTTTATGTTTTAATTAGTGTTTGTGACAAGTAGAACCTTTAGGAAAACTTGGGTGAAGTCTTTGCGATCATGCTGTAAAAAACAGAAACTTTAGCGCTCACGAGAATTGCTGCCATTTTTTATTGGAGAGTGATATTTAGTTAATTCTTATTGAAAATAATTAATAGACTAATTCCTCAGGTCCACCACTTTAATTTAGAATTTTATGAGTTCCAGAAGTGGTCGAAACCTACAGATTACTACAGACTGTTCTGTTTTTGACAGATTCTGTTTGCATCGTGTTGTTTGCTTATTTTGATGAATCTATGAGTAGTATCGGAGGGTATGAATCATAAAGAAGTTGGAATACAGTAGATATTACACAAATATGAATTTATAATGAGTTCATTACAGTACCTTATGATGGTGATTTATTTTCTTATACTAACGGAGCTTACGAGTTTTCTGTTAAGTTTTGTGTTGTGAAGTTTTCAAGTTTTGGGTAAAGATTCGATGGATTATGGAACAAGGAGTGGCAAGAGCCTAAGCTTGGGGATGCCCAAGGCACCCCAAGGTAATATTCAAGGACAACCAAAAGCCTAAGCTTGGGGATTCCCCAGAAGGCATCCCCTATTTTGTCTTGTTCATCGGTAACTTTACTTGGAGCTATATTTTTATTCACCACATGATATGTGCTTTGCTTGGAGCATCATTTTATTTTGTTTTTCTTGATGTTTGAATAAAATACCAAGATCTGAAATTCTTAAATGTTAGAGAGTCTTCACATAGTTGTGGAGCATGGTGGTGGTTTGTCATTTGCTCTAGTGCTTGACTTATATCTTTTTAGAGCATGGTGGTGGTTTTATTTTGAAGAAATAGATGAATTCTCGTGCTTCACTTATATTATTTTGAGAGTCTTAAATAGCATGGTAATTTGCTTAAATAATCCTAATATGCTAGGCATCCAAAAATAGTAAAAACTTCCTTATGAGTGTGTTGAATACTAAGAGAAGTTTGATGCCTGATGATTGTTTTGAGATATGGAGGTAGTGAATTAAAGTCGTGCTAGTTGAGTAGTTGTGAATTTGAGAAATACTTGTGTTGAAGTTTGCAAGTCCCGTAGCATGCACGTATGGTAAACGTTATGAAACAAATTTGAAACATGAGGTGTTCTTTGATTGTCTTCCTTATGAGTGGCGGTCGGGGACGAGCGATGGTCTTTTCCTACCAATCTACCCCCCTAGGAGCATGCGCGTAGTGCTTGGTTTTTGATGACTTGTAGATTTTTGCAATAAGTATATAAGTTCTTTATGACTAATGTTGAGTCCATGGATTATACGCACTCTCACCCTTCCATCATTGCTAGCCTCTTCGGTACCGTGCATTGCCCTTTTGCACAATGAGAGTTGGTGCAAACTTCTCTGGTGCATCCAAACCCCGTGATATGATACACTCTTTCACACATAAACCTCCTTATATATTCCTTAAAACAGCCACCATAGCTACCTATTATGGCATTTCCATAGCCATTCCGAGATATATTGCCATGCAACTTTCCACCGTTCCGTTTATTATGACACGCATCATCATTGTCATATTGCTTTGCATGATCATGTAGTTGACATCGTATTTGTGGCAAAGCCACCATTCATAATTTTTCATACATGTCACTCTTGATTCATCGCAATCCCGGTACACCGCCAGAGGCATTCATATAGAGTCATACTTTGTTCTAGTATCGAGTTGTAATCATTGAGTTGTAAATAAATAGAAGTGTGATGATCATCATTTTCCAGAGCATTGTCCCAAGTGAGGAATAAAAAAAGAGAAAGGCCATAAAAAAGGAGAAGCCCCAAAAAATGAGAGAAAAAGAGAGAAGGGACAATGCTACTATCCTTTGCCACACTTGTGCTTCAAAGTAGCACCATAATCCTCATGATAGAGAGTCTCTTGTTTTGTCACTTTCATATACTAGTGGGAATTTTTCATTATAGAACTTGGCTTGTATATTCCAACAATGGGCCTCCTCAAGTGCCCTAGGTCTTCGTGAGCAAGCAAGTTGGATGCACACCCACTTAGTTTCTTTTGTTGAGTTTTCATACATTTATAGCTCTAGTGCATCTGTTGCATGGCAATCCCTACTCCTTGCATTAACATCAATCGATGTGCATCTCCATAGCTCATTGATTAGCCTCGTTGATGTGAGACTTTATCTTTTTTGTCTTCTCCACATAACCCCCATCATCATATTCTATTCCACCCATAGTGCTATATCCATGGCTCGCGCTCATGTATTGTGTGAAGGTTTATAAAGTTTGAGATTACTAAAGTATGAAACAATTATTTGGCTTGTCATCGGGGTTGTGCATAATGAGAGCATTCTTGTGTGACGAAAATGGAGCATGACTAAACTATATGATTTTGTAGGGATGAACTTTCTTTGGCCATGTTATTTTGAGAGGACATAATTGCTTAGTTAGTATGCTTGAAATATTATTATTTTTATGTCAATATGAACTTTTATCTTGAATCTTTCGGATCTGAATATCCATACCATAATTAAGAAGAATTACATTGAAATTATGCCAAGTAGCCTTCCACATCAAAAATTCTGTTTTTATCATTTACCTACTCGAGGACGAGCATGAATTAAGCTTGGGGATGCTGATACGTCTCCAACGTATCTATAATTTTTGATTGTTCCATGCTATTATATTATCTCCTTTGGATATTTATGGGCTTTATTATACACTTATACATGATTTTTGGGACTAACCTATTAGCCCAGAGCCCAGTGCCAGTTTCTGTTTTTCCCTTGATTTAGAGTATCGCAGAATAGGAAAATTAAACGGAGTCCAATTGACCTGAAACTTCACGGAACTTATTTTTGGAAGGGAAGCAACCCAGTAGACTTGGAGTGCACGTCAGGGGATCAACGAGGAAGCCATGAGGCAGGGGGCGCGCCCACCCCCTGGGCACGCCCTCCACCCTCGTGGGCCCCTCGTGGCTCCCCTTATGTACCTCTTCCCCCTATATATACCCATATACCCTAAAACGATTGGGGAGCACAATAGATCAGGAGTTCCGCCACCAGAAGCCTCCGTAGCCGCCAAAAGCCAATCTAGACCCGTTCTGGCACCCTGCCGGAGGGGGGAATCCCTCTCCGGTGGCCATCCTAATCATCCCGGTGCTCTCCATGACGAGGAGGGAGTAGTTCTCCCTCGGGGCTGAGGGTATGTACCAGTAGCTATGTGTTTGATCTCTCTCTCTCTCTCGTGTTCTTGAGGTGATTCGATCTTGATGTATCGTGAGCTTTGCTATTATAGTTGGATCTTATGTTTCTTCTCCCCCTCTACTCTCTTGTAATGGATTGAGTTTTCCCTTTGAAGTTATCTTATCGGATTGAGTCTTTAATGATTTGAGAACACTTGATGTATGTCTTGACGTGCGTATCTGTGGTGACAATGGGATATCACGTGATTCACTTGATGTATGTTTTGGTGACCAACTTGCGGGTTCCGCCCATGAACTTATGCACAGGGGTTGGCACATGTTTTCGTCTTGATTCTCTGGTAGAAACTTTGGGGCACTCTTTGAGGTTCTATGTGTTGGTTGAATAGATGAATCTGAGATTGTGTGATGCATATCGTATAATCATACCCATGGATACTTGAGGTGACATTGGAGTATCTAGGTGACATTAGGGTTTTGGTTGATTTGTGTCTTAAGGTGTTATTCTAGTACGAACTCTAGGGCTGTTTGTGACACTTATAGGAATAGCCCAACGGATTGATTGGAAAGAATAACTTTGAGGTGGTTTCGTACCCTACCATAATCTCTTTGTTTGTTCTCCGCTATTAGTGACTTTGAAGTGACTCTTTGTTGCATGTTGAGGGATTGTTATATGATCAAACCATGTTATTATTGTTGAGAGAACTTGCACTAGTGAAAGTATGAACCCTAGGCCTTGTTTCAACGCATTGCAATACCATTTATGCTCACTTTTATCATTAGTTACCTTGCTGTTTTTATATTTTCATATTACAAAAACCTATGTCTATCATCCATATACCACTTGTATCACCATCTCTTCGCCGAACTAGTGCACCTATACAATTTACCATTGTATTGGGTGTGTTGGGGACAGAAGAGACTCTTTGTTATTTGCTTGCAGGGTTGCTTGAGAGAGACCATCTTAATCCTACGCCTTCTACGGATTGATAAACCTTAGGTCATCCACTTGAGGGAAATTTGCTACTGTCCTACAAACCTCTGCACTTGGAGGCCCAACAACGTCTACAAGAAGAAGGTTGCGTAGTAGACATCAGTGCCCAAGCGCTTCCCTCGTGATGTGGGCAAGGTATGAGGCCTTCCAGAAGAAAGCCCCCGAGCCCTGCCCGAGAAGGGCGCTAGGCGCGCCTTCCTATGAGATGGAGGGAGGAGGCCTGGGAGCGGGCGCTGATCCTGACGAGGCTCTGGCTGTGACGCCACCCTCCCGAGGTCCTGCACAGCGCATCCTCTTCTTCTTCTTGGGGATGACCACAGGAGGGCCCTCGCCCTTGCTGTCGGGGTCATCGATTGCTGTAGCTTGGAAGGCACGCTTGTCGGTGTCAAAACCGGCGGATCTCGGGTAGGGCGTCCCGAACTGTGCGTCTAAGGTGGATGGTAACAGGAGGCAGGGGACACAATGTTTACCCAGGTTCGGGCCCTCTCGATGGAGGTAATCCCCTACTTCCTGCTTGATTTATCTTGATGATATGAGTATTACAAGAGTTGATCTACCACGAGATCGTAGAGGCTAAACCCTAGAAGCTAGCCTATGATTATGATTGTTTTTGTCCTACGGACTAAACCCTCTGGTTTATATAGACACCGGAGGGGGCTAGGGTTACACAGAGTCGGTTACAAGGGAGGAGATCTACATATCCGAATTGCCAAGCTTGCCTTCCACGCAAAGGAGAGTCCCACCCGGACACGGGACGAAGTCTTCAATCTTGTATCTTCATAGTCCAACAGTCCGGCCAAAGTATATAGTCCGGCTGTCCGAGGACCCCCTAATCCAGGACTCCCTCAGTAGCCCCTAAACCAGCTTTCAATGACGATGAGTCCGGCACGCAGATTGTCTTCGGCATTGCAAGCCGGATTCCTTCTCTGGATACTCCATAGAAGATTTTGAACACAAGGATCGTGTCCGGCTCTGCAAAATAAATTCCACATACCACCGTAGAGAGTATATTATTACAAAAATCTAATCTGCTGACCACTTTTTATAACGTGACGTCCTGCCATGGTCCGGTCATTACGAACCGTTTTCCCTGCCTGCCACGGCACGTGTTGCGAGGCGGTTTTATTGTCACGTCTTGTCGAAGCAGAGATCGTGTTCCCCTTATCACGAGATTCTCATCAATACGGGTATGGGTAACCCAACCGTGCCATCAATCGCGGCGTTTGGGGAATAAGCGATTTTATGGGGCAAGTAGGGAGACACTCAGTTCCTTCCGCCATTATAAAGGGACAAGGATTCCTCTTTTTCACCCACGCCTTATTCTTCCCCTGCCCATACATTCTCGCGCACTCGAGCTCCAACGCCCAAGTTCTCATTTTCTCCGCAAAGCCATTCCAAACATGTCCAGAGCGGGAGGCAAGTGGATGGTCTCCTCCATTATGGAGGAGAACATTATGAAGCTCTGGGAAGCCGCATACCTGGCCACAGACATCGCACACCGGCTCCCAGACGCGGGGCAGATCATCCCTACTCCAGAACCCCAAGAGAGGGTTGTATTCCTCACCCACTTCGTCCGCGGACTGGGATTTCCCCTCCACCCATTTGTCCGTGGGCTCATGTTCTACTACGGGCTGGACTTCCACGATCTGGCCCCCAATTTCATCCTCCACATCTCGGCGTTTATCATCGTGTCCGAGGCCTTCCTCCGCATCAAGCCCCACTTCGGCCTATGGCTGAAGACCATCAACGTGAAACCGAAGGTGGTGGTAGGCCAGCAAGCGGAGTGTGGACGCGCCATGGTGGGAAAAATGCCCAACATCACCTGGCTCGAAGGCTCCTATGTGGAGACCGTGAAGGGGTGGCAATCGGGGTGGTTCTACATCACCGAGCCGCGGGACACCAACTGGGTGGTGGCCCCCGAATTTTGATCCGGCATCCCCACGTCGCTCACCTCCTAGAAAGAGAAGGGCCTATCCTGGGGTTCATCGGTAGAGCTGACCGGACTCTAGAACTGTGTTAAAAATATGATAAGCAAGAAAATCAAGCTTGTCAACGTGGTCCAGGTCATGCTTGATGACCCACAAGTATAGGGGATCTATCGTAGTCATTTTGATAAGTAAGAGTGTCGAATCCAACGAGGAGCAGAAGGAAATGATAAGCGGTTTCCAGCAAGGTATTCTCTGCAAGTACTGAAAATAAGTGGTAATAGATAGTTTTGTGATAGGATAATTGATAATGAGCAACAAGTAACAAAAGTAAATAAAGTGCAGCAAGGTGGCCCAATCCTTTTGTAGCAAAGGACAAGCCTGGACAAACTCGTATATGATGTAAAGCACTCCCGAGGACACATGGGAATATCGTCAAGCTAGTTTTCATCACGTTCATATGATTCGCGTTCGGTACTTTGATAATTTGGTATGTGAGTGGACCGGTGCTTGGGTGCTGCCCTTACTTGGAAAATCATCCCACTTATGATTAACCTCTATTGCAAGCATCCGCAACTACAACAAAAGTATTAAGGTAAACCTAACCATAGCATGAAACATATGGATCCAAATCAGCCCCTTACGAAGCAACGCATAAACTAGGGTTTAATCTTCTGTCACTCTAGCAACCCATCATCTACTTATTACTTCACAATGCCTTCCTCTAGGACCAAACAATGGTGAAGTGTCATGTAGTCGACGTTCACATAACACCACTAGAGGAGAGACAACATACATCTCATCAAAATATCGAACGAATACCAAATTCATATGACTACTAATAGCAAGACTTCTCCCATGTCCTCAGGAACAAAAGTAACTACTCACAAAGCATAAACATGTTCATAATTAGAGGGGTATTAATATGCATATAGGATCTGAACATATGATCTTCCACCAATTATACCAACTAGCATCAACTATAAGGAGTAATTAACACTACTAGCAACCTACTAGCACCAATCCCAGACTTAGAGACAAGAATTGGATACAAGAGATGAACTAGGGTTTTGATATGAGATGGTGCTGATGAAGATGTTGATGGGCCCTCTTCTGATGAGAGGAGCATTGGTGATGACGATGGCGACGATTTCCCCCTCCGGGAGGGAAGTTTCCCCGGCAGAACAGCTCCGCCAGAGCCCTAGATTGGATCCGCCAAGGTTCCGCCTCGTGGCGGCGGAGTTTTGTCCGAGAAGATGGCTTATGATTTTTTTTCCCATCGAAAGACTCCATATAGCAGAAGATGGCCACCGGAGGGCCACCAGGGGGCCCATGAGGTAGGGGGCGCCCCCACCCTCGTGGGCAGGGTGTGGCCCCCTGGTGAAGTTCTTGCGCTCAGTATTTTTTATATATTCTAAAAATGACTTCCGTGAAGTTTCACTACTTTTGGAGCTGTGCAGAATAGGTCACTAATATTTTCTCCTTTTCCAGCCCAGAATCCCAGCTGCCGGCATTCTCCTTCTTTATGTAAACCTTGTAAAATAAGAGAGAATAGGCATAAGTATTGTGACATAATGTGTAATAACAGCCCATAATGCAATAAATATTTATATAAAAGCATGATGCAAAATGGACGTATCAACTCCCCCAAGCTTAGACCTCGCTTGTCCTCAAGCGAAAAGCCGAAATCGAAAAATATGTCCACATGTTTAGAGATAGAGGTGTCGATAAAAATAAAATACGGACATGAGGGCATCATGATCATTCTTAGAACAACAACTCATATTATTCTTGTCATATAATTTCTTGTGCTAGAGTAATAATTCAATCACAGTCTCAAGTATGAATAGTGAACTTCATTGAAAACTAACAAACTATAATATCAATCATTGGAGCAATTGCAATTTATCATAACATAGGAAAGAGTCAATGTATAAGAGATTTTGAGCAAGTCCACATACTCAACTATCATATAATCTTTCACAATTGCTGACACTCATGCAATACTTATGGATATGGAGTTTTAATAGGACACAGAGAAAGATAGGGGCTTATAGTTTTGCCTCCCAATGTTTTACCTCAAGGGTAATGTCAACAATAATAGTTCATGAAAACTCACATCCGATTAGCCATATATACCAGGATCTTTCCGACATATTCTGCTTGCCAAAGGATAAAACGTAAAAAGGAAGGGTGAAGATCACCATGACTCTTATGAAATTTAGGAGATAAAAGTAAAATATAGGCCCTTCGCAGAGGGAAGTAGAGGTTGTCATGCGCTTTTATGGTTGCATGCACAAAATCTTAATGCAAAAGAACGTCACTTTATATTTCCACTTGTGATATGGACCTTTATTATGCAGTCTGTCACTTTTATTACTTCCATATCACACGATCTTATAAAGCTTATTTCCTCCACACCAATCAATCATACATATTTAGAGAGCAATTTTTTTATTGCTTGCACCGATGAAAACTTACTTGATGGATCTTACTCAATCCATAGGTAGATATGGTGGACTCTTATGGTAAGACTGGTTTAAGGGTATTTGGAAGCACAAGTAGTATCTCTACTTGGTGCAATGAATTTGGCTAGCATGAGGGGGAAAGGCAAGCTCATCATGTTGGAAGATCCAAGACAATATAATTCATCTCAGATGTAAGAAAACATAACCCATTACGTTGTCTTCCTTGTCCAATGTCAACTCTTTAGCATGTCATATTTTAATGAGTTCTCACAATCATAAAAGATGTCCAAGATAGTATATTTATATGTGAAGACCTTCTTTATTACTTCCTATTAATTGCAACGATGACCAAAACTATGTTTGTCAATCCTCAACAACTTTTATTCATCATACTCTTTCTATGTGAGCTCATTACTCTCCATAAGACTCACATCATCACTTTGTTTCATTTTATTTCTTTCTCTTTTCTTTTATTCACTTATGATCATGGCAAAAGAATCAAGCCCTTGCCTCAACACTAATCTTTATTATAAAGCTCACGAACTCGATTACATAAAATGATAATAAAGCAAAACTCACAACTAGATCATACTAAGAACTTTTATTCTACTAGATCAAGATATTACCAAAAGGATCGAACTAAGAAAAACAGTAAAGATAAAAGTGATGGTGATACGATACCGGGGCACTCCACCAAGCTTGGCAGTTGCCAAGTGGAGTGCCCATACCATGTGATTATGTCTCCTTTGTTGGTGAAGAAGGTGGGATGTTGATGATGGATAGTCGCACATTGAGCGTAGGAGGTCTTCTAACTTGCGGGTAATGCTCTTGAGTGTGATGATGTGCTCCTTCAACAAAATATTTTCACGTGTGAGATACTTATTTTGTATACGAGCTAACTCAATCATCTTGAAAGCTTCGATTTCTGTTGGGGTAAGAAGATTGTGATCCAGTTGAAGGGTGTCTTCTGTTGCCGGAACTTGGTCCTCCATGGCCTTCTTGATCCCTTCATCCTTGTTGATCTCCATGGGTTCTTATCTCTTCATCTCTATCTTCATTATCCAAGCATCGTTGCCCTCGTGGTTGGAGGAGGAGGGAGATGACATAGTGCCTGGCCTTGACAACCTTGACAGAAAACAGCTCGAAACAAATACATGAGATTTTTGCGTGATACGGGAGTCAAAACCTCCGAGAGATTATATAATGAATTTTTACCGACCAAAATACATGTCATGTACGAAAACGGAGTCCGGAGAGCACACGAGGTGCCCACGAGGTAGGGGGGTGCGCCCTCCACCCTCGTGGAGGCCTCGTGTCCTTCCTAGACTGCTACTTATTTTTCTATTTTTCTAAATATTCCAAAACGGATAAATATTTCCTTAAAAACTATTTTGGAGTCGGTTTACTTACCGTACCACATACTCCCTCCATTTTTATTTACTCTGCATATTAGAGTTGACTGAAGTCAAACTTCGTAAAGTTTGACCAAGTTTATAGAAAACAATATAGACATTTATCATAATAAATCTATACGATGTGAAAGTACATTTAATAATAAATCTAATGTTGTTGATTTGTTATTGTATATCTTAATATTTTTGTATATAAACTTGGTCAAAGTTTGTAAAGCTTGACTTTGACCAAAGCTAATATGCGAACTAAATAAAAACGGAGGGAGTACCTATTCCTTTTTGGAGTCTGAAGCGTTCCAGAAAGTGTCCCTTATGTATTCCTCCGGGGTTACAGTTTCAATAATATTGGTTTCAACATTTATGGGATTACCTGAGATATAATGTTTGATTCTTTGACCATTCACCACCTTCGG
Organism: Triticum aestivum; assembly: GCF_018294505.1. Classification (NCBI taxonomy): domain Eukaryota; kingdom Viridiplantae; phylum Streptophyta; class Magnoliopsida; order Poales; family Poaceae; genus Triticum; species Triticum aestivum. Next base: position 534,024,503 of record NC_057800.1, read on the forward strand.
ATTTGTGCCTTCGAAGTTGTTGATTTTTATGGCACCGGAACGGTAGACCTCCTCGATAACGTAAGGACCTTCCCATTTAGAGAGAAGTTTCCCTGCAAAAAATCTTAAACGAGAGTTGTATAGCAATACATAATCACCTACATTAAACTCACGCTTTTGTATTCTTTTGTCATGCCATCTTTTAACCTTTTCGCTATACAACTTGGCATTTTCGTAGGCTTGGGTTCTCCATTCATCTAGTGAACTAATATCAAATAACCTCTTCTCACCGGCAAGTTTAAAATCATAATTAAGTTCTTTAATAGCCCAATAAGCCTTGTGTTCTAGTTCGAGAGGTAAGTGACATGCTTTTCCATAGACCATTTTATACGGAGACATACCCATAGGATTTTTATATGCAGTTCTATAGGCCCATAATGCATCATCAAGTTTCTTGGACCAATTCTTTCTAGACCTATTAACAGTCTTTTGCAAAATTAATTTGAGTTCTCTATTACTCAATTCTACTTGACCACTAGACTGAGGATGATAAGGAGATGCAATTCTATGCTTAACATCATATTTAGCAAGCATTTTACGGAAAGCACCATGAATAAAATGTGAACCACCATCAGTCATTAAATATCTAGGGACTCCAAATCTTGGAAAAATAACTTCTTTAAGCATTTTAATAGAAGTGTTATGATCATCACTACTAGTTGGAATAGCTTCTACTGACTTAGTAACGTAATCAACAACAACTAAAATATGTGTATATCCATTAGAGGAAGGAAAGGGTCCCATATAGTCAAAGCCCCAAACATCAAATGGTTCAATAACAAGTGAATAATTCATAGGCATTTCTTGACGTCTACTAATATTACCAATTCTTTGACATTTATCACAAGATAAGACAAACTTACGAGCATCCTTGAAGATAGTAGGCCAATAAAAACTAGATTGCAGTACCTTATGTGCAGTTCTATCTCCAGCATGGTGTCCTCCATAAGCTTCGGAGTGACACTTGCATAGGATCTTTTCCTGTTCATGCTCAGGTACACAACGTCTAATAACACCATCTACTCCTTCTTTATAAGGATGTCGGTCATCCCAAAAGTAATGCCTCAAATTATAGAAGAACTTTTTCTTTTGTTGGTATGTGAAACTAGGTGGTATAAACTTAGCAACAATGTAATTAGCATAATCAACATACTATGGAGCAGTATGAGAAGAATTTATGACATTAATTTCTTATCAGGAAAGCTATCATCAATAGGTAGTGGGTCATCAAGCACATTTTCTAACCTAGACAAGTTGTCTCTAACGGGGTTCTCAGCTCCTTTTCTATCAACAATATGCAAATCAAATTCTTGTAGCAAGAGAATCCATCTAATAAGTCTAGGTTTAGCATCTTTCTTTTCTATAAGATATTTAATAGCAGCATGATCAGTGTGAATAATTACTTTAGAATCAACAATATAGGGTCTGAACTTATCACAAGCAAATACAACTACTAAGAATTCTTTTTCAGTAGTAGCATAATTTCTTTGCGCATTGTCTAGAGTTTTACTAGCATATTGAATAACATTTAGTTTCTTATCAACTCTTTGTCCTAGAACAGCACCTAGAGCATAATCACTAGCATCACACATAATTTCAAAGGGTAAATTCCAATCAGGTGGCTGAACAATAGGTGCAGAGATCAATGCTTTCTTAAGTATTTCAAATGCTTCTACACAATCATCATAAAAACAAATGGTATATCTTTTTGTAATAAATTAGTCAGAGGCCGAGAATTTTTGAGAAGTCCTTAATGAACCTCCTATAAAAACCGGCATGACCAAGGAAACTTCTTATACCTTTGATGTCCTTGGGACATGGCATCTTTTCAATATCATCAACCTTGGCTTTATCAACTTCAATACCTCTTTCAGAAACTTTATGCCCCAAGAAAATACCTTCATTAACCATAAAGTGACACTTTTCCTAATTCAAGACAAGATTAGTTTCTTCACATCTCTGCAAACCTCGATCAAGGTTGCTCAAGCAATCATCAAAAGAAGATCCATAGACGGAAAAGTGGTCCATGAAAACCTCACAAATCTTTTCACAAAAGTCAGAGAATATAGCCATCATGCATCTTTGAAAGGTAACAGGTGCATTACATAAACCAAAAGGCATATGTCTATAAGCAAAGGTACCAAAAGGGCATGTAAAAGTAGTCTTTGATTGATCTTTGGCTGACATAGGTATTTGAGAGAAACCAGAATAACCATCTAGAAAGCAAAAAATGTGTATGTTTGGATAATCTTTCTAGCATTTGATCGATAAAAGGTAAGGGGTAATGATCTTTTTTAGTAGCCTTATTTAATTTTCGTAAATCAATTACCATCCTATAACCGGTAATAATTCTTTGAGGAATCAATTCATCTTTATCATTAGGAACAATAGTAATACCTCCCTTTTTAGGGACACAATGGACAGGGCTTACCCACTGACTATGAGCAACGGGATAAATTATACCTGCCTCAAGGAGCTTAAGTATCTCCTTTCTTACCACTTCTTTTATTTTAGGATTCAGCCGGCGTTGATGATCACGAACTGGTTTAGCATCTTCTTCCAAATTAATTTTATGTTGAGATAGAGTGGGACCAATGCCCTTAAGATCATCAAGAGTATACCCAATAGCAGCACGGTGCTTCTTCAGAGTTTTCAATAATCTCTCTTCTTCATGCTCTGAAAGGTTAGCACTAATAATAACAGGATATATCTTTTTCTCATCAAGATAAGCATATTTAAGAGTATCAGGTAACGGTTTAAGCTCAAAGACAGGATCACCCTTGGGTGGAGGAGGATCCCCTAGGATTTCAACAGGTAAATTGTTTTTTAGAATAGGTTCCTGTTTAAAGAATACTTCATCTAATTCCCTTCTTTCATTCATAAACATATCATTTTCATGGTCTAGCAAATAATGTTCTAAAGGATCACTAGGAGGTACGGGAATAGAAGCAAGACCAATAATTTCATCCTTACTAGGTAATTCTTCTTCACGGTGCTGTCTACTAAATTTATAGAAATTAAATTCATGAGTCATATCATCTAAACTGACAGTAACAACATCTCTTTTGCAATCTATGGTAGCATTAACAATATTTAAGAAGGGTCTACCAAATGTAATGGGACAAAAGCTATCTTGTGGGGAACCAAGAACAAGAAAATCAGCAGGATATTTAGTTTTCCCACACAAGACTTCAACATCTCTAACAATTCCCATTGGTGAGATAGTATCTCTATTGGCAAGTTTAATTGTGACATCAATATCTTCTATTTTAGCAGGTGCAATCTCATGCATAATTTCTTTGTATAAGGAATGAGGTATTGCACTAGCACTAGCACCCATGTCACATAAGCTATGATAACAATGATCTCCTATTTTAACAGAAATAACAGGCATGCCTACCACATGTCTAGGTTTATCTTTAGCACAAGGTTTAGCAATTCTAGTAGTTTCATCATAGAAATAAATAACATGCCCATCAATATTATCAGACAAGAGATCTCTAACAATAGCAATATTAGGTTCAACTTTAACTTGCTCAGGAGGTGTATATGTTTTAATATTGCTTTTACGAACTACAGTTGAAGCTTTACCATGATCCTTTATCCTAACAGGGAAAGGTGGTTTCTCAACATAAGAAGTAGGAACAATAGGATCATTATAAGTGATAGTATTTTCTTCAACTTTAATAGGTGCAGCTACTTTTACTTCTATGGGAGGATGATATTTAAACCACTTCTCCTTGGGGAGATCAACATAAGTAGCAAAAGATTCACAGAAAGAAGCTACTATCTCAGAGTCAAGTCCATATTTAGTGCTAAATTTGCAAAAAATATCGGTATCCATAAAAGATTTAACACAATCAAAAATAGGTGTCGTACCTGACTCCTTACCATTGTCGAGGTCCCAATCTTCAGAGTTGCGTTTAATTCTTTCCAATAAATCCCATTTAAATTCAATAGTCTTCGTCATAAAAGAGCCAGCACAAGAAGTATCAAGCATGGTGCGATTGTTACCAGAAAGCCGAGCATAATTTTTTTGAATAATCATTTCTCTTGAGACCTCATGATTGGGGCATGAATATAACATTGATTTATGCCTCCCCCAAGCTTGAGCGATGCTTTCTCCTTCGTGAGGCCAAAAATTATATATGTAATTGCGATCACGATGAACAATATGCATAGGATAAAACTTCTGATGAAATGCCAATTTCAATCATTTGTAATTCCAAGACCTCATATCATCACATAGCCTATACCATGTCGATGCATCTCCCCTCAAAGATAAAGGGAAGACCTTCTTCTTAACAACATCTCTGGGTACACCTGCAAGCTTAAATAATCCACAAACTTCATCCACATATATCAGATGTTCATCAGGATGTTTTGTTCCATCTCCTAAAAAAGGATTAGCTAGCAGTTTTTCTATCATACCCATTGGAACTTCAAAGCAAGCATTTTCATTTTCATTTTCATTTTCAGTAGGTTGAGTAGGTTGAGGAGCAACTCTTTGCTCTACTGGTCGGGGTGGAGATACCCCGAACAAACCCCTCAGAGGATTACTTTCCATGGTAACAAGTGACAGTAAATTTCAGCACACTATATAAATTTTTCCTTACCAAATTCCACCTACCAAAGGCGCTTCACTCCCCGGCAACGGTGCCAGAAAAAGAGTCTTGATGACCCACAAGTATAGGGGATCTATTGTAGTCCTTTCGATAAGTAAGAGTGTCGAACCCAACGAGGAGCAGAAGGAAATGATAAGCGGTTTCTAGCAAGGTATTCTATGCAAGTACTGAAATAAGTGGTAACAGATAGTTTTGTGATAGGATAATTGGTAACGAGCAACAAGTAACAAAAGTAAATAAAGTGCAGCAAGGTGGCCCAATCCTATTGTAGCAAAGGACAAGACTGGACAAACTCTTATATGATGTAAAGCGCTCCCGAGGACACATGGGAATATCGTCAAGCTAGTTTTCATCACGTTCATATGATTCGCGTTCGGTACTTTGATAATTTGGTATGTGGGTGGACCGGTGCTTGGGTGCTGCCCTTACTTGGACAAGCATCCCACTTATGATTAACCTCTATTGCAAGCATCCGCAACTACAACAAAAGTATTAAGGTAAACCTAACCATAGCATGAAACATATGGATCCAAATCAGCCCCTTACGAAGCAACGCATAAACTAGGGTTTAAGCTTCTGTCACTCTAGCAACCCATCATCTACTTATTACTTCCCAATGCCTTCCTCTAGGCCCAAACAATGGTGAAGTGTCATGTAGTCAACGTTCACATAACACCACTAGAGGAGAGACAACATACATCTCATCAAAATATCAAATGAATACCAAATTCACATGACTACTAATAGCAAGACTTCTCCCATGTCCTCAGGAACAAAAGTAACTACTCACAAAGCATAAACATATTCATAATCAGAGGGGTATTAATATGCATATAGGATCTGAACATATGATCTTGCACCAATTAAACCAACTAGCATCAACTACAAGGAGTAATTAACACTACTAGCAACCTACTAGCACCAATCCCGGACTTAGAGCCAAGAATTGGATACAAGAGATGAACTAGGGTTTTGAGATGAGATGGTGCTGATAAAGATGTTGATGGAGATTGCCCTCTCCCGATGAGAGGAGCGTTCGTGATGACGATGGCGATGATTTCCCCCTCCGAGAGGGAAGTTTCCCCGGCAGAACAGCTCCACTAGAACCCTAGATTGGATCCGCCAAGGTTCTGCCTCGTGGCAGCGGAGTTTCGTACGAGAAGATGGCTTATGATTTTTTTCCCATGGAAAGACTCCATATAGTAGAAGATGGCCACCGGAGGGCCACCAGGGGGCCCACGAGGTAGGGGGCGCCCCCAGGGGGGTAGGGCGCGCCCCCCACCCTCGTGGGCAGGGTGTGGCCCCCCTGGTGAAGTTCTTGCTCTTAGTATTTTTTATATATTTGGAAAACATCTTCCGTGAAGTTTCAGGACTTTTGGAGCTGTGCAGAATAGGTCTCTAATATTTGCTCCATTTCCAGCCCAGAATCCCGGCTGCCGGCATTCTCCCTCATTATGTAAACCTTGTAAAATAAGAGAGAATAGGCATAAGTATTGTGACATAATGTGTAATAACAGCCCATAATGCAATAAATATTGATATAAAAGCATGATGCAAAATGGACGTATTAATGCTCTTCCACCGGATCCTTCCGTGTCAAAGACGAGCATTCAATATGTGGGAGTTTGACCCGGCCAAGCACCAGACACTGCGAGAGCTTTTCGACACGACGCACAAAGACGGCTGGAAGGTGCTGTTCAAGGCCGACGAGGTACCTCCTCCCCTTATCGAGGATCGCGGACTCAGCGCAAAGCGCCCTGCCAATCCGGTAAGCTCTTTATATCTCATAAGATATTCCTTTCCCCAGTATAATATTGTGAGGGATCTGAGCCTCCACGCCATTTTAATAGGACTAGGTAGCGACAGCGGAGCGGATCGATTGTCCGGCCCATTGCCCGAAGATCTAGCAAGGGCTCTCTTCACGGAGATGCTGGTTCCGGCGCCCTATGAGGCGCCGGAGAAGAAGGCCAAGAAGAAGGCCGCGGGGACTAGGAAAGGTCTCAGGCGCAAGGTTATATCGGACTCATCATCCGAGAACACCAAGGCGCACTCCTCCCACAAAAACGAGGAGGAGGAAGAGGAAAGTTCTCTCCCCCCAACCGGGGAGGACAAGAAAAGGAAGGCTGCCCCATCTGGGGAGGCCGAAGGGTCCAAGAAGGGAAGGACCCTCCATCCGGACCACTCCACAACAGCCGCTTACAGCGACGAGGAGTGGTTGCCCAGGGACAAACCCCTAGCGAAGTTGTAAGTATCCAGATACTATAATAGTTCTGGTATGTTTTGTTTTATTGCTTCTTATCGTGTCAAACATGATCATGCAGTCCATCCAACACCCATATCGACGTGTCTTCTTCGGATGAGTCTTTGGGCCAGTCGGTGATGAACAGCGATTCACTCCCGGCAGCCTCCTCCCCCCGGCCCACGGACGACATCGAGGTGTTGTCTCAAAGGGCATCGGACCGAGGCGACATCCTAGATGCCGGGCGCATGGGGGGTAAGACTCCCGTGGGTTATAATGACGGGGACCGCAGCAAGTTTGGCCCCCGACCGGATACTGCGCCGGACCCTTCAGTGGTTCTGGATTCTGTCAGGCGACCCCTCGCTAAGTGGGGTGAGCCATCTGTGCCGATGGCCTTTGTCCATCTAGAGGCATCGGACAACTTGCTGGAAGCGCTTCGCGGCGCTTCCATTGATGAATAGCACTGCACTATCATGAGTGCGGTGGTCGAGAAGGTTCGGTCCGCCAAAAGCGGATTGACCGAAGCCTGTGCCAGCCTCCTAACAGGCTTTGAGGTAAGTAATCGAATTATGCGAAAATATCACAGCATAGACAGTAGCTGTTGGGGATATTACTACTGGATGTAAACCGGCCAGGAGTAGCTGGGTTAACTCTATGAAGATTAGAAGCCCATGAAGACGTAAGGATGGTGGCGCTTTACAAAGGCCCAAGGCCCAAAGGCGGGTTAAGGCCTGTAGATGCAAACCGACTTTCTCATGTAACCTGGATTGTAAGATAGGAAGGATAGAGACCGAGCCGGACACGTTTATGATCCGACCTCGGGGCTCTGTAAACCGGCGGGCGTCAACCTGTGTATATAAAGGGACGACCCGGCAGCGGTTTAGGGACAACACACAACAACTCGAGAGCCAGGCAAAGCGGATTCGCTCCCTGGTCATCGAAACCCTAGCAATACCAACACAACTAGACGTAGGCTTTTACCTTCATCGAAGGGGCCGAACTAGTATAAATACCCTCGTGTCCCTTATTCGGTTTAACCCCTTTAAGCTAACCCGTAGCGATGGCTCCACGACTAAGTCCTTTCACGAGGACATCTGCCATGACAAAACCACGACAGTTGGCACCCAACATGGGGCTATCGCACGATGGTTTCAAGTTTTTGAAGGGCAGCTTCGAAGGGCTCAGGGATACGCTATGGGCCGGATGACTAAGAGTCGTCGCGGCAAGCTCTACATCGACTACGCAGGATGGGGTCCCGAGGCCGGTTCAATTGAATATGGGTACCGGGTCCCCTTTGGCGGCATTCACGTCTTCATCGGCAAGATCGGCGAACCGGGCCCTGAGCCGGACACCTGCACCGACATCATCGAGATGGCTCAGCATGCAAGCCCTGCCCAGGTTCAGCCCGCAGCAAGGCACGTTTTCGTAGGTGTCATCCATGGAGCGGAATATGAGGATGGACCGACATCTGATGAGGAAACCATTGTCCGTTCTGATGACGAGTCTTCAAACAAAGAGACCGAGTCGCTCTATCAGCTGCAGGACGACCGGATTAGTGGTGGTTCCAATGGGAACAGTATTCCGGACCCCCTCGATCTGCCAAGCCGGGTCGCGATCTTCATGGCCGGTACACAACCAGCGCAACACTCTTCTACCGCCGCGGCAATGCTCTCCGGTTCAGCAACAACAACGCTAGCAGGAGCAGGGGGCTCTGCGCCACCTCCGGCTCAGGTTTTGTCTGATCTGTATGACGCCTTGGCAACATTGCTGGTAGCAGAAGTGGATACAACAACCCAAGATCAGCACAATGCGGAGATTGCAAAGGTGAAAGATCAGATAACTCAGGCTAAAGCGGTCCTGGCAGCAGAGAACGCCGGGATGGCTACAGAACGGGCCGAGTTGGAAGCTCAGGCCTACTGGCATAGGCTGGATCAGAGTGCCTCAAATGATGTCATAAGGAGGAGATACCGGTCGCACCTCCTGTCGGGCTATGAACCAAGAAATCTCTTCAACACACAACAACTCGAGAGCCAGGCAAAGCGGATTCGCTCCCTGGTCATCGAAACCCTAGCAATACCAACACAACTAGACATAGGCTTTTACCTTCATCGAAGGGGCCGAACTAGTATAAAAACCCTCGTGTCCCTTGTCTAGTTTAACCCCTTTAAGCTAACCCGTAGCGATGGCTCCATGACTAAGTCCTTTCACGAGGACATCTGCCGTGACAAAACCACGACAGTTGGCGCCCACCATTTGACGGCTCATGCTGATGCTGAGGAATTAGTAAAAAGGTGTGACGGTTGTCAAAAATTTGCACACCTCGCTCATATTCTGGCTCAGGGGTTGAGAATGATTCCAATCACTTAGCCATTTGCAACTTGGGGGCTCGATATGGTTGGAACCTTTAAGAGATCCAAAGACAAAAAGACCCACCTGTTGGTGGCGGTTGACAAGTTTACCAAGTGGGTAGAGGCAGAGCCAGTCAGTAAGTGTGATGCAGCCACGGTGGTTCAATTCATCAAAAAGGTGATATTCCGGTTTGGTTTTCCACACAGCATTATAACTGATAATGGTACTAATCTATCCAAGGGTGAGATGGAGGAATTTTGTCAACGTGAGCACATCTGGCTTGATGTAGCATCAGTGGCTCACCCCCAGTCTACTGGTCAAGCAGAGAGGGCAAATCAAGAAATTTTGAGAGGTATCAAACCCCGGCTTATGGTTCCTTTAAAGCAGGCGCTGGGTTGTTGGGTGGAGGAGTTACCTTCCGTGTTATGGAGTATCAACACCACACCAAATAGATCTACGGGTTACACGCCTTTCTTCATGGTTTACGGAGCAGAGGCAGTTCTTCGTAGTGACATCCGTCATGAATCGCCCCGGGTGGCGGCTTACGTTGAAGCTGAGAATGAGAAAGCACGTCAGGACTCACTGGACCTGTTAGATGAGGAGCGTGATTTAGCAGCAGCACGTTCGGCGATTTATCAACAAGATCTCCGACGTTATCACAGCCGCTGGGTTAAGACCAGAACTTTTCAAGAGGGCGATCTGGTGCTCCAGCTCATCCAGGATCAGACTGATATGCACAAGTTATCCCCACCTTGGGAAGGACCTTTTGTGGTTAGCACAAATTTGCACAATGGATCATACTACCTTATCGATGTTCGAGAGCACAAAGATTCACGCAAATCGGAGGAGGAGACCCAGCGGCCATGGAATATAGCTCTTCTTCGGCCTTACTATACTTGAGCCACAGGCTCTTCTTATGTACATACTTATGACAATGTATATATTATATAATAAACCGAAGCCTCATCTAAAAGCGGGGTCTCTGTTCTTTTTTACATCATGTGTAGTTCCATGGGGGCTTCTACTTACAAAGCGGAGTTCTATTAACCCGGCCTATAAAGCCACGCAGATATGAAGGAAATCACTAGGGGGCTTGGTCGTATCCGAACCATAGCTACACCTCTTGATCGGTTTAAGACCAAAAAGGGAAATCACTAGGGGGCTTGGTTGTATTTATACCATAGCTACACCTTTTGATAGGATTAAAGCCAAAAGGAAATTATGTGGAACCAAAGAGAGTCTGTTGCATAAAGCACAACTCAAACATAGGTAACCATTGAGCATAGCTCAAATATTACTTGGGGGCTCCTTGCTTCTCAAAGAACAACGAGCTTGCACCCTTGTAATAGGCTATCAATCCAGGCTTGGAAGCCAAGTGTATTCACCTAAAACCCCGGGTTATCCTGCCTCTTTAAGTAAGCCACTCCATCCAGGTAAACCTGGTATGACCCATCGAACGTTTGACAAGTCAATCTCATAGACCCTGAACTTGTCAAAGTTAAACGGTGATTGGTTAAATATTGAGGTCCATCTTAAAAGGCTTTGCAAAATGGTTTAACTCAGCGGCCTGGCAGCCCATGAAAAGCCTCGATTTAGGGCCTTGCAGCCCATGAAAAGCCTTGCATATTTCTTTTGGATTTGCTATTTTTAAACATATTTTGATCAAGGATTTATGGATATTTTCTGATAAACTGGTGTTTATTACAACCCGGCATGGCATTCAACGCTTAGTTGTCAGCACATGATCAGTTCTAAACCGGCAGTAAGTTGCTCTGGTCTGGTTTTGGCTAGAGGTCACCAGCATTATATGAACAAACCGGTGGCTATCATACCCCGATATGGTTTCTATATGAACCGGCAAGAGGGCAAGGAGTCATCAATACTCCAGATTGGTGTTTTCACCCTTACTGTACCAACGGCTGGACAGCCAACAAGATACATCACAGGTATCATCTATTTTATATCTGGTTATTACAATCTTGGTTATCCATCCAAGTTATGTATATATTTTGGGCATCATGACCCATCTAGTGGTAAACCACTAGGACACTTTCAAGTTCTTATCTGCAGGAGCAAGTTAAATAAAAGCCATAATGGACTATGCATATCAATCCCAAAGGCATGGCATGTTCTCAGTATCAAACGAGGCAAACATGCTTGATGGCATGGCAGATAAAGTGTTCACGCTATCCTATTACAAGGCGCTTTCAACAGCCCAAATTGAACAATTGTTTTAATAAGAGTGGCAGACTGCAACTGATAAACCAGCCTCCGATTTATGATTCCTCATCTGGAGGCTTGAAGATTGAGGGTCATCTTGAGCGGTCGCATTCTCCTCATCCCTACCCAGACGCTGGAAATCAATCGTTGACCAATCGATTCCAGTTAAGGCTTGAAAAACGGCTTCTTCATGAATAAGGTTGGAAGGGTCAATGTTAGGAGCATAAGTATGCTTACGGATTGGCGGAACAAGATCTTCTACATTATGAATCAGCGCGGGCTGTCTTTTCCCCTCAAAATCGTAAACCGGTTGGAAATGAGATAGATCTGTGTCATCCACCAATTTTCTTGCTATAGGTCGTATCTCCTTTGTTAGCCTTCGGAGGTCGTCATTATTGAAATCTGAACCGTCTTCCTTCACACCAGGATAGCCTTTGATGATGTCTGCTGGTTCAAGATCTGGAATCCACGCCTTAGCCCGGATTAGTGCGGTCAGCGCACCGGACCTTGCGGCTGATCTCTTCAGTTCATCCAATGGGCAGGCAGCATAGCCAACTTTTTGATGGTTTCTTTTATCAGCGTTGGAGGAGGCTTGTTATAAGTACTATGCAAATCGCTCGCTGGGATCCAGAATACCGTTGTTCTATCAAAGTATAGGCCACTTTAAGCTTCATCCGCATGTCGGAGCCCAGATGAGTAATGCGAGTTCCTGTCATGGTAAAACATCAGTAAACTGGTCATTGATAAGTATTATGTATTAGAAAAACTTCATGAGAGGGTACTCACCAAACACAGCAGAAGTCATAGCATTAGTCTGCCGCTTTAAGCCGGTCAGTTCTTCAACCACCGGCTTCAGGGCCGCTTCTGCATCTTCGGCCTACTTTGTTAAACCGGCCTTTTCCATCTCCCAGTCTGCATGCTCTTTGTTAAAGGTCTCCTTCAGCTTTTCCATGGCTGCTAAGGCATTCGTCAATTCTTCCTTAGCCTTGGAAGCCTCTGCTTGCTGAGACTTAACATTCTCCTGAAGGTCAGCGGTTTGAGCATCCTTCTTACTCAGCTTGGCCTACAAAGGCAAGATATATCATCAATGGGCTATGAAGTACCAAGCATATAACAAGTTATGCACTTTGTACTTGGGGGCTAATGCCTATTTGCTCTGTCATCAAAATATTTTTTGCAAGTCTCAAGTACAATGCAAGCATTATCTTTGACACTTGGGGGCTAATGTAGATTTGTTCAAAGTTGAAGCATTGATTCAAGACCCGGTTTACCTTGGAAAGATAAACCGGCCCTTGGGGACTACACAAATGAAAACTACAGGAATACAATGATAAAGTACCGGTTTATTTCCAAGGATCACCTGACATATGGAGGATAAGCATGCAAGGATTGAGATATTACAAAGTCCCAATTTATGATTGCTATCATAAACCGGCCCTTGGGGGCTACTTGAGTTGGTATTTACAAATTGGATTTACGAAAGGAAAAGTGATGAAAATACCTCATAGTGCTCCTTCATTAGATTCATCAAACCGGCTTCATAATCCCGGTTTGAGTGCAGACGGTTTAGGAAACCAGAGTTGAGTTCTTGAGCACTAAGATGGGCATAGCTGGATAAATCAGTGCCCCATTTGCCTTTCTCCATAGCAGCACACTCTTCCTTGGCACTATGTTTTGCCAAAATAACAGATAGCCAGGAGAGGTGTGACCAATACTAGTAATGATAACTTTGCCTTCTTTGTCTCCAACAGCTTTTTCTGGAATTGATGGAGTGTCAGTGGTTCTCACTGGACTAGAAGGTCTGTCATCAGTCCGGATTGGATTTGCTGGTTCATCATCTGGCACAGCAGTATCAGCTTCTGCTTGTTCATCAGTGTTATGATCTTGAGAGGGTGGTTCATCAAATGTGGCCTCAGTATTTGGACCCTCTGGTTCAGCAGTTTGCTCTGGTTCAATAACCACCTGGTCTTCGGGCGGATTATTCACCCAAGCCTTTTTGCTGGGTCTAGCTTTGGCTCTAAACAGAACAAGATGTAAAGGTTAGCATAGCATATAAAGTATGAAACATCAAAAGAAGGGGATGAAGTACTTACCCAGCTACGGTTTTGAGAGGAGGGAGTTGGGTCGATGTTGACTCGCCAGAGGATGAAGGAGGTGTCACCTGATAATTTGAATCGGACGGATTAAGAGGTTGTCGGAAATAGCCTGCCTTGGGATAAGAAGTGTCAGAAGTGGGTGAGACCTCAGATTGGCGTTTTCGAACCGGGGTGTCCGGTAAACCGGTAGAAGTGACCTTTTGACCGTTGTGCCGGGTTGTGCGGCGAGCCTCATGCTGCTGTTTCTTCAACATAAATGTTGGATCCAAGTAAGCAAGAGGATGAGAAAAGCTTACTTTCCGGACCGCTTGACGGATTCTTTGTGTTAGCAGAGAGTCTGAACCGGAGGAAAGGATAATTACCTCTGCATTGTCAGCTTGGCTGCCCTCAACGTCCTCCTGATAAGTATCATTGTCAATGAGATGCATGAAAGGTGAACCAAGTGAATCAAGTTCTACCTCAACTTCCGGTTCATCCGGGTCGTCATTCAGTTCTAAACCGATGCATTCACGTGCCTTCCTCTTTGTGGTTTTCTTGACGGCTTTTGTTTTAGGACGGGAAGGCTTTGCTGCTTTTTCTTGAGGTTTCTTCTTCCATAATGGATCATCACCCTGTTTAAAAATAAGCAAAGGGTATTCAAGGATTATATAGTCTAAAGATATCAAGTGTAATGCAGAAGAACAATACTTACAGTAGGCAGTTTGTTTTGCGCGTAAAAGGGGTTTAATCCTATTTGGCGACAGACAACATCCGATTCGTTCAATATTTTGTTAAAAGACTCAGTGACTTCTTCATCTGTTAGCTGAATATTGATATGACGGTGGGAGTCTTCTACTTCACCAGTATACTCGCACATTAAGCCGGAGCGGCGACTAAATGGCAAGATACTCCAGGATATCCAGCAATGGACGAAGTCTACACCTGTTAAACCATTGGCCAAGAAGGCTCTCAGCTTGGCGAGTTGAGGTGCATACGGGGCCCGTTCCTGGGAACTTAGTCGTTGTGGAAGTGGATGAGCATTGGCAAGCCGGTGGGCACGGTAACCCGGCAGAGGTTCTCATCTTCAGGAGAGGTGTATCTACAGTAAAACCAAGTTTGATTCCATTCTTTGGGGTGACTATGCAGCTTGGCATGAGGAAATTCAACCTCTTTTCTTTTCTGAATGGAGACGCCCCCAAGTTCAGTATTGGGTCCGTCTACAAATTCAGTGCGCCAGTTCAGATGGAAGAAATCCCGGAACAGCTCGACAGTTGGTTCTTATTGTAGATACACTTCACAGAAGACTTGAAAGTTACATATATTGGATACCAAGTTGGGTCCAATATCTTGAGGGTGGAGTTGAAAGCTGGCCTATGTGATCAACAAACACCACTACTTCACCCTGCTTAGGGGTGGGAGGATTTTCCGGCCCAGGAACTCGCCACCGGATCTCATTCTTCTTTGGTAAGGTACCAATCTTGACCATTCCATTCAGTTGCTCCTCTGTAACCCGGGAGGGAGCCCAGTTGCAGGAATAAAACTTCTTGGCCTTTGCAAGTGAAAATCTGGAAAGAAATGTCGGTTTACAATTCATTCATGGTGATGCGTAAGGTACAATAGGACAAAGGAATCTAAGTATGTCAAATTGGTAAACCGGAGGCTGATATAATTATGAATGACAAAGCGATAAGTGGAAACAGAGGTATACACATATTATTAAACCGGAGTATGACAATGGAGATAAACGGATTGGCGGTTTACAAGGGGACTAATGGTATATAATAGATTACTCTCTACAAGGGTAAACTGCCTATGTGATAAAGAAGGTACAGATCTAAGGCAACAACGATTAAGTAAGATAAAACATGTTTCACAAGATAGTATTGAAATTTTGGATCTACCGTAAGTCAAGAAAAGGGAAAATATTGAGACTTAAAAGTTTGGTCTTGAAGCAGTTCACAAAAGGTCCAGATCAAGTTACGATGTATTTAAGGTTTGGATCAAATGACTGAGGTAAGGAGTTTCATATCTACTATGCGGAACACATCAAGATCAAGTTCTACTATCTATTGCTTGACGAAGAACACGAGGAGAGAAACATGAACCCGCATGAACCCTAACGGATCTACAAAGGAAAGAGGAGAGGCTTACAGCAGCGGTTGAGGTAGCGGAGATGCGCCGCGTCTTCCTGATGCAACCAAGTTGATGCAACAGCCAACGGAGATGCAGAGGCGGAGTTCAATGACAGCGGCGGCGCTCGGGTGCAGGGGCGTCGCGAGGAGGAAGAAGAAGTGAAGAGACGAAGGGGGAAAAGAAAATGACCCTTGGTCCTATTTATAAGGTAAGTGGAGAGGTGACAAGCACGAGAATCGAGGAGCCTGAATATTGGATACCTAACGGAGCGGTCGCCTCGATTGTCGGAAGCTCATTAACTGAAGGCGAGATATATCATTTTAAATAACAAAGTGACGTCATGGCGATTTATCATGATCCTGGAGTATGACGTCACGGCGGTTTACAAGATCAAGATGAAGATGCAAAGGAGGAATTTTTCTAAGTGTTGAAGATTGACATGAACAAGTTCAAATCAATCTGGGGACTAATGTTGGGGATATTAGTACTGGATGTAAACCGGCCAGGAGTAGCCGGTCTATGAAGATTAGAAGCCCATGAAGATGTAAGGATGGTGGCACTTTACAAAGGCCCAAGGCCCAAAGGCGGGTTAAGGCCTGGAGATGTAAACCAACTTTCTCATGTAACTTGTATTGTAAGATAGGAAGGATAGAGACCGAGCCGGACACATTTATGATCCGGCCTCGGGGCTCTGTAAACCGGCGGGCATCAACCTGTGTATATAAAGGGACGACATGGCAGCGGTTTAAGGACAACACGCAACAACTCGAGAGCCAGGCAAAGCGGATTCGCTCCCTAGTCATCGAAACCCTAGCAATACCAACACAACTAGACGTAGGCTTTTACCTTCATCGAAGGGGCCGAACTAGTATAAAAACCCTCGTGTCCCTTGTACGATTTAACCCCTTTAAGCTAACCCATAGCGATGGCTCCATGACTAAGTCCTTTCACGAGGACATCTGCTGTGACAAAACTACGACAGTAGCCCCTGAAGCTCTGTTTGGTGTTCGCAAAGAAAGGCCGAACAGAGGATCAAATAACAATCACAGGAGTCTAATCAGAATATGTCTATGTGAATAAGCAGGCTTCGCTGCTGGCCACTGCCGCTCGTATTGCGGAGGTCTCCGGACTGAAGCGGGACCTTGAGCGGTCCGAGGAAGAGCTCGGCCTTACCAAGAGGCAGCTCGAAGAGAACAAAGGTAAGTATTACCCCATCTGTATATTGATAAAGAAAGAAGTGGTTATTAGATCATAGGATCATCATGAATTTTGCTAGGGGCCACGACCGAAGTGGTGGCCCTGAAGAAGGCGTTGTCCGAGGCCGAAGACAGAGCGGCCCAGGAGTGCATCAAGAGCGAGAATCAAGAGGCCCGAGTCAGCGAGGTTCAGCAAGAGCTCGATGATTTCGTCAAAAATTACGAGTCCTTGGAGTGTGACTCTAAGACACAGGGGTCCGAGCTTGCGAAGTCCCTCGAGAATGCACAAAATGCCAAGGCCGAAGCTCAAAAGGCCCTCCAGGAGATTCATGCGGTCAAAAAGATAGCTGCGGGTAAGGCATTCATTATGCAAAGCAAGCATGTGAAGGAAACTTTCCTTTTACTTACCCGAATTCGGAGCTCTCCAAGAGCGTTCATAGATCTACCCTGGAGCGTATCGGATGCCGCGGAGTTCTACCGGGCCGAGGAAGGGAGCTTGACGGAAAAGTTGTTCTGGTCTAAATATACTGGGACAGAACATCCGGTGCCCTTGAGTGACCAACTGAAGCAACTGGTCGAGCTTCACAAGGCGGCCGAACTGGCCATGAAGGGTCTCATACTCCGGATGTGGCCTGGCGAGCCCCTGCCTGATAGCTACTTCGTCCTGGTAAAGAGGCTTGTGAATGCATGCCCACGGTTTGAAGTCATAAAGCGGTCAGTCTGCATTGAAGGTGCACGCAGGGCCTTTGCCCGTGCGAAAGTACACTCGGCGAAGATGGACGCCGAAAAGCTGGTGAAGGAGGGGCCACCGAAGGGCAAGGAGCATCGCCACCCCAAAAAGTATTATGACAGTGTCCTGAAGGGTGCCCGCCTTGTGGCGGAGGAATGTGCTAAGGATGTAATATTTGAATGAATGTACTAATGTGATTCTGTAATATGAAAACGAGTTCATGTGCGCTATATAACACTTGCCGATTTAAAATATTACCTTCTGTGCGGCCGTTTATAAAATCTGAGAGTTGGCCAATCGTCGGCTTCTGCCCCCATGTAACTAGTACTGAGGTGTTCAGGATAAATCTTAAACACTCTTTATCCAAAAAATTGGTCCTTTGAGGAGGTGTTTAGCGTAGCGAAGAAGGCAATCGGACTATACAGCTTTATCACTCTCACTTAGCCATATAAGTCTACAATTTTAAATTTTGGTGAAGCCCCTAGTATTCGGAAGGCCGAACTTGGGGCGCTATATACGCCTAAATCAGACAAGGCCGATTCCTCGCCCGAAGTGGAAAAATCTTTAAGGATTTGAGACCTCTCGAACAGCGACCAGCTCTCGCCGCATCATGACAGTCAGTTTTCGGCTTTCTCTACTGAGGTGCTCGTCCGGAAGAACCGGGACACAATCGCAGTAGTTCTCCCAGTGCTACCTTAGCCGATATAGCGGAACCTAAGGTACCAAAACATGGGAGCCGGGAAAATCCAACTATTGACCCAAGATATGATTCGGAGCAGATGCATATAATGTTGTAACTTCGGGGTGCTGCACTGTCGAAAGTGTTCCAACTTTTCTTGCCGTTTTATGGGGTACACTGAAGCCCCTGGCGTACTGGACGTACCAGAATGTACGGTTGCAATTTGTCGTAAATGAGCAGACAAGGAATTTTTTTGAAGAAAGGCAATAATAAGCTAACACTGTGCATTGTTTATTTAAATGATACGTCAAAGCGTATGTATACAAGTGGTGATATAAGCAAAAATAGGACTATTTGACATGTCCTATCCAAGGGCCGGCTGCGTGTGGGTATGTAAAACAGGTATAGCGATCGTTATCAGAGACCACCTGGGGATTCCCTTGTACGTCAAAGCTTCTTGCTTCCTTGGTGTTTCCTTCCCGTGATGGGTCCGATAATCAGGGTATCGGAGAGGGTCTTGAGAGAATAGGGTCCTGAAAGGAAGAAAATGGCAAAGATATACGGGTCCTGAGGCGGTTGAGCCGCATTATGGGCCGTGACATAGCCATGCCTCCGCCTATGTCCATGGTATCTTGAGTGCGTAATTATGGACGCGCGGCGCAAATTTCGCCGCTTGACTGGGACTAGGACGAAGGCCGAATTGCTAGGCGAGTTCAGAACATGCTGGGCGATCTTGTTGTAGGGTACTCCAGACTCTCTTGAAGGTGTCTGGGGGCTTTATCACCGAATTGGCGGTTTGCCTCAGAAGGCTGCTTTGTACTTCTGCTACGAGGGCCGCTGTGTGCTCCTTTGTACGGAGCGAGCGTTCTGTGTTTCCATTAACTGTTATAACCCCGCGAGGTCCTGGCATTTTGAGCTTGAGGTATGCATAATGCGGTACCGCATTAAATCTGGCGAATGCGGTTCGTCCGAGCAGTGCGTGATAGCCAATGCGGAAGGGGACGATATCGAAGATTAACTCCTCGCTTCGGAAGTTGGCTGGTGATTCGAAGACCACTTCCAGTGTGATTGAGCCCGTGCAACAAGCCTCTACACCTGGCATGACACCCTTGAAGGTGGTTTTTGTGGGTTTGATCCTCGAGGGGTCGATACCCATTTTGCGCACAGTATCCTGATAAAGCAGGTTCAGGCTGCTGCTACCGTCCATCAGGACTCGAGTGAGGTGAAATCCATCGATGATGGGGTCAAGGACCAATGCGGCAGAACCGCCATGATGGATACTGGTAGGGTGGTCCCTGCGATCGAAAGTGATCGGATAAGAAGACCATGGGTTGAACTTTGGGGCGACTGGCTCCATCGCATAGATGTCCCTTAGTGCATGCTTCCGTTCCCGCTTGGGAATATGGGTTGCGTATATCATGTTCATTGTTTTCACTTGGGGAGGAAATTTCTTCTGTCCTCCTGTGTTCGGTGGCCGGGGCTCCTCCTCGTCGTCGCTATGCAGCCCCTTTTCCTTGTTTTCGGCATTCAACTTGCCGGCCTGTTTAAACACCCAGCATTCTTTGTTAGTGTGGTTGGCTGGTTTATCGGGGGTGCCGTGAATTTGGGACGAGCGATCAAGTATGTGGTCCAAGCTGGACAGGCCCGGATTGCTTCTTTTGAACGACTTTTTCCGCTGACCGGATTTAGAGCCACTGAATCTGGCATTGACTGCGTGTCTTCGGCGTTGTCACCGTTGTTGCGGCCCTTGTGTCTGTTGCGACGTGGCTTTCCCTTGCAATCTCTGGCATCTGAATTGCCGGGATTTCTTGATGTGTTGTTGCTGCGAGCCAGCCAGCTGTCCTCACCGGCACAAAAGCGGGTCATGAGTGTCGTGAGGGCTACCATGGACTTCGGCTTCTCTTGGCCGAGGTATCGAGCGAGCCACTCGTTACGGATGTTATGCTTAAATGCTATTAAGTCCTCAGCATCCGGACAGTCAACAATTTGGTTCTTTTTAGTTAGGAACCAAGTCCAGAATTTCCTGGCTGACTCCCCAGGCTGTTGGGTTATGTGACTCAAGTCATCAGCATCCAGTGGTCGCACATAAGTGCCCTGGAAGTTGTCAAGGAATGCGTCTTCCAAGTTTTCCTAACTGCCAATGGAGTTTGCCGACAGTCTACTCAGCCAATGCCGAGCCGGTCCTTTGAGTTTTAGTGGGAGGTACTTGATGGCATGTAGATCGTCACCACGGGCCATGTGGATGTGGAGGAGGAAATCTTCAATCCATATCGCGGGGTTTGTTGTACCATCATATGATTCAACGTTTACGAGTTTCAACCCTTCTGGGAATTCGTGATCCATTACTTCGTTGGTGAAGCATAGGGGGTGTGCGGCACCCCTGTGCCGGGCTATATCACGACGCAGTTCATACAAGTCTTGTCTGATGTATTCGGCCCGGCCGGATTTTCTTTTAGTATATCCGGCGTGACGGTCGTCATCACGCGTTGAGGCGCACCCCCGTGATCCGTAGATCGATCTTGTATGTCCTGCTTTGTTTTCCAATACGTCTCGCAGGTCCTGTGTGTAGCCCCGGGCCTTGGTGTTTTTGTTTGATTGGCGACAGGGTGCGGGCTGGACTTCGGGCTGATATGCCGCTTTGTCTCAGCCACGAGGTGGCCGGTCAGCCGCATCATACACTGGTAGTGTAGGCTTTAATGCTTCCTCCTCGAGTTGGGGTAGCAATCTGTGCTTTGGGTAACTTTTGGTTGGGCACTCGGGTTCGTATTCCTCGGCTACCAGGACCTCGGTCCATCTATCCGCTAGCAGATCTTGATCAGCTTGAAGCTGCTCCTGCTTTTTCTTCAGGCTTTTTGCTGTGGTATAAGCCGGCGCTTGAAGCGCTCCTGCTCGACGGGATCCTCAAGCACGATGAATTCTTCTTCGTCGAGGCTCACCTCGTCTTTGGAGAGGTGCATGTAATTGTCATCCCCTGACTCTCCGTCTGTCGTCTGTTCCTTAGGGCTCGCTTGCCCATCCTCTCGTTCGAAGCCTGGT
Organism: Triticum aestivum; assembly: GCF_018294505.1. Lineage (NCBI taxonomy): Eukaryota > Viridiplantae > Streptophyta > Magnoliopsida > Poales > Poaceae > Triticum > Triticum aestivum. The sequence goes on from NC_057800.1 coordinate 534,045,824, forward strand.
TGGAGGAGATTCTCTTCGTCTTCGGCACTGACCGCATCGTTATTGTCTCTTGTGCCAGTATCGCTGCTTTTGCTATGGAGGGGCTTAGAGCGGCGTCGATGACTCCGATGCTTAGATTGCTTCTCGAGGGGATTATCCTCCATTGCCTTATTGCCATTTCTTTCTTTGGGAGTGTCCACCATGTATATATCATATGATGAGGTGGTTGTCCAGCGCCCTGTGGGCGGTAGTTCCTATTCTTCTCCTGCATCATCGTCCATATCGTCGATGTCTTCGGAGCTGAAATCAAGCATGTCAGTTAAGTCGTCGACAGTGGCTATTAAGTGGGCGGTGGGTGGGGAATGAATTTCGTCGTCCGCTTCCCACTCAAGCCGGACATAGTTCGGCCAAGGGTCTCCTGACAAGGAGAGAGACCTCAATGAATTTAGCACGTCGCCAAAGGGCGAGTGCTGAAAGATATCCATGGAGGTAAACTCCATGATCGGTGCCCAGTCAGATTCGATAGGCACGGATGCAAGTGGTTTGGAGCCTGTGGCCGGGGACGAATCCAAGGGTCCGCTAACACAGGTCTCATAGGAGGTGAAGTCAGTATTCGGCTCTATCGCCGCTGAGTGTGCGGCCTCCGTGGCCGGATCCATCCACCCGTCCTCGGACGGCACGATCTGCTCCAGATTAGGGGCCGGAGTAGCCACAGGTGTGATCTCCCAAACATTGTCCGACGGCAGAGCTAAGTCATGCTTGTCGTGATTGTGCGGCGCACCTGACATGGGTTCGAATCCGTCGAAGATCAAGTTTCCGCGGATGTCGGCAGTATAGTTCACGCTTCCAAACCTGACCAGATGGCCAGGGGCGTAGCTCTCGATCTGCTCCAGATGGCCAAGCGAGTTGGCCCGCAGTACGAAGCCGCTGAATACGAAGATCTGTCCAGGGAGAAAAACCTCACCCTGAATTGCATCATTGTCGATGATCGAAGGAGCCATCAAGCCTTTACGTGACGGCACAGTGGAACTCCCAATGAAAGCACCAATGTCGATGTCAAAACCGGTGGATCTCGGGTAGGGGGTCCCGAACTATGCATCTAAGGCGGATGGTAATAGGAGGCAGGGGACACAATGTTTACCCAGGTTCGGGCCCTCTCGATGGAGGTAATGTTGGGGAACATAGTAATTTCAAAAAAATTCCTAAGCACACGCAAGATCATGGTGATGCATAGCAACGAGAGGGGAGAGTGTTGTCTACATACCCTCGTAGACCGGCAACGGAAGCGTTGACACAACGTAGAGGAAGTAGTCGTACGTCTTCCTGATCCGACCAATCCAAGCACCGAACGTACGGCACCTCCGAGTTTTGCACACGTTCAACTCGGTGATGTCCCTCGAGCTCCGATCCAGCCGAGCGTTGAGGGAGAGTTTCGTCAGCACGGCGGTGTGATGACAGTGATGATGTTCTACCGACGCAGGGCTTCACCTAAGCACCGCTACGATATGACCAAGGTGGAATATGGTGGAAGGGGGCACCGCACACGGCTAAGGAACGATCACGAAGATCAACATGTGTGTCATGGGGTGCCCCCTTGCCCCCGTATATAATGGTGGGAGAGGGGGAGGTGCGGACGGCCCTAGGGGTGCGCCTGGAGGAGTCCTACTCCCACCGGGAGTAGGACTCCCCCGTCTTGCCTTGTTGGAGAAGGAAAGAGGAAGGGGGAAAGAGGAAAGGGGGGCGCCCCGCCTTCCTTGTCCTATTCGGACTAGGGGGGCAGGGGGCGCGCGGCCTGCCCTGGCCGGCCCTCCTCTTCTCCCTTAGGGCCCATGCAGGCCCATTAACCCCCCCCCCCCCGGGGGGGGGGGGGTTCCGGTAACCCCCCGGTGCTCCGGTAAAATCCTGATTTCACCCGGAATGTTTCCGATATCCAAATATAGGCTTCCAATATATCAATCTTTACGTCTCGACCATTTCGAGACTCCTCGTCATGTCCGTGATCATATCTGGGACTCCGAACAACCTTCGGTACATCAAAACACAAAAACCCTAATTACGATCGTCACCGAACTTTAAGCATGCGGACCCTACCGGTTCGAGAACTATGTAGACATGACCGAGACACGTCTCCAGTCAATAACCAATAGAGGAACCTGGATGCTCATATTAGCTCCTACATATTCTACGAAGATCTTTATCGGTCAAACCACATAACAACATATGTTGTTCCCTTTGTCATCGGTATGTTACTTGCCCGAGATTCGGTATTCCAATACCTAGTTCAATCTCGTTACCGGCAAGTCTCTTTACTCGTTCCGTAATACATCATCCCGCAACTAACTTATTAGTTGCAATGCTTGCAAGGCTTGAGTGATGTGTATTACCGAGAGGGCCTAGAGATACCTCTCTGACAATCGGAGTGACAAATCCTAATATCGAAATACGCCAACCCAACAAATACCTTCGGAGACATATGTAGAGCACCTTTATAATCACCCAGTTACGTTGTGACGTTTGGTAGCACACAAAGTGTTCCTCCGGTAAACGGGAGTTGCATAATCTCATAGTCATAGGAACATGTATAAGTTATGAAGAAAGCAATAGCAACAAACTAAACGATCAAGTGCTAAGCTAATGGAATGGGTCAAGTCAGTCACATCATTCTCCTAATGATGTGATCCCGTTAATCAAATGACAACTCATGTCTATGGTTAGGAAACATAACCACCTTCAATCAACGAGCTAGTCAAGTAGAGGCATACTAGTGACAGTCTGTTTGTCTATGTATTCACACATGTATTACGTTTCCGGTTAATACAATTCTAGCATGAATAATAAACATTTATCATGATATAAGGAAATAAATAATAAATTTATTATTGCCTCTAGGGCATATTTCCTTCCGTCTCCCACTTGCACTAGAGTCAATAATCTAGATTACATAGTAATGATTCTAACACCCATGGAGCCTTGGTGTTGATCATGTTTTGCTCGTGGAAGAGGCTTAGTCAGTGGGTCTGCAACATTCAGATCCGTATGTATCTTTGCAAATTTCTATGTCTCCCACTTGGACTAAATCCCGAATGGAATTTAAGCGTCTCTTGATGTGCTTGGTTCTCTTGTGAAATCTGGATTCCTTCGCCAAGGCAATTGCACTAGTATTGTCACAAAAGATTTTCAGTGGACCCGATGCACTAGGTATGACACCTAGATCGGATATGAACTCCTTCATCCAGACTCCTTCATTTGCTGCTTCCGAAGCAGCTATGTACTCCACTTCACATGTAGATCCCGCCATGATGTTTTGTTTAGAACTGCACCAACTGACAGCTCCACCGTTCAATATAAACATGTATCCGGTTTGCGATTAAGAATTATCCGGATCAGTGTCAAAGCTTGCATCAACATAACCATTTACGATGAGTTCTTTGTCACCTCCATATACGAGAAACATATCCATAGTCCTTTTCAGGTACTTCAGGATGTTCTTGACCGTTGTCCAGTGATCCACTCCTGGATTACTTTGGTACCTCCCTGCTAGACTTATAGCAAGGCACACATCAGGTCTGTTACATAGCATTGCATACATGATAGAGCCTATGGCTGAAGCATAGGGAACATCTTTCATTTTCTCTCTATCTTCTGCGGTGGTCGGACATTGAGTCTTACTCAACTTCACACCTTGTAACACATGCAAGAACCCTTTCTTTGCTTGATCCATTTTGAACTTCTTCAAAACTTTGTCAAGGTATGTGCTTTGTGAAATTCCAATTAAGCGTCTTGATCTATCTCTATAGATCTTAATGCCCAATATTTAAGCAGCTTCACTGAGGTCTTTCATTGAAAAACTTTTATTCAAGTATCCATTTATGCTATCCGGAAATTCTATATCATTTCCAATCAGTAATATGTCATCCACATATAATATCAGAAATGCTACAGAGCTCCCACTAACTTTCTTGTAAATACAGGCTTCTCCAAAAGTCTGTACAAAACCAAATGCTTTGATCACACTATCAAAGCGTTTATTCCAAGTCCGAGAGGCTTGCACCAGTCCATAAATGGATCGCTGGAGCTTGCACACTTTGTTAGCTCCCTTTGGATTGACAAAACCTTCTGGTTGCATCATATACAACTCTTCTTCCAGAAATCCATTCAGGAATGCAGTTTTGACATCCATTTGCCAAATTTCATAATCATAAAATGCGGCAATTGCTAACATGATTTAGACAGACTTAAGCATCACTACGGGTGAGAAGGTCTCATCGTAGTCAATCCCTTGAACTTGTCGAAAACCTTTCGCAACAAGTCGAGCTTTGCAGACAGTAACATTACCATCAGCGTCGGTCTTCTTCTTGAAGATCCATTTATTCTCAATTGCTTGCCGATCAACGGGCAAGTCAACCAAAGTCCACACTTTGTTCTCATACATGGATCCCATCTCAAATTTCATGGCTTCTAGCCATTTTGCGGAATCTAGGCTCACCATCACTTCTTCATAGTTTGTAGGTTCATCATGATCTAGTAGCATGACTTCCAGAACAGGATTACCGGACCACTGTGGTGCGGATCTTACTCTGGTTGATCTACGAGGTTCGGTAGTAACTTGATCTGAAGTTTCATGATCATTATCATTAGCTTCCTCACTAATTGGTATAGGAGTCACAGAAACCGGTTTCTGTGATGTACTACTTTCCAATAAGGGAGCAGGTATTGTTACCTCATCAAGTTCTACTTTCCTCCCACTTACTTCTTTCGAGAGAAACTCCTTCTCAAGAAAGGATCCATTCTTAGCAACGAATGTCTTGCCTTCGGATCTGTGATAGAAGGTGTACCCAACAGTCTCCTTTGGGTATCGTATGAAGACACATTTCTCCGATTTGGGTTCGAGCTTATCAGGTTGAAGCTTTTTCACATAAGCATCGCAGCCCCAAACTTTCAGAAACGATAACTTTGGTTTCTTGCCAAACCATAGTTCATAAGGCGTCGTCTCAACGGATTTCGATGTTGCCCTATTTAACATGAATGTAGCCGTCTCTAAAGCATAACCCCAAAACAATAGCGGTAAATCAGTAAGAGACATCATAGATCGCACCATATCTAGTAAAGTACGATTACGACATTCGAACACACCATTACGCTGTGGCGTTCCGGGTGGCGTGAGTTGCGAAACTATTTCGCATTGTTTCAAATGTAGACCAAACTCGTAACTCAAATATTCTCCTCCACGATCAGATCGTAGAAACTTTATTTTCTTGTTACGATGATTTTCAACTTCACTCTGAAATTCTTTGAACTTTTAAAAAATTTCAGACTTATGCTTCATTAAGTAGATATACCCATATCTGCTTAAATCATCTGTGAAGGTGAGAAAATAACGATATCCACCATGAGCCTCAACATTCATTGGACCACATACATTTGTATGTATTATTTCCAACAAATCTGTTGCTCTCTCCATAGTACCGGAGAATGGCATTTTAGTCATCTTGCCCATGAGGCACGGTTCGCAAGTACCAAGTGATTTATAATCAAGTGATTCCAAAAGTCCATCAGTATGGAGTTTCTTCATGCGCTTTATACTGATATGACCTAAACGGCAGTGCCACAAATAGGTTGCACTATCATTATCAACTCTACATCTTTTGGCTTCAACATTATGAATATGTGTATCACTACTATCGAGATTCATCAAAATAGACCACTCTTCAAGGGTGCATGACCATAAAAGATATTACTCATATAAATAGAACAACCATTATTCTCTGATTTAAATGAATAACCGTCTCGCATCAAACAAGATCCAGATATAATGTTCATGCTCAACGCTGGCACCAAATAACAATTATTTAGGTCTAATACTAATCCCGAAGGTAGATGTAGAGGTAGTGTGCCGACTATGATCACATCGACTTTGGAACCATTTCCCACGCGCATCGTCACCTCGTCCTTCGCCAGTGTTCGCTTAATTCGTAGTCTCTGTTTCGAGTTGCAAATATTAGAAATAGAACCAGTATCAAATACCCAGGTGCTACTGCGAGCTCTAGTAAGGTACACATCAATAACATGTATATCACATATACCTTTGTTCACCTTGCCATCCTTCTTATCTGCCAAATACTTGGGGCAGTTCCGCTTCTAGTGTCCAGTCTGCTTGCAGTAGAAGCACTCAGTTTTAGGCTTAGGTCCAGATTTGGGTTTCTTCTCCTAAGCAGCAACTTGCTTGCTGTTCTTCTTGAAGTTCCCCTTCTTCTTCCCTTTGCCCTTTTTCTTGAAACTGGCGGTCTTGTTGACCATCAACACTTGATGCTCCTTCTTGATTTCTACCTCCGCGGCCTTTAGCATTGAGAAGAGCTCGGGAATCATCTTATCCATCCCTTGCATATTATAGTTTATCATGAAGCTCTTGTAGCTTGGTGGCAGTGATTGAAGAGCTCTGTCAATGACACTATCAACAGGAATATTAACTCCCAATTGAGTCAAGTGATTATGATACCCAGACATTTTGAGTATATGTTCACTGACAGAACTATTCTCTTCCATCTTGCAGCTATAGAACTTATTGGAGACTTCATATCTCTCAATCCGGGCATTTTCTTGAAATATTAACTTCAACTCCTAGAACTTCTCATATGCTCCATGATGTTCAAAACGTCGTTGAAGTCCCGATTCTAAGCCGTAAAGCATGGCACACTGAACTATCGAGTAGTCATAAGTTTTGCTCTGCCAGACGTTCATAACATCTGGTGTTGCTTCAGCAGCAGGCCTGGCACCCAGCGGTGCTTCCAGGACGTAATTCTTCTGTGCAGCAATGAGGATAATCCTCAAGTTACGGACCCAGTCCGTGTAATTGCTACCATCATCTTTCAACTTTGATTTCTCAAGGAACACATTGAAATTCAATGGAACAACAGCACGGGCCATCTATCTACAATCAAACATAGACAAGCAAGTTACTATCAAGTACTAAGTTCATGATAAATTTAAGTTCAATTAATCATGTTACTTAAGAACTCCCACTTAGAAAGACATCTCTCTAATCTTCTAAGTGATCACGTGATCCAAATCAACTAAACCATAACCAATCATCACGTGAAATGGAGTAGCTTTCAATGGTGAACATCAATATGTTGATCATATCTACTATATGATTCACGCTCGACCTTTCGGTCCCAGTGTTCCGAGGCCATATCTGCATATGCTAGGCTCGTCAAGTTTAACCTGAGTATTCTGCATGTGCAAAACTGGCTTGCACCCGTTGTAGATGGACGTAGAGCTTATCACACCCGATCATCACGTGGTGTCTAGGCACGACGAACTTTGGCAATGGTGCATACTCAGGGAGAACACTTTTATCTTGAAATTTAGTGAGAGATCATCTTATAATGCTACTGTTAATCAAAGCAAGATAAGATGCATAAAAGATAAACATCACATGCAATCAATATAAGTGATATGATATGGCCATCATCATCTTGCACTTGTGATCTCCATCTCTGAAGTACCGTCATGATCACCATCGTCACCGGCGCGACACCTTGATCTCCATCGTAGCATCGTTGTCGTCTCGCCAATCTTATGCTTCCACGACTATCGCTACCGCTTAGTGATAAAGTAAAGCATTACATCGCGATTTACATCGCATACAATAACGCGACAACCATATGGCTCCTGCCAGTTGCCGATAACCCGGTTACAAAATATGATCATCTCATACAATAAAATTTAGCATCATGTCTTGACCATATCACATCACAACATGCCCTGCAAAAACAAGTTAGACGTCCTCTACTTTGTTGTTGCAAGTTTTACATGGCTGCTACGGGCTAAGCAAGAACCATTCTTACCTACGCATCAAAACCACAATGATAGTTTGTCAAGTTGGTGCTGTTTTAACCTTCGCAAGGACCGGGCGTAGCCACACTTGGTTCAACTAAAGTTGGAGAAACTGACACTCGCCAGCCACCTGTGTGCAAAGCACGTCGGTAGAACCAGTCTCGCGTAAGCGTACGCGTAATGTCGGTCTGGGCCGCTTCATCCAACAATACCGCTGAACCAAAGTATGACATGCTGGTAAGCAGTATGACTTATATTGCCCACAACTCACTTCTGTTCTACTCGTGCATAACATCAACGCATAAAACCTGGCTCGGATGCCACTGTTGGGGAACGTAGTAATTTCAAAAAAAATCCTACGCACACGCAAGATCATGGTGATGCATAGGAACGAGAGGGGAGAGTGTTTTCTACGTACCCTCGTAGACCGGCAACGGAAGCGTTGACACAACGTAGAGGAAGTAGTCGTACGCCTTCCCGATCCGACCGATCCAAGCGCGGAATGTACGACACCTCCGAGTTCTACACATGTTCAACTCAGTGACGTCCCTCGAGCTCTGATCCAGCGGAGCGTTGAGGGAGTGTTTCGTCAGCACGATGGTGTGTTGACGATGATGAAGTTCTACCGATGCAGGGCTTCGCCTAAGCACCGCTCCGATATGACCAAGGTGGAATATGGTGGAAGGGGGCACCGCACACGGCTAAGGAACAATCACGAAGATCAACGTGTGTGTCATGGGGTGCTCCCTTGCCCCGTATATAAAGGAGGGAGAGGGGGAGGTGCGTCCGGCCCTAGGGGTGCGCCTGGAGGAGTCCTACTCCCACCGGGAGTAGGACTCCCCCCTCTTGCCTTGTTGGAGAAGGAAAGGAGAAGGGGGAAAGAGGAAAGGGGGGCGCCGCCCCCTTCCTTGTCCTATTCGGACTAGGGCGGAGGGGACGCGCGGCCTGCCCTGGCCGCCCCTCCTCTTCTCCCTTAGGGCCCATGTAGGCCCATTAACCCCCGGGGGGGTCCGGTAACCCCCTGGTGCTCTGGTAAAATCCTGATTTCACCCGGAACGTTTCTAATATCCAAATATAGGCTTCCAATATATCAATCTTTATGTCTCGACCATTTCGAGACTTCTCGTCATGTCCGTGATCATATCCGGGACTCCGAACAACCTTCGGTACATCAAAACACAAAAACCCTAATTACGATCGTTACCGAACTTTAAGCGTGCGGACCCTACAGGTTCGAGAACTATGTAGACATGACCGAGACATGTCTCCGGTCAATAACCAATAGCGGAACCTGGATGCTCATATTGGCTCCTACATATTCTATGAAGATCTTTATCGGTCAGACCGCATAACGACATACATTGTTCCATTTGTCATCGGTATGTTACTTGCCCGAGATTCGATCGTCAGTATTCCAAAACCTAGTTCAATCTCGTTAATGGCAAGTCTCTTTACTCGTTCCGTAATACATCATCCCGCAAATAACTTATTAGTTGCAATGCTTGCAAGGTTTGAGTGATGTGTATTACCTAGAGGGCCCAGAGATACCTCTCCGACAATCAGAGTGACAAATCCTAATCTCGAAATACGCCAACCCAACAAATACCTTCGGAAACACCTGTAGAGCACCTTTATAATCACCCAGTTATGTTGTGACGTTTGGTAGCACACAAAGTGTTCCTCTGGTAAACGGGAGTTGCATAATCTCATAGTCATAGGAACATGTATAAGTTATGAAGAAAGCAATAGCAACAAACTAAACGATCAAGTGCTAAGCTAATGGAATGGGTCAAGTCAATCACATCATTCTCCTAATGATGTGATCCCGTTAATCAAATGACAACTCATGTCTATGATTAGGAAACATAACCATCTTCAATCAACGAGCTAGTCAAGTACAGGCATACTAGTGACACTCTGTTTGTCTATGTATTCACACATGTATTATGTTTCTGGTTAATACAATTCTAGCATGAATAATAAACATTTATCATGATATAAGGAAATAAATAATAACTTTATTATTGCCTCTAGGGCATATTTCCTTCAGGTAATACCCTACTTCCTGCTTGATTGATCTTGATGATATGAGTATTACAAGGGTTGATCTACCATGAGATCGTAGAGGCTAAACCCTAGAAGCTAGCCTATGATTATGATTGTTGTTGTCCTACGGACTAAACCCTCCGGATTATATAGACACCGGAGGGTGCTAGGGTTACACTGAGTCGGTTACAAGGGAGGAGATCTACATATCCGAATTGGCAAGCTTGCCTTCCACGCAAAGGAGAGTCCCACCTGGACACGGGACGAAGTCTTAAATCTTGTATCTTCATAGTCCAACAGTCCAGCCAAAGTATATAGTCTGGCTGTTCGAGGACCCCCCTAATCCAGGACTCCCTCAACACTCGAGGGAGCACACCACATCTCTTTCTTCACATGGGACCGTGATGATCCCGCCGCTTCCTGACATCTTGAGGACATTGTAGCCGTGATGGGTCACCACCATGAACTTGGCCAGGGTTGGATACCCGAGGATGGCATTGTACGGCAGATGGATGTGCACGATGTCGAAGTCAATGAGCTCGGTGCGGTAGTTCTTGCGTTCCTCGAAGGTGACAGGGAGGCGGACCTGCCCTATCGGTGTGGTGGAACCATCGGTCACTCCTGAGAAAGGCTTGGTAGGCTAAAGCTGGTCATATGGCACTTGGAGGTTGTCGAACGTGTTGACGGACAGGACGTTGAGCCCTGCACCGCCGTTGATGAGGGTCTTGGTAACTTGCATGTTGCTGATGACTGGGAGGCAAAGCATCGGGTGGGCGCCAGCGGTAGCTGCGCACCTGAGCTGATCTGCCGAGTTGAACATGATGGGGCACTGGGACCATCTGAGCGGGCGTGTGGCTTCGAGCTTGGGGAGGACTGCATTCACTTCACGAGCAAACTACTTAAAGGTACGCTACGAGGCTGGGGCCTGGGCTCCGCCCAAGATGCAGGCGATAGCACACGGTTCCTGGAAGCCCCCAGCCCCCTCGTCTTGATGGTGTTCGTCATTCCTTCTTGGCGGTGGCGGCAGTGGAAGGAGTCCGGTGTTTCCTTGAGGACGATCCTCACGAGGCTGATCCCTCCGGGCACCCTCGCGAGGCTGATCCTGCCAGTGGTCCTCACGAGGCCGGTCGCGCCACTCCTGGCGCGGGCCACGGTCATTCCAGCGTCCGCCACCATGTCCTCCTTCTCGGTCGTAGCCCCGTTCGCCGCGCTCGGGGCGTCGACCGATGCGTCCTTCACGAACGGCTCTGAGCTCTTGACAGTCGCTTGTGTTGTGGGTATTCAGGTTCTAGAAGGCGCAGAACGGACGGCTGCTCTTGGATGACTTTGGTTGGTCTTTGCCATGCTTGGTGTCTGGTTCCGCTACGAGCACGGCTGCTCCCTTGTGCATCACGTCCTTGGCCTTGGCTTTCTTCTCCTCCGGGTCTATGGCTGGGAGCTCGAGGAGGGAGAGGCGCCCCTCCTTAGCTCTTGCGCACTTGGTCGCCAGGTTGAACAACTCCAGGGACGTGCACAGTTCCTCGTGGATAGCGAGCTCTTCCTTCATCTTGATGTCGCGGACGCCATCAGAGAACGTAGAGATGATGGCCTCGTCCGTCACCTTGGTGATCTTGAGGCGGACGTTGTTGAAGCGCTGGATGTGCTTCTGGAGGGTCTCTCCCGGTTGCTGCCTGACGCGGCGTAGGTCACCCGCAGCCGGCGGGCGGTCGCGAGTGCCCTGGAAGTTGGTGACTAACCGGTTGCGCATCTCGTCCCAGGAGGAGATCGAGCCCGGTGGCTGGTTCGGGAGGCAGGAGCGGGCGCCATCCTTGAGAGAAATGGGAAACCAGTTCGCCATAACTTTCCCATCGCCATTGGCTGCTTCGATGCTCAGCTCGTAGAGCTGCAAGAACTCCGCGGGGTCGGGTGTGCCGTCGTAAAGAGGAGACAGATCCGGCTTGAACTTGCCCGGCCTGGCGATGCTACGCAGCTCGAGGGTGAAAGCACGGCAGCCGGCTGTGTTCACCGGGGCCCGCCTTGGGGGTGGAGCCTGGTCTTGATGGGGTATGTGCCCTACCGCTACAGGTGGCGTGCGGTCTTGCTGTCGCAGCCGGTTCTGGCGCGATGGAGCGGCGGGGCGTTTTCTTGCGGTCGAGGGACTTCTTGACAGCTTCTTTCTTCGCGCGGGGGCGCAGGACGCGGCGGGTAGTGTCGTGGAGCCACGCACCTTGGCGCCAGGGTGCCGTCTTGGGGCAGAGGTGGTGGAGGCGCTCCGTGAGCTACATCGCCCATAGCTGGCGGAGGGCGAGGCGGAGAGAGGGACGGTATAGGGGAGCCCCCTGCGGCACGGACAAGCTGGGCGATGAGGTTGAGCCAGTCCTCGTAGAGGTCATCGACCGGTCGGTAGCGCAGGAGCTCGTGCGCCATGAGGAGCGTGGCCCATGCATCCATAGGAGGGTGATGTGCATGGGAAGAAGAACCGGCCGGGGTCAGCGATGGAGTGGAGGTGCGGCCGTCCCGCCGCATCGAGGGGTGCAGCGAGGATGCTTGCTTCTCGTGCCCCGTCGGGCCGGTGGCGGCGTTGGCGGCAGGCGACGGGGAACAATGAGCTGGCCCACCGATGGGAGCCGTCTGAGTGATGCGGGTGGCGAGGGCAGCCCGGCGCTCAGCACGAGCGCGGCGCACGTCTGCCATGGAGACGATGGAGCATCGGGGCGCAAAGCGACGGAAGGAAGCTTCGGCGCACCCCTACCTGGCTCGCCAAATGTTGGATCAGGGTTTCTGGCAAAACCCTCGAGGTTCGAATACTGGGGTGTGCGCGAAGGTTTTCTCCCTATCGATCCACACCCTATCTCTCTAAGATCTTGCGGACGAACTCGACGAACTTGCAAGACAAAGACACAAGATTTATGCTGGTTCGGGCCACCGTTGTGGTGTAATAGCCTACTCTAGTGTGGTGGTGGTTGATTGCCTCTTGGGCTGATGATGAACAGTACAAGGGGAAGAACAGCTTCCTGAGGTTAAGGTGTTCTTGTGCTTGGCGAACTTGTGTGGGTGAGATGCCTCTGAATGAGTTCTCCTTCTTTTTCTCTCATTTTCTTGTTCCCCCTATTGTGGTGGCTAATTCTAGTTATATAGGCCCTGGTCCTCTCACCAAATATTTAGCGGGAAGGGAGCCAGCAACGACCAATTTGAAAGAGGACAGCTAGTACAGCTTATCCTGACAAAAGTAGTCTTCGCCTGCAAAAGGCTCTGGTGGTGATGCCATCTTGGGCTCCATGGTGACCTCCCTCTTGCCGTCCTGCTGGTCTTGGTCTCGTTGCACCGATATGGAAACCTTTCCTTGATGCCTTGGTACTCCGCGCCTGCGCTTGCCCCCTTGGAACCAAAGAGGAAGCAAGGACACTGCGCGCTGGCGCCCGCCTGGTCTCAATCGTCATGGCTCACGTCATGAGGACCTCGCGAGGTTTGCCTTGCCTTGATCTCTCCGCCCCTCGTGAGCCTGCCTGGCGAGACCGCTCCTGAGGAGATATTGCGTCGCCTGCCTTGCGAGGCTTGGCCCCTCGCGAGGGTCTTGAATACCTCATCGATGAAGATGGGCCGTACAGACCTGCTAGCCCGGCCACGCCGTGGGCCGCAGGCAGGCAATTCCGGGGACCCCCGTTCCCAGAACGGCGACACAAACGAGTAGCAAGGATGGAGGATTTGTCATATTCGAGATATCAGAAACAGTTTTATAGGGACAATTATATGCACCAAGGCTCCCTATCCCTGACAGTTGCTTGGTCGTGTGGGAAGGACCCCCCTATCACACACACACTTGGCGATGGTTCAAAATGCCGTCACGGAAAGGGGTTAAAACCTATTTGTATAGCACCTCGTCGTAGTAGTGATCGTGTTAAAGCAGAATGGCCCGTAAGGGGTGATGAATGCGGTTGCAGCTTGGTCGAACTCCTTCATCTTTATCTGGTGGTATCCAGACTATGCATTCAGGAAGCATATTGAGTTGTGTCCTGTGATGGCATCGACAATCTGACCTATGTGGTTTTACTATTTTACTATTTCACCAGCCGGTTTAAATAATGTGGATTTTGACCTTTTACTAAGGACCACGTCATCCTGTTGATTGTAGTGCGAAGCGTTGTAATTCTACGGCTATGAGAGCCTCAAACAGTGCCTCAACAGTGAGCCATGTTGTTTGGTTTTCAGCTTGGAGGGCTTTATTCGAATCGCTGGCGAGCGAGATCACACCGTTGGGCCTTGGCATTTTGAGTTTCATGTACCTGTAATGTGGTATAGCCTGGAACCTCAAGAATGCCTCACGTCCCAATAGGGCGTGGTATCCACTGTGGAAGGGCACAATGTGGAATAATAGGGATTCGGATCTATAGTTGTCGGGGGTACTGAACACTACGTCCAAGGTTATGCATCTAGAACTACGTGCCTCCCTGCCGGGGATAACTCCTCGTAATCTGGTGTGACTGTTCTCGATGCGGGATCTGTCGAACTGCATTTTATCAAGCGTGTCCTCGTAAATGAGGTTCAAGTTGCTGCCCCTATCCATCAGCACTTTAGTTAGTTTGAAGCCATCGATTATGGGGTCAATGACTAGTGCGGTAGGTGCGTGGGTGGGGTGGGACCTTGGCTCGTCCTTCTAACCAAAGGTGATAGGTGTATCCACCCATGGTTGTGCAGCCGTCACCTGGTAGACCTGGCCGAGCTCTCAAAGGGCTCTTTTCCATTGATTATTTGAGAAGAACGTCTCGTAGACTGTCAGAATGTTGTTGTCATGAGGTGGCGTTGATGATCATCTATGAGGTGGTGTGAGACCCAGGATATTCTCGCCAATTTTGGCCACTTGTCTCACTACCCAGCAAGCTCGAGGCCTATGGGTCGGATTTGCGTTAAGTGTATGGGGCATGGTTTATCCAACAACTCATCCAGGACCGTTGTGGATCTGTTTATCTTTTCAGTGGGTTCGTCCTCAAGCGATCGCCGTGTGTATGCTCGTTTTGCTTGGGTTTTTTCTGGGTTGTGCGGTAGGGACTGACTCCATGCACATTTATTGTAACTTCCAGGCATTCTCCATGACACAATATTTGCATACCATGTCCGATAATTCGGTGAAGATTTGTACGTGGCGGCGGACGAGGGCTGAAGGAAATATGCCCTACAGGCACTAATAAAGTTATTATTCATATTTCCTTATATCATGATAAATGTTTATTATTTATGCTAGAATTGTATTAACCAGAAACTTGATACATGTGTGGATACATAGACAAAGCAGAGTGTCCCTAGTAAGCATCTACTAGACTAGCTCGTTAATCAAAGATGGTTAAGTTTCCTAACCATAGACATGTGTTTTCATTTTATCAACGGGGTCACATCATTAGAGAATGATGTGATGGAAAATACCCATCCATTAGCTTAGGTATAGATAGATATAGATAGATAGATAGATAGATACTTAAGCTACTTTGCTGCATCATCCCTTCCTCTTCGGGGAAAACCAACGCAGGGCTCAAGAGGTAGCAAGAAGGATTTCTGGTGCCGTTGCCGGGGAGGTCTATGCAAAAGTCAACATACCAAGTACCCATCACATACCCTTATCTCCCGCATTACATTATTTGCCATTTGCCTCTCGTTTTCCTCTCCCCCACTTCACCCTTGCCGTTTTATTCGCCCTCTCTCTATCCTTCCTCTCTTTCTCTATTTGCCTCTTTTTGCCCGCTTGCTTTCTGTTTGCTTGTGTGTTAGTTTGCTTGCTTGTCACGATGGCTCAAGATAATACTAAATTATGTGACTTCACCAATACCAACAACAATGATTTTATTAGCACTCCGATTGCTCCTCTTACCGATGTTGAATCTTGTGAAATTAATACTGCTTTCCTGAATCTTGTCATGAAAGATCTGTTTTCCGGCCTTCCTAGTGAAGATGTCGTTACCCATCTAAATAACTTCGTTGATTTGTGTGATATGCAAAAGAAGAAAGATGTGGATAATGATATTGTTAAATTGAGTCTATTTCCTTTTTCGCTTAGAGATCGTGCTAAAGCTTGGTTTTTGTCTTTGCCTAAAAATAGTATTGATTCATGGAACAAGTGCAAAGATGCTTTTATTTCTAAGTATTTTCCTCCCGCTAAGATCATCTCTCAGAAACGATATTATGAATTTTAAGCAACTTGATCATGAACATGTTGCACAAGCTTGGGAGAGAACAAAACTAATGATACGTAATTGCCCTACTCACGGTTTAAATTTGTGGACGATTATACAAAAAATTTATGCCGGACTGAATTTGGCTTCTAGAAATCTTTTAGATTCGGCCGCGGGAGGCACTTTTATGGAAATCACTTTAGGAGAAGCTACTAAACTCCTAGATAATATTATGGTTAATTATTCTCAATGGCATACTGGAAGATCTACTAATAAAAAGGTGCATGCGATAGAAGAAATTAATGTTTTGAGTGGAAAGATGGATGAACTTATGAAATTATTTGCTAATAAGAGTGTTTCTTCTGATCCTAATGATACGCCCTTATCTACTTTGATTGAGAATAATAATGAATCTACGAATGTGAATTTTATTGGTAGGAACAATTTTGGTAACAACGCGTATAGAGGAAATTTCAACCCTAGGCCTTATCCTAGTAATCCCTCTAATAATTATGGTAATTCCTACAACAATTCTTATGGAAATTATAATAAGATGCCCTCTGATTTTTAAACTAATATTAAAGAATTTATTACTTCGCAAAAGAATTTCAATGCTTTGATTGAAGAAAAATTGCTTAAGATTGATGAGTTGGCTAGGAACATTGATAGAATTACTCTTGATGTTGATTCTTTGAAACTTAGATCTATTCCACCTAAGCATGATGTAAATGAGTCTCTCAAAGCCATGAGAATTTCCATTTATGAGTACAAAGAAAGAACCGCTAGGATGCGTGCTAAGAAAGATGCCTTTATAAGGGCATGTTCTTCTAGTTCCTATGAAAATAAAGATGAAGATCTAAAAGTTATCGATGTGTCCCCTATTAAATCTTTGTTTTGCAATATGAATCTTGATAGTGATGGGATTGAATATGATCCACCTTTACCTAGAAGGCGTTCCAAGAATTTGGAATTTTTTGATCTTGATGCTAAAATTGATAAAAGTGGGATTGAAGAAATTAAAACCCTAGATGTTGCTAAACCCACTATTATGGATTTCAAGGAATTTAACTATGAAAATTGCTCTTTGATTGATTGTATTTCCTTGTTGCAATCCGTGCTAAATTCTCCTCATGCTTATAGTCAAAATAAAGCGTTTACTAAACATATCGTTGATGCCTTGATGCAATATTATGAAGAAAAAATTGAATTGGAAGTTTCTATCGCTAGAAAGCTTTATGATGAGTGGGAACCAACTATTAAAATTAAAATTAAAGATCATGAATGCTATGCTTTATGTGATTTGGGTGCTAGTGTTTCCACGATTCCAAAGACTGTGTGATTTGTTAGGTTTCCGTGATTTTGATGATTGCTCTTTAAACTTGCACCTTGCGGATTCCACTATTAAGAAACCTATGAGAAGACTTAATGATGTTATTATTGTTGCAAATAGGAATTATTTACCCGTAGATTTTATTGTTCTTGACATAGATTGCAATCCTTCATGTCCTATTATTCTTGGTAGACCTTTCCTTAGAACGATTGGTGCAATTATTGATATGAAGGAAGGAAATATTAGATTCAAATTTCCATTAAGGAAAGGCATGGAACACTTTCCTAGAAAGAAAATTAAATTACCTTATGAATCTATTATGAGAGCCACTTATGGATTGCCTACCAAAGATGGCAATACCTAGATCTATCCTTGCTTGTTATGCCTAGCTAGGGGCGTTAAACGATAGCGCTTGTTGGGAGGCAACCCAATTTTATTTTTATTCCTTTGTTTTTTCTCGTGTTTAGTAATAAATAATTTATCTATCCTCTGTTTTTGTTGTGTTTTTTGTGTTTAATTAGTCTTTGTGCCAAATAGAACCATTGGGAAGACTTGGGGAAAGTCTTGTTACACTTGCTGTAAAAAACAGAAACTTTAGCGCTCACGAGAACTGCTGCCATTTTTATTTAAAAAGTGATATTTAGTTAATTATTTTTGAAAATGATTAATAGATAAATTTCTCACGTTCAGATATGTATTTTAGAATTTTTGGGGTTCCAGATCTTGCGCTAGCTACAGATTACTACAGACTGTTCTGTTTTTGACAGTTTCTGTTTTTCGTGTGTTGTTTGCTTATTTTGATGAATCTATGGCTAGTAAAATAGTTTATAAACCATAGAGAAGTTGGAATACAGTAGGTATAACACAAATATAAATAAATAATGAGTTCATTACAGTACCTTGAAGTGGTCTTTTGTTTTCTTTCGCTAACGGAGCTCACAAGATTTTCTACTTTAAGTTTTGTGTTGTGAAGTTTTCAAGTTTTGGGTAAAGATTTGATGGATTATGGAACAAGGAGTAGCAAGAGCCTGAGCTTGGGGATGCCCATGGAACCCCCAAGATAATCTAAGGACACATAAAATCCAAAGCTTGGGGATGGCCCGGAAGGCATCCCCTCTTTCGTCTACTTCTATCGGTAACTTTACTTGGAGCTATATTTTTATTCGCCACATGATATGTGTTTTGCTTGGAGCGTCTTGTATGATTTGAGTCTTTATTTTTTAGTTTACCACAATCATCCTTGCTGTACACACCTTTTGAGAGAGCCATACATGAATTGAAATTTGTTATAATCCTCTATGTGCTTCGCTTATATCTTTTGAGTTATATAGTTTTGCTCTAGTGCTTCACTTATATCTTTTAGAGCACAGTGGTGGATTTGTTTTATAGAAACTATTGATCTCTCATGCTTCACTTAGATTATTTTTAGAGTTTTAAATAGCATGGTAATTTTCTTAAAATCCTAATATGCTTGGTATACAAGATTAATAATAAAACTTTCTTATGAGTGTGTTGAATACTATGAGAAGTTCGATGCTTGATAATTGTTTTGAGATATGAAGATGGTGATATTAAAGTTGTGCTGGTGAGTAGTTGTGAATTTGAGAAATACTTGTGTTAAAGTTTGTGATTCCTGTAGCATGCATGTATGGTGAACCGTTATGTGATGAAGTCAGAGCATGATTTATTTTTTGATTGTCTTCCTTATGAGTGGCGGTCGGGGACGAGCGATGGTCTTTTCCTACCAATCTATCCCCATAGGAGCATGCGCATAATACTTTGCTTTGATAACTTGTAGATTTTTGCAATAAGTATATGAGTTCTTTATGACTAGTGTTGAGTCCATGGATTATACGCACTCTCACCCTTCCACCTTTGCTAGCCTCTCTAATACCGCGCACCTTTCGTCGGTATCATACACCCACCATATACCTTCCTCAAAACAGCCACCATACCTACCTATTATGGCATTTCCATGGCCATTCTGAGATATATTGCCATGCAACTTTCCACCATTCCGTTTATTATGACACACTCCATCATTGTCATATTGCTTAGCATGATCATGTAGTTGACATCGTATTTGTGGCAAAGCCACCATTCATAATTCTCTCATACGTGTCACTCTTGATTCATTACATATCCCGGTGCACCGCCGGAGGCATTCATATAGAGTCGTGTTTTGTTCTAAGTATCGAGTTGTAATTCTTGAGTTGTAAGAAAAATAAAAGTGTGATGATCATCATTATTAGAGCATTGTCCCAGTGAGGAAAGGATGATGGAGACTATGATTCCCTCACAAGTCGGGATGAGACTCCCGGCAAAAAATAAAAATAAAAAAATAGAAAGAGAAAGGAAAGAGGCCATAAAAAATAGGAGAAAAGGCCCAAATAAAAAAATGAGAGAAAAAGAGAGAAGGGACAATGTTACTATCCTTTTACCACACTTGTGCTTCAAAGTAGCACCATGATATTCATAGTAGAGAGTCTCTCGTGTTATCACTTTCATATGCTAGTGGGAATTTTTCATTATAGAACTTGGCTTGTATATTCCAATGATGGGCTTCCTCAAATTGCCCTAGGTATTCATGAGCAAGCAAGTTGGATGCGCACCCACTTAGTTTCTTTTTGAGTTTTCATATACTTATAGCTCTAGTGCATCCATTGCATGGCAATCCCTACTCACTCACATTGATATCTATTGATGGGCATCTCCATAGCCCATTGATACGCCTAGTTGATGTGAGACTATCTTCTCCCTTTTTGTCTTCTCCACAACCACCGTTCTATTTCACCTATAGTGCTATGTCCATGGCTCACTGAGGGAGTCCTGGATTAGGGGGTCTCCGGACAGCCGGACTATATCCTTTGGCCGGACTGTTGGACTATGAAGATACAAGATTGAAGACTTCGTCTCGTGTCTGGATGGGACTCTGCTTGGCGTGGAAGGCAAGCTAGGAAATACAGATATGTATATCTCCTTCTTTGTAACCGACCTTGTGTAACCCTAACCCCCTCTGGTGTCTATATAAACCGGAGGGTTTAGTCCGTAGGATGATAGACAATCATACCATAGGCTAGCTTTTAGGGTTTAGCCTCTTTGATCTCGTGGTAGATTAACTCTTGTAATACTCATATCATCAAGAACAATCAAGCAGGACGTAGGGTATTACCTCCATCAAGAGGGCCCAAACCTGGGTAAACATTGTGTCCCCTGCCTCCTGTTACCATCCGCCTTAGACGCATAGTTCGGGACCCCCTACCCGAGATCCGCCGGTTTTGACACCGACATTGGTGCTTTCATTGAGAGTTCCACTGTGTCGTCACCATAAGGCTTGATGGCTCCTTCGATCATCGCTAGTGATGCGGTCTAGGGTGAGGCTTTCCTCCTCGGACAGATCTTCGTATTCGGCGGTTTTGCACTACGGGCCAATTCGCTTGGCCATCTAGAGCAGATCGAGAGCTACGCCCCTGGCCATCAGGTCAAATTTGGGAACTTGAACTACACGGCCGACATCCGCGGAGACTTGATCTTCGACGGATTCGAGCCCATGTTGGACGCGCCGCACAGTCGCGACGAGCATGAGGTAACTCTGCCATCGGACAATGTTCGGGAGATCGCATCCGCAACTACTCCGTCCATCAAGCCGGAGCAAGTCGCGCCATCCGAGAGCGGAGGGATGGACCCCGCCATGGAGGCCGCACTCTCAGTGGCGATAGAGCCGGATACTGACTTCACCCCTTACGAGAGCCGTGTCGCCGAACCACTGGATTCATCTCCGGCCACGGACTTCGAGCCGCTCACATCCGTGTCTGTCGAGTCCGACTGGGTGCCGATCATGGAGTTCACCTCCACGGATATCTTTCAGTACCCACCTTTCGGAGATGTGCTAACTTCATTAAGGTCTCTCTCCCTGTCAGGAGAACCTTGGCCTAACTATGTCCGGCTAGAACGGGATGTGGACGACGAAGAAATTCGCTGCCCACACACCACCCACTAGTAGCCACTGTCGACGACTTAACTGACATGCTCGACTTCGACTCCGAAGACTTCGACGGTATGGATGATGAAGCCGGAGATGAACAGGATCCACCGCCCTCGGGGCACTGGACCACCACCTCATCATATGATATATACATGGTGGACACCCCCAAAGAAACCAATGGCGACAAGACAGCAGAGGATGACCCCTCCAAGAAGCAACCGAAGCACCAACATCAGCGGCGCCGCTCTAAGTCCCGCCACAGCAAGAGCAGTGATACCGGCACGGGAGATAATAACACTCCGGATAGCGCCAAAGACAACAACAATCCCCTCCAGCACGGTGTAGAGCTAGAGGACAAACAAGCTAGCCCTCCAGATCAAGCAGCAGATGGATAACCGGAGGAGGACAATTACATGCCTCTCTCCGAAGACGAGGCGAACCTCGGCGACGGTGAGTTTATCGTTCCTGAGGACCCCATCGAGCAAGAGCGCTTCAAGTGCCGGCTTATGGCCACGGCAAATAGCCTGAAGAAAAAATAGCAATAGCTTCAAGCAGATCAAGACTTGCTAGCAGACAGGTGGACCGAAGTACTTGCGACCAAGGATCATGAACTCGAGCGCCCGTCCAAGAGTTACCCAAAACGCAGGTTGCTACCTCACCTCGAGGAGGAAGCATTGAAACCTCATTCACCGGTATACGATGCGGCTGACCGGCCACTATGCGGCCGAGCCAGGGAGGCTTTCAGCCTAAAGTTCAGACCGCACCCCGTCGCCACTCAGTCAAAAATACTAAGGCCCGGGGCAACACAAAGGACCTGCGAGACATCTTGGACAGTAAGGCAAAAATCACAAGGTCAATATACGGGACTTGGGCACGTGTGCCCACACGGGACGATGATCGTCGCGTCGGATACACCAAGAGTAAATCCGGCCGGGCCGAATATAGCAGACAAGACTCATACGAACTACGTCGGGATATAGCCCGGCACAGAGGTGCCGCACACCCCCTATGCTTCACTGATGAAGTTATGAATCATGAATTACCGGAGGGTTTCAAACCCGTAAATATCGAATCATACGATGGCACAACAGATCCTGCTATATGGATTGAGGATTTCCTCCTTCAAATCCACATGGCTCGCGGTGATGATCTACATGCCATCAAGTACCTCCCACTAAAACTCAAAGGACCAGCTCTGCATTGGCTGAATAGCTTGCCAGCAGATTTCGTCGGCAGTTGGGAGGATCTTGAAGACGCATTTCTTGACAACTTCTCGGGCACTTATGTGCGGCCATCGGATGCTGATGACTTGAGCCACATAACCCAGCAGCCAGGGGAATCGGCCAGACAATTCTGGACACGGTTCCTGACTAAGAAAAATCAAATTGTATACTATCCGGATATAGAGGCCCTAGCGGCATTCAAGCATAACATCCCTGACAAGTGGCTTGCCCACCACCTCGGCCAGGAGAAGCCGAAATCTATGGCAGCCCTCACGACACTCATGACCTGCTTTTGCGCGGGCGAGGACAGCTGGCTGGCTTGCAACAACAACACATGCTGGAATCCGGATACCTCGGATACCAAAGATGTTAACGGTAGGCAGCGTCATAATAGACCAAAGCGCCACAATAACAGCGATAACACTGAAGATACAGCAGTCAATGCCGGATTCAGAGGCTCTAGATCTGGTCAGCGGAAAAGGCCATTTAAAATAAATACTCCGGCTGTGTCCAGTCAGGATCGCATATTGGATCACTCGTGTCAAATCCACGGCACCCCCGACAAGCCAGCCAATCACACCAACAGAGAATGCTGGGTGTTCAAGCAGGCCGGCAAGTTAAATGCCGAGAACAAGGACAAGGGGCTGCATAGCGATGACGAGGAGGAGCCCCGGCCACCGAACACAGGAGGACAGAAGGGGTTTCCCCCTCAAGTGAAGACGGTGAATATGATATACGCAACCCACATTCCCAAGAGGGAGCGGAAGTGTGCACTAAGGGATGTCTATGCGATGGAGCCCATCGCCCCAAAGTTGAACCCATGGTCTGCTTGTTCGATCACCTTCGATCGTAGGGACCACCCCACTAGCATCCGTCATGACGGATCCGCCGCACTGGTCCTAGACCCCATCATTGATGGATTTCACCTCACTCGAGTCCTTATGGACGACGGCAGCAGCCTGAACCTGCTTTATCAGGATACAGTGCGAAAAATGGGTATCGATCCCTCGAGGATCAAACCCAGCAAAACCACCTTTAAAGGCGTCATCCCAGGTGTAGAGGCCCATTGCATAGGCTCAATCACACTGGAAGTGGTCTTTGGATCACCGGATAACTTCCGAAGTGAAGAGTTAATCTTCGACATTGTCCCATTTCGCAGTGGCTATCACGCATTGCTCGGACGGACAGCATTTGCAAAATTCAATGCAGTGCCGCATTACGCATACCTCAAGCTCAAGATGCCAGGACCTCGCGGGGTCATAATAGTAAATTGAAACACAGAACGCTCGCTCCATATGGAAGAGCACACTGCGGCTCTTGCAGCAGAGGCACAAAGCAGCTTGTTCAGGCAGACCACTCATTCGGCCTCATAGCCCCCGGACACCTTCAAGCGAGTCCGGAACAAGCTGCAACAGGATCGCCTGGCACGATCAGAGCTTGCCTAGCAATCCGGCCCCCGTCCCAGTCCCAGTGTAGTGACGAAATTCGTGCCGTGCGCACATAACTACGCACTGAAAATACCATGGACATAGGCGGGGGCTTAATCAGGACATGCCCCGCATTGTGACTTGACCACACCGGGGGCTGTATACCTTTGACATTCCTTTTCTCTTTCAGAGCCTATCTCTTTGGAAGCCCTTTTCGGCAGTCCGATTGTTAGACACATTCCGGAAGCAACAACCAAGGCGGCAAGAAGCTAAGATGAACACGGGAACCGCCAGGTGGTCTCTAGTAATACTTGATATACCCGCTTTTCACTATTTGTGCGTAGCTTGCCTTGGGATAGGACATTTCGAATCATCCTACTTTATGCTTATTGCACTACTTGTACCGGTATGCTTCGACGTATTATTGAAATAACAATCCATATCATTAATCTGTCATTGCATTACTTAAGTTTTTCTCTTTCTCTTATATGTCCATTTACGACAATCCGCCAGTTTTGACACCGACACTCACGCTCATGTATTGCGTGAAAATTGAAAAAGTTTTGAGAATGTCAAAAGTATGAAACAATTGCTTGGCTTGTCATCGGGGTTGTGCATGATTTAAATATTTTGCGTGGTGAAGATGGAGCATAGCCAGACTATATGATTTTGTAGGGATAACTTTCTTTGGCCATGTTATTTTGAGAAGACGTAATTGCTTTGTTAGTATGCTTGAAGTATTATTATCTTTATGTCAATATTAAACTTTTGTCTTGAATCTTTCGGATCTGAACATTCATACCACAATTAAGAAGAATTACATTAAAAAATTATGGCAAGTAGCACTCTGCATCAAAAATTCTGTTTTTATCATTTACCTACTCGAGGACGAGCAGGAATTAAGCTTGGGGATGCTTGATACATCTCCAACATATCTATAATTTTTGATTGCTCCATGTTATATTTTCTAATGTTTTGGACATTATTGGGCTTTATTATCCACTTTTATATTATGTTTGGGACTAACCTATTAACCGGAGGCCCAGCCTAGAATTGATGTTTTTTGCCTGTTTTAGGGTTTCAAAGAAAAGGAATATCAAACGGAGTCCAACCGGAATGAAACCTTCGGTAACGTGATTTTCTCAACAAACAAGACCCGGGAGACTTGGACCCTATGTCAAGACACAAAAGAGGAGGCCACGAGGTAGGGGGCGCGCCTACCCCCCCCCCCCCCCAGGCGCACCCTCCACCCTCGTGGGCCCCCTGTTGCTCCACTGACGTACTCCTTCCTCCTATATATACCTACATACCCCCAAACGATCAGATACAGAGCCGAAAACCTAATTCCACTGCTGCAACTTTCTGTATCCACGAGATCCCATCTTGGGGCCTGTTCGGGACCTCCGCCGGAGGGGGCATCGATCACGGAGGGCTTCTACATCAACACCATAGCCTCTCCGATGAAGTGCGAGTAGTTTACCTCAGACCTACAGGTCCATAGTTATTAGCTAGATGGCTTCTTCTCTCTTTTTGGATCTCAATACAATGTTGTAACACCCTCGATGCGGCTATATCTCCCACGTGTTGAAGCACGACTTAGAGGCATAACCGCATTGAAAGCAATGTCGCAAGTGAGGTAATCTTCACACAACCCATGTAATACATAAGGGAAAAGAGACATAGTTGGCTTACACTCGCCACTTCACACAAATACATGAATAAAGCATTACAACATCCAAATACAATCAAGGTCCGACTAAGGAACCAAAATAAAAGAAGAACCCCAAATGCGACAAAGGTCCCCGATCGACCCCAACTGGGCTCCAATACTGGTCAACTAGAACGAAGCAACACAAAGGACAAGATCTTCATTAAGCTCCTCCTGAGCTTGGTTGCGTCATCTGCACGGTCTCATCGGCACCTGCAAGCTGGTTTGGAAGTATCTGTGAGCCACGGGGACTCAGCAATCTCGCACCCTCGCTATCAAGACTATTTAAGCTTATGGGTAAGGTAAAAGGTATGAGGTGGAGCTGCAGCAAGCGACTAGCATATATGGTGGCTAACGTACGCAAATGAGAGCGAGAAGAGAAGGCAAAGCACGATTGATAAAAGTATGATCAGGAAGTGATCCTAAAACAACCTACGTCAAGCATAACTCCAACACCGTATTCACTTCCCGGACTCCGCCGGAAAGAGACCATCACGGTTACACACGCGGTTGATGTATTTTAATTAAGGTCAACTTCAGGTTTTCTACAACCGGACATTAACAAATTCCCATCTTCCCATAACCGCGGGCACGGCATTCGAAAGTTCAAATCCCTGCAGGAGTGTCCCAACTTAGCCCATGACAAGCTCTCACGGTCAACGAAGGAATAGACCTCCTCCCGAGACATTCCGATCAGACTCGGTATCCCGGTTCTTCAAGACATCCTCGACAATGGTAAAACAAGTCCAGCAAGACCGCCCGATGCGCCGACATCCTGATAGGAGCTGCACATATCTAGTTCTCAAGGCAACACCGGATGAGCGCTCCGTACAACTAAAACCAGCCCTCAAGTTTCCCCGAGGTGGCGCTGCAAAGGACTCTAGTTCGGACCAACACTTAGACAAGCACTGGCCCGGGGGGGTTAAAATAAAGATGACCCTCGGGATGCGCGACTCCCAAGGGAAAAAGGCTAGGTGGCAAATGGTAAAACCAAGGTTGGGCCTTACTGGAGGAGTTTTATTCAAAGCGAACTGTCAAGGGGTTCCCATTATAACCCAACCGCGCAAGGAACGCAAAATCCGGGAACATAACACGGATATGACGGAAACTAGGGCGGCAAGAGTGGAACAAAACACCAGGCATAGGGCCGAGCCTTCCACCCTTTACCAAGTATATAGATGCATTAATTAAATAAGATATATAGTGATATCCCAACAAGTAAACATGTTCCAACAAGGAACAACATCTCCATGTTCCCACGAGGAACAAACTTCAATCTTCACCTGCAACTAACAACGCTATAAGAGGAGCTGAGCAAAGCGGTAACATAGCCAATCAACGGTTTGCTAGGACAAGGTGGGTTAGAGGCTTGGTTCAACAATATGGGAGGCATGATAAGCAAGTGGTAGGTATCACAGCATGGGAATAGCAAAAGAGCGAGCAACTAGCAAGCAAAGATAGAAGTGATTTCGAGGGTATGATCATCTTGCCTGAAATCCCGCAAGGAAGAAGAACGAGTCCGTGAAGAAGACAAATGGAACGTAGACGAGCGGGTCCTCACAACGCGACGTTATCGGAACCAACCCGAAGAAGCAAACACCGGAAAAGAAGCACACAACATAGTAAACAACCAACACATGAACATGGTATGATATGCGGGATGCGGTATGCGATGCATATGCATGATTTGTTAGGGAACGATTGAACCTGGCCTCAACATGGAAAACCAAGTGTGCCACTGGAAAGATGAGATGAAATCGCTTGAAAACGATATAAAGATCACCAGAATCAGAGTTACGGTTTGGAAATGGCAAGCAATTCAAATATGACCACGATCTGCGATATACAGCAAGTAGCCATCTAAATGCAACAAGATGAACATGCTACAACACTCAAACATGACAACAAAATACATGGCAGGGATTCATTCATGATTCTTAACAAAAGTCTAGCACTGAGCTACGGCCAATTCATCCATTAACAGGTTCAAACAAGCATGGCAAAAATGCATATGGTAAACAGATTTCAGACTTAGTGAAATTAACACTTGTCTGCAATTTCAGATCAGGTAGCACTCTTTGGAGCACAAAAACTACATGCTACAGGACCTGAACATGGAAAAGTAAAGCATGGCATGGAGCTACTCAAAGATCTTAACAAAAGTCCCTTAGTGACCTTGAGCCAAAAGGTATCAGAAAATACAATTGCAAGCATGTGAACATGGAAAAAACATAATCAGTTCTCAGACTTAGTGAAAACTGGAGCATGCTGAAATAGATATCAAGTAGGCATGTTTACGAGCTCGATGCACTCACTACAGAGCATGTCATGACAATCTAAGCATACACCCATCAAGAATACACATTATACAACCTAGAAATGGCAAGAACAATAACATAGCATGCACGGATCAACTACAACATCCTCGGCAAAATTGCTAACAAGTAGACAATCTGCCCAGATTCACGAAATAGCAAAAGTAGAGCTCGATTGACTCAAGCTAGGGTGCTCCATAATTGCAAACAAAGACATGGATGGATAGAGCACTACAATATTAACAAAACATCCTTACTGATCATCCTCAAAAGAGGCACGGATCACTAGGAAACAACATGAACATATGGCCATATGAGATAAACAGATCAAGGACTTAGTGGAAATGCTAAGTCCCTGAAAGCAGCATTACCAAGTGCCTCACTTTGCAAGCTCGTGCTAGTCACCACACACTTCACAAAAATACATAGGTTGCACCTCTGGAAAGATGGAAAAACCCTTAACAAAACATATGTAGAGCTCATGGGCATATCACGCACACAATAATCATGGCAAAAATGACAAATATCTAAATAGAGCCGCAGATCTGACAATTATCTCAAGTAGCACTCTTCTAAGAGCATTTCGGGCATCAAGATGAGCTCAAATGAAAATAATGCAATGGAATGAAATGATGTACTCTCTGAGACGAACATTTTGATATGCTATATGCCCAAAACGGAGTTACGAGTGCAAAGTTACCATGCGATGAAGATGGGCATATGAATCTGGAAATCCCGAGGACTTAGTTAAATTCGCAGACAGGGAAAAAAATACGGTGAGCGCAACATAGCAATGTTCGCCCACGGCGAAGGATAAGGGAAAGTGGCGGGGCCTCACCAGATGGGCTCGGCCCAGGGCGGTGGAGAGT
Source organism: Triticum aestivum (assembly GCF_018294505.1). Classification (NCBI taxonomy): domain Eukaryota; kingdom Viridiplantae; phylum Streptophyta; class Magnoliopsida; order Poales; family Poaceae; genus Triticum; species Triticum aestivum. The sequence continues at coordinate 534,074,682 of NC_057800.1, forward strand.
AAGGCCGGCCGAGCTGGGCCAGGGCGTTGGGCCTGGAAGCGGGGCCCACAAGGCGCAAGGGCGTCCTCCTCCTCGATCCCGCCTGGACCGAGGGAGGCAGGGGCGGCGGCGGCGCCGTTCGCCAGCGGGGCAGCGGCAAGGAGGGGCGGAGGAGGCCGGCGACGCCCGGGAACGAGCGGAGGCGGCGGGATCCGGCCGGCCGGCACCGGATCCGGGCGGTGCAGGTGGCGGGGATGGCCTGGAGGCGCGGGAGGCACGTGCACGGAGAGGCGACGGCGGCCGGAGAATGAGGCGATGGCGAGGGTCGCCGGCGTCAGGGAGGCGCGGCGGCCGGTGATGGGGCGTGTGGCGGCGCGCGGTTCCTGAGGCGACGGGGCACGCGCGGGAGATCGCGGCGGCGAGATGGGCCCGCGCGGGCCCGATCTGGGCTCCGCGGGCCGCGGCGAAGTGGGCGCGGGCGCTGCTGATGTGTCGACGCCTGGTTGGTTGAGGGCGGCGGCGTGAGCTGACATGGTGGCCTCTAATTGGCCGGGCGACGTGGAGGGCACGGGTGGACGCATCCGGCGCGGACGGACATGTCCGGCGGCGCGGAGGGAGTTGGATAGGATTTGATCTGCGCAGAATTTCGGAGTGGAACACATATATATAGGTAGAGGGAGCTAGGTGAGTCCAAATGAGGTGCGGTTTTCGGCCACGCGATCGTGATCGAACGACCGAGATGATGGAGGAGGTTTAGGTGGGTTTTGGGCCAAATTGAAAGGGTGTTGGGCTGCAACACACATGAGGCCTTTACGCTCCCTCGGTTAACCGTTGGAGTATCAAACGAAGTCCAAATGGTACGAAACTTGACAGGCGGTCTACCGGTAGTAAATCAAGGCAACATGGCAAGTCTCGGTCCAATCCTGAAATGTTTAATCACGACACACGAAAGGAAAGTAGAAATGACCACCGGAGGAGAACGGAGCGCCGTATTGCAAAACGGACAACGGGGAAAATGCTCGAATGCATGAGACGAACATGTATGCAAATGAAATGCACATGACGACATGATATGCAATGCATGACACGCAAGCAATGACAAGGCAACAACAGCGAATAACTGGACGACACCTGGCACATCGGCCTCGGGGCGTTACAAATGTTCTCCCCCTCTCCTGTGGAGAACTATTCGATCTAATCTTATTTTTGCGGTGTGTTTGTTGAGACCGAGGAATTGTGGGTTTATGATCAAGTCTATCTATGAATAATATTTGAACATCAAGAATGCCTCACGTCCCAATAGGGCGTGGTATCCACTGTGGAAGGGCACAATGTGGAATAATAGGGATTCAGATCTATAGTTGTCGGGGGTACTGAACACTATGTCCAAGGTTATGCATCCGGAACAACGCGCCTCCTTGTCAAGGATAATTCCTCGTAATCTGGTGTGACTGTTCTCGATGCAGGATTTGTCAAACTGAATTTAATCAAGTGTGTCCTCGTAAATGAGGTTCAAGTCGCTGCCCCTGTCCATCAGCACTTTAGTTAGTTTGAAGCCATCGATTATGGGTTCAAGGACTAGTGCGGCAGGTGCATGGGTGGGGCGGGACCTTGGCTCGTCCTTCTAACCAAAGGTGATAGGTGTATCCACCCATGGTTGTGTAGCCATCACCTGGTAGACCTGGCCGAGCTCTCGAAGGGCTCTTTTCCATTGATTATTTGAGAAGAACGTCTCGTAGACTATCAGAATGTTGTTGTCATGAGGTGGCGTTGATGATCGTCTATGAGGTGGTGTGAGACCAAGGATATTCTTGCCAATTTTGGCCACTTGTCTCACTACCCAGCAAGCTCGAGGCATATGGGTCGGATTTGCGTTAAGTGTATGGGGCATGGTTTATCCAACAACTCATCCAGGCCCGTTCTAGATCAGTTTCTCTTTTCAGTGGATTCGTCTTCAGGCGATCGCCATGTGTATGCTCGTTTTGCTTGGGTTTTTTCTAGGTTGTGCGGTAGGGACTGACTCCATGCGCATTTATTGTAACTTCCAGGCATTCTCCATGACACAATATTTGCATACCATGTCCGATAATTCGGTGAAGATTTGTATGTGGCGGCGGACGAGGGCTGAAGGAAATATGCCCTAGAGGCAATAATAAAGTTATTATTCATATTTCCTTATATCATGATAAATGTTTATTATTCATGCTAGAATTGTATTAACCAGAAACTTGGTACATGTGTGGATACATAGACAAAACAGAGTGTCCCTAGTAAGCCTCTACCAGACTAGCTCGTTAATCAAAGATGGTTAAGTTTCCTAAACATAGACATGTGTTTTCATTTTATCAACGGGGCACATCATTAGAGAATGATGTGATGGACAATACCCATCCATTAGCTTAGCATAATGATCGTTTTGTTTTATTGCTATTGCTTTCTTCATGACTTATACATATTCCTCTAACTATGAGATTATGCAACTCCCGAATACCGGAGGAACACTTTGTGTGCTACCAAACGTCACAATGTAACTGGGTGATTATAAAGATGCTCTACAGGTGTCTCCGATGGTGTTTGTTCAGTTGGCATAGATCGAGATTAGAATTTGTCACTCCGTGTATCGGAGAGGTATCTATGGGCCCTCTTGGTAATGCACATCACTTTAAGCCTTGCAAGCAATGTGAATAATGAGTTAGTTATGGGATGATGCATTACAGAACGAGTAAAGAGACTTGCCAGTAACAAGATTGAACTAGGTATGAGGATACCGACGATCGAATCTCGGGCAAGTAACATACCGATGACAAAGGGAATAACGTATGTTGTTATGCGGTTTGACCGATAAAGATCTTTGTAGAATATGTAGGAATCAATATGAGCATCTAAGTTCCGCTATTGGTTATTGACCGGAGAGGTGTCTCAGTCATGTCTACATAGTTCTCGAACCCGTAGGGTCCGGACGCTTAACGTTCGATGACTATTTTGTATTATATGAGTTATGTGTTTTGATGACTGAATGTTGTTCGGAGTCCCGGGTGAGATCACGGACATGACGAGTAGTCTCTAAATGGTCGAGACATAAAGAATGATATATTGGACAATGTTATTCGGACACCGGAAGAGTTCCGAGAGGTACCGGATAAAAATGGAGTGCCGGAGGGGTTACCGGAACCCCCCGGGGAAGTAATGGGCCAACATGGGCCTCAGGGGACAGAGAGGGCAGGCCACGAGGAGGTGGCGCCCCCCATGGGGAGTACGAATAGGACTACGGGAGGGGACGCGACCCCCCCTTTCCCTCTCCCTCTCCCTTCCTTCTTCCCCCTTCCACCAAGTGGAATCCTACTAGGACTCCTCTCTCCTGGCGCACCCTACAGGGGCCGGCCAGCCTGACCCTCTCCTCCTTTATATACAGAGGCAGGGGCACCCTAGAACACACAAGATCAATTGTCTTAGCCGTGTGCCGTGCCCCCCTCCACAGATTACACCTCAGATCATATTGTCGTAGTGCTTAGGCGAAGCCTTGTGCGGGTCACATCATCAACACTATCATCACGCCATCGTGCTGACGTAACTCATCTACATCCCTGAGCCTCTGCTGGATCAGGAGCTCGAGGGACGTCATCGTGCTAAACGTGTGCAGAACTCGGAGGTGTCGTGCGTTCGGTACTTGATCGGTTGGATCGTGATTGGATCGCAAAGAGTACGACTACATCAACCGCTTTGACATAACTCTTCCGCTTTCGGTCTACGAGGGTACGTGGACACACTCTCCCGTCTTGTTGCTATGCATCTCGTAGATAGATCTTGCATGATCGTAGGTAAAGTTTTTCAAATACTGCATTCCCCAACAGTGGTATCAGAGCCAGGTCTATGCGTAGATGTTATATGAATGAGTAGAACACAATGAGTTGTGGGCGATAATAGTCATACTTCTTACTGATATGTCTCCAACGTATCTATTACTTTTGATTGCTCCATGCTTTATTAGCTACTGTTTTGGACATTATTGGGCTCTATTATCCAGTTTTATATTATTTTTGGGACTAACCTATTAACCGGAGGCCCAGCCCAAAATTGCAGTTTTTTGCCTGTTTTAGGGTTTCGAAGAAAACGAATATCAAACGGAGTCCAAACGGAATGAAACCTTCGGGAACGTGATTTTCTCAACAAACAAGACCCGGGAGACTTGGACCCTACGTCAAGACACAAAAGAGGAGGCCACGAGGTAGGGCGCGCCTACCCCCCCCCAAGGCGCGCCTTCCACCCTCGTGGGCCCCCTGTTGCTCTACCGATGTACTCCTTCCTCCTATATATACCTACGTACCCACAAACGATCACATACAGAGCCAAAAACCTAAGTCCACCGCCGTAACTTTCTGTATCCACGAGATCCCCATCTTGGGGCCTGTTCAGGAGCTCCGCCGGAGGGGGCATCAATCACGGAGGGCTTCTACATCAACACCATAGCCTCTCCGATGAAGTGTGAGTAGTTTACCTCAGACCTACGGGTCCATAGTTATTAGCTAGATGGCTTCTTCTCTCTTTTTAGATCTCAATACAATGTTCTCCCCCTCACTCGGTGTAATCTTCTTTTTGCAGTGTGTTTGTTGAGACCGACGAATTGTGGGTTTATGATCAAGTCTATCTATGAATAATATTTGAATCTTCTCTGAATTCTTTTATGTATGATTGGTTATCTTTGCAAGTCTTTTTGAATTATCAGTTTGGTTTGGCCTACTAGATTGATCTTTCTTGCAATGGGAGAAGTGCTTAGCTTTGGGTTCAATCTTGCGGTGTCCTTTCCCAGTGACAGTAGGGGCAGCAAGACACGTATTGTATTGTTGCCATCGAGGATAACAAGATGGGGTTTTCATCATATTGCATGAGTCTATCCATCTACATCATGTCATCTTGCTTAAGGCGTTACTCTATTTTTAACTTAATACTCTAGATGCATGCTGGATAGCGGTCGATGAGTGGAGTAATAGTAGTAGATGCAGGGAGGAGTCGGTCTACTTTTCTCGGACGTGATGCCTATATACATGATCATACCTAGATATTCTCATAACTATGCTAAATTCCGTCAATTGCTCAACAGTAATTTGTTCACCCACCGTAGAATACTTATGCTCTCGAGAGAAGCCACTAGTGAAACCTATGGCCCCCGGGTCTATCTTTATCATATTAATCTCCTACTACTTAGTTATTTCCTTTGCTCTTTACTTTGCCTTTATTTTTATAAGATCTCACTCTCGTAAGTGGCCGTGTCTATCACAAAAATACCAAAAATATTATCTTATCATATCTATCAGATCTCACTCTCGTAAGTGGCCGTGTAGGGATTGACAACCCCTATTCGCGTTGGTTGCGAGGATTTATTTGTTTTGTGCAGGTACGAGGGACTTGTGCATAGCCTCCTACTGGATTGATACATTGGTTCTCAAAAACTAAGGGAAATACTTACGCTACTTTGCTGCATCATCCCTTCCTCTTCGGGGAAAACCAACGCAGTGCTCAAGAGGTAGCACTTACCCCCAACCTCTTACTTTGATTCGGCAGTATTGTTGGATGAAGTGGCCCAGACCGACACTACATGACCGCGTTCATGAGACTGGCTCTACCGACGTGCTTCGCACACATGTGGCTGGCAGGTGTCTGTTTCTCCAACTTTAGTTGAATCGAGTTTAACTACGACCGGTCCTTGTTGAAGGTTAAAACAGCACACTTGACGAAAAATCATTGTGGTTTTGATGCGTAGGTAAGAACGGTTCTTGCTAGAAGCCTGTAGCAGCCGGATAAAACATGCAACAACAAAGTAGAGGACATCTAACTTGTTTTTGCAAGGCATGTTGTGATGTGATATGGTCAAGTTATATCTTATCATGTCTTGACCATATCACATCACAACATGTTTTGCAAAAACAAGTTAGATGTCCTCTACTTTGTTGTTGCATGTTTTATCCGGCTGCTACAGGCTTCTAGCAAGAACGGGTGTGATAAGCTCTACGTTCACATACAACGGGTGCAAGACAGTTTTGCACATGCAGAATACTCGGGTTAAACTTGACGAGCCTAGCATATGCAGATATGGCCTCAGAACACTGAGGCAAAAGGTCAGACGTGAATCATATAGTAGATATGATCAAAATAGTGATGTTCATCATTGAAAACTACTCCATCTCACGTGATGATCAGACATGGTTTAGTTGATATGGATCACGTGATCATTTAGATGACTAGAGGGATGTCTATCTAAGTGAGAGTTCTTAAGTAATATGATTAACTAAACTTTAATTTATCATGAACTTAGTCATGATAGTATTTGCATATCTATGTTGTAGATCAATAGCTCGCGTATATCTCCCTTGTTTAATTTTTTATATGTTCCTACAGAAAACTAAGTTGAAAGATGTTAGTAGCAATGATGCGGACTGGGTCCGTGATCTGAGGGTTATCCTCATTGCTGCACAGAAGTATTATGTCCTTGATGCACCACTAGGTGACTGACCCAATGTAGGAGCAAATGCAGATGTTATGAACATTTGACAAAGCTCGATAAGATGACTACTTGATAGTTTAGTGCACCATGCTTTCGGCTTAGAACCGAGACTTCAAAAATATTTTGAACGCCATGGAACATATGAGATGTTCCAAGAGCTAAAAATGATATTTCAAACGCATGCCCGTGTTAAGAGGTATGAGACATCTGACAAGTACTTTGCCTACAAGATGGAGGAGAATAGCTCAGCTAGTTAGCATGTGCTCAGAATGTCCGGGTACTACAATTTCTTGAATCAAGTGGGAGTTAATCTTCTAGATAAGATAGTGATTGACAAAGTTCTCTAGTCACTATCACCAAGTTACTAGAACTTAGTGATGAACTATAATATGCAAGGGATAGGAAAACGATTCCCGAGCTCTTCGCGATGCTAAAATCGGTGAAATTAGAAATCAAGAGAGAGCATCAAGTGTTGATGGTTGACAAGACCACTAGTTTCAAGTAAAAGGAAAAGGAAAGGAAAGGGAACTTCAAAAGAACAGCAAGCAAGTTTCTGCTCAAGGGAAGAAGCCGAAGTCTGGACCTAAGCCTGAAACTGGGTGCTTTTACTGCAAAGGAAATGGTCACTAGAAGCGGAAATGCCCTAAATACTTGGTGGATAAGAAGGATGGCAAAGTGAACAAAGGTATATAAGATATACACGTTATTGATGTGTACTTTACTTGTGTTCATAGTAGCCCCTGAGTATTTTATACCGGTTCAGTTGCTAAGATTAGTAACTCGAAATAGGAGTTACAAAATGAACAGAGACTAGTTGAGGGCGAGGTGACTATGTGTGTTGGAAGTGATTCCAAGGTTCATAAGATCACCCTCTCATACTCCCTCCACCTTCGGGATTAGTATTGGACCTAAATAAATGCTATTTGGTGTTTGCGCTGAGCATGAATATGATTGGATCATGTTTATTGCGATATAGTTATTCAATGAAGTCAGAGAATAATTCTTATTCTGCTTACAGGAATAAAACCTTCAGTGGTCATACACCCAAGGTGAATGTGAAAGTGCACTATCCCTGGGTGGTTTTGATAATTATTAACAACATATAGCTCACTGAACTAATACTATTTCAAGATGATCATTTCAGAAAGTTCATTGATTGGCATGGCATGGATTAAGAATGTGGACCCCTCAAAATGCTAAGGACACATATTGGCTCAAGCTCAAGACTCTACCTTTTTTCATTTTAGTGATCCAAGATCACATTGAGTCCATAGGAAAAGCCAATACTATTAAAAGGGGATGTGGTGTTGCTTAATGGCTTACATGCTCAAAATGCTTAGTGATATGCTGCAAAAACCCTCAACCACCTTCTCATACCCACATATGTCCCAAACCAAAAGTCAAACACGGCCCCACCGAAATGTTCTATCCGGCGCCACCGAGTTCACTTGACATAGCTACTGCCAGAAACCCTAGTCATATCGGTCGTACCGATAGGGATCTCGGTTTCACGAGATGGGATTGCAAACTCTCTGTTTCCCTTCGTAACATTTTGGTTCAACCGAGATGAGCGATTGGTCCCACCGAGTTCGCAATGCAAACTCTCTGTTTCCCTTTCATAACGTTTCGGTCTCACCGAAATGAGCGATTCGGTCCCACCGAGTTTGCCTGACCAACTCTCTGGTTAGCTTATTACCAAAATCGGACCCATCGAGTTTGTGTAATAGGTCTCACTGAGATTACGTTATGCCCTAACCCTATCAAATCGGTCCCACCGATTTGACATGTCGGTCCCACCGGAAAGCCTAATATTCACATTTTGAACTGAATTGGTCCCATCGAGTTTTCTAATTCATTCCTACCGAGTTTGGTAAATTGTGTGTAATGGTTAGATTTTGTGTGGAGGCTATAAATACCCCTTCACCCACTCTTCACTCATGGAGAGAGCCATCGAAACATGCCAACACTTCCAACATTCATTTTCTAAGAGAGAACCACCTACCCATGTGTTGAGACCAAGATATTCCATTCCAACCATATTAATCTTGATCTCTAACCATCCTCAAGTTGCTTTCCACTCAGATCATCTTTCCACCAAATCCAAATCAGTGAGAGAGAGGTGAGTGTTGGTGAGACTCTCATTTGAAGCACAAGAGCAAGGAGTTCATCATCAACACACCATTTATTACCTTTTGGAGAGTGGTGTCTCCTAGATTGGTTAGGTGTCACTTGGGAGCCTACGTCAAGATTGTGGAGTTGAACTAAGGAGTTTGTACGGGCAAGGAGATCGCCTACTTCGTGAAGATCTACCTTAGTGAGGCAAGTCCTTCGTGGGTGATGGCCATGGTGGGATAGACAAGGTTGCTTCTTTGTGGACCCTTCATGGGTGGAGCCCTCTGTGGACTCGCGCAACCCTTACCCTCCGTGGGTTGAAGTCTCCATCAACGTGGATGTACGATAGCACCACCTATCAGAACCACACCAAAAATCTCTGTGTCTACATTGCGTGTGCTCCCTCCAAACTCCTTCCTTTACCTTCATGTGCAATGTTTTACATTCCGCTGCTATACTCTTAGACTTGCATGTGTAGGCTGATTGTTTGACTTGTGCTAAGTTGTTAAAATCTGCCAATACTTAAAATTGGGAAAAGGCCAGATTTTTATTTGGTCTAGTCTAATCACCCCCCCTATAGACATACTTTCGATCCTACAAGTGGTATCAGAGCTTTGGTCTCCATTTGCCTTGATTTCCACATCGTTTTGTGATCATAGCCTTGGTTTCACAACCTAGGAGAGTATGGCGTCTATCGAGGGAAATTGCCACCGTAGAGGTCCTTACTTTGATGGTACTAATTTTTCTAGTTGGAAGCATAAGATGAAAATGCATATTCTTGGACATAACCCCTATGTTTGGGATATTGTGTGTATTGGCTTGCAAGGTGAATTCTTTGATGGGAGAGAACCAAACTGTGAAGCTATCATGGAAGAGTTCACAAGGCTGAAATACAATGCTCAAGCTTGCGATATCCTCTTCAACGGATTGTGCCCCGAAAAATTCAACAAAATCAGCCGTCTTGAGAATGCAAAGGAAATTTGGGATACTTTGATTGATATGCACGAAGGTACCGACTCTGTCAAGGAATCCAAATTAGATGTGCTTCAAAGTCAACTTGACAAGTTCAAAATGAAGGATGGTGAAGGTGTCGCTGAAATGTGCTCTAGGCTTGCTCTCATCACAAATGTGATTGCCGGCTTTGGAAGTGAAGAGATGACCGATAGATTCATCATCAAGAAGATCCTAAGAGCCTTGGATGGAAAATATGATACCGTGTGTACATTGTTTCAAATGATGCCCAATTACAAAGATCTCAAGCCAACGGAAGTCATTGGGAGAATTTTTGCTCATGAGATGTCACTCAAGGATAAGGAAGAGCTTCACAACAAGTCAAGTGGTGCTTACAAAGCATCATGTGATGCTCCTACATCATCAAGTGAGAAACAAGCCTTCAATGAAGAATTGAGCCTAATAGTGAAGAACTTCAACAAGTTCTACAAGAGTAGAAGTAAGGAATGAAGTTCCAAGTCAAGGTCCTACAATGACAAAAGATCTTTGAGTCGTGAACGTAATTTCTACAATTGTGGAAGGCCCGGACACTACTCCAATGAGTGTACGACTCCCTACAAAAGAAGAGAAGATTCACCCAAAAGGAAAAGTAGAAGAGAAGAATCACCACCAAGAGAGAGAAGGAGTAGAGATGACCATTATGAACGAAGAACATCACAGAGAAGCGAGGATTCGGAAAGGAAGGACAAATCATCAAGGAGATACACAAAACGAAGACATCAACCTCATGTTGGTGAATGGGTATCTGGCTCCCACTCTGACAATCACTCCGAGAGAAGTTAGCACTCCGACTCCGAATATGCTCAAGATGAAGGTGTTGCCGGTCTAGCACTCGTGTCAACCAACTCCTACGACATATTTGACTCACCAAATGAAGGAATTGGAAGATGCTTCATGGCTAAAGGTCCAAAGGTATCACACCCTGAGTATGTTGATTTCAATAGTGATGAAGATGATTTGCTAGGTGATGATGATTCACTTATTGGCAACTCTAGTGATGGAAACTATGATGAACTTGCTATTAATCATGCTAATCAAGATAAAACGAATGACGATGATAAGAAGGACATTGAGCGTCTAACTAAAGAACTAAACAGTCTTAAGTTATCTCATGAAACTACCTTGGAAGATCATCAAGAACTTTTAAAGACTCATGAGAAGTTACGCTTTGTAAAGCTCAACCTTGAGCAAGAGCATGGGTTCTTAAAGGCAATCAATGATGATCTTCGCAAGAAAAGTTCTTCTTACATTGCCAAGCATTTACTCTTGTATACTTACATGCCAGATGTTAAATCTAGCAATAAGAGTAAGAAAGATTCTTCTTCCAGTAGTAACAACAATCATGTTAAATACAATATTGTTGCTTCTAGTAGTTCTCTTGATTGCACTAATGATTCTATTATCCAAGTTACACTTGCGCAACAAAATAGCTTATTGAAGGGAATTACAGAGAAAGGTGTCTATAAGAGTCTTGCCGGAAGTAAGCAATTTGAAGAAATTGTACGCAAGCAAGGAAGGCACCGGAAGAATCAAGGTATTGGTTTTGAACGAAAGTTAAATGCCAATGCAGTTGAGTGGGAAGAAGATCAATACCCCAAGACGAAGTTTGTTCCTCAACAAGAGAAGTATGATCCTACTTCTTTCCAATGGACACAAGCTCAAGATGATCTTCCACCACAAGTCCAAAAGCAAAAAGGGAAGGACAAGCTTCAAGAGGAGATTGATGCATTTGAAGAAGCTCCTAAGGCCTTGGTCAAGTGGGTTCCCAAGACTACATCAAGTTCTACTTCATCAAGTACAACTAGAACTACAAGGATTCCCATCAAGATGACGTGGATCCCGAAGAAGAAGAACTAGAGAGTTCTTGAGGGTGACTCCGCCAACATACTTCACTCATATCTTTTTGGCAAGGACAAGTGCAAACAACCTCCACATATTGCACCATCTTGGTGCCATCGAGTAGTTCCACTCGGTCACACCGATAGGGTTGGGATATATATATACCCACGGGTGAGAATTTGGAAATTTCTTCAAACCTCCTCATCCCGCACATATCCTGCTCTGCCTCCTCAAGTCTCCGGATCGTCTCCTCGCCGCTGGTTTCCGTCGCCGTCAACAGAATTCTACTTAGCCGTTTTCGCCGTAGCGAACTCCCGCCGAACTAGGGTATGGGTTTGATACTTTGTGCTATTTCCTTACTCTGATTCCTAGCACATTGCTTTGCCATGATCATTACCACAGATGAAAACAATCTATCCAGAGAAAAACATCCTTTAGGTTAGGTTTTATTCGAAAATTTAGGGTTAGGTTTCCACCAAACTCATCTCGGACCGACCGAGTTGTAGAAATTGGTCTCACTGATTTTGCTTAGGCCATTGCACATGCATTTTCGGTGGGACCGAAAATTGCAAATCGGTGCGACCGAGTTCGACTCTCTATGAAACCCTAGCAATCTCGCTGCCACCCAACTATGACTTGGTCTGACCGAGTTCTCTAGTTTAGGTTCCAAAAGTTGCTTCGGAATCACTGAGTTTATCAAATCGGTAGCTCTGAAATGATTTCTGTGGAGAACTAAGACTAAGTTTTTGACTCATTTGTTTTGCAAAAACTCTGCACTTTGTGATGCTCATCTATTCTACCTCATCTATATCTATTCACAGGGTTTGCTATCAGTTTGCTTGCCAAGATGTCTGACCAAAGTGACAGCCAAAATAGATCTGAAGAGCTAGTGCAATTGAGTGAGGGCACTAGTCCCTCAAGTACCTCAGATGATGGCAGCAGGAGCACTCCCAGTAATTTGCCAAAGGCAGCCACCAGTATCGGCGTCCTCGGAACGGGGGTCCCTAGACTTGCCTGCCTATGGCCCTGTACGGCCCATCTTCACCAGCAAACACTCAAGATCCTCGCGAGGGGCCAAGCCTCGCGAGCCGGACGACGCGATACCTCCTCGGGGGAGGCCTCACCAGGCTGGCTCACGAGGGGCGGAAAGATCAAGGCAAGGGACACCTTGCGAGGTTCCTGTGACGCAAGCCATGACGACCAAGGCCAGGCGGGCGCTAGCGCGCGCAGTGTCCTCGCTTCCTCTTTGGTGCTAAAGAGGCAAGCGCAGGCACGGTGTCCCAAGGCGGTAAGAAAATGTTTCCATATCGGTGCAACAAGACCAAGACCAGCAGGTCAATAGGATGGAGGTCACCATGGAGCCCAGGACGGTGTCATCACCAGAGCCTTTGGCAGGCGAAGACCATCTTTTGTCAGGATAGCTTGTACTAGTTGTCCTTCCCGCCTAATATTTGGGGAGAGGACCCAGGCCTCTATAAATAGGGCTTGCCACCACCGTAGCCGGGGATGGGCTCATAGAGAGACGAAAGGATCTCATCTTGGACCGGATCCACTCCACCAAGGCAAACACACAAGCTCACCAGGCACAAGAGCACCTCTCCTCAAGAGGCTGTTCTTTCCTTGTAACTGTTCATCCTCAGCCCAAGAGGCAATCCAGCACACCACACTAGAGTAGGGTATTACACCACATTGGTGGCCCAAACCAGTATAAATCTTGTGTCCCTTTGTTCCACGAGTTCGATGCCCTAAGCCTTGAAATTGTGGTGAGGGCGTGAGTTAGAGGGAGGAGAGATCTTTGTGCGCACCCTAGTGTTCGAACCTCAAGGGATTTGCCGAAACCCGAAATCTGACATTTGGCGCGCCAGGTAGGGGTGCGATGAAGCTTTCCTTCCACTGATCCACGTCCCAACGCTCCACCGCATCCATGTCGGACGCACATCGAGCCTGCGCCGAGCGTCGGGCCGCCCTCGCCGCCCGTGTCACTCAGGCAGCCCCTGTCGGTGGGCCTCCCCGTCGTTCTCCGTATCCTGTTGCCAACGCCGCTACCGGCTTGGCAACAAACGAGCAGCAAGCGTCCTCACTGCACCTGAGGGAGTCCTTGATTAGGGGGTGTTCGGATAGCCGGACTATACCTTCAGCCGGACTCCTAGACTATGAAGATACAAGATTGAAGACTTCGTCCCATGTCCGAGAGGGACTTTCCTTGGCGTGGAAGGCAAGCTTGGCGATACGGATATGCAGATCTCCTACCATTGTAACCGACTCTATGTAACCCTAACCCTACCCGGTGTCTATATAAACCGGAGGGTTTTAGTCCATAGAATAACATACACATCAACAATCATACCATAGGCTAGCTTCTAGGGTTTAGCCTCCTCGATCTCGTGGTAGATCTACTCTTGTACTACCCATATCATCAATATTAATCAAGCAGGACGTAGGGTTTTACCTCCATCGAGAGGGCCCGAACCTGGGTAAAACTTCGTGTCCCTTGTCTCCTGTTACCATCCGGCCTAGACGCACAGTTCGGGACCCCCTACCCGAGATCCACCGGTTTTGACACCGACATTGGTGCTTTCATTGAGAGTTCCTCTGTGTCGTCGCCGTCAGGCTCGATGGCTCCTACGATCATCGATAGCGATGCAGTCCAGGGTGAGACCTTCCTCCCCGGACAGATCTTCGTCTTCGGCGGCTTCGCACTGCGGGCCAATTCGCTTGGCCGTCTGGAGCAGATCGAAAGCTACGCCCCTGGCCGTCAGGTCAGATTTGGAAGTTTAAACTACACGGCTGACATCCGCGGGGACTTGATCTTCGACGGATTCGAGCCACTGCCGAGCGCGCCGCACTGTCACGACGAGCATGATCTAGCTCTGCCGCCGAACAGTGCCCTGGAGGCCGCACCCGCATCGGCTCCGACCCTTAATTCGGAGCCAACTGCGCCGATCGAGGATGGGCGGTTGGACGCCACCTCGGGGGCTGCGACCCCAACGGCGATTGTGCCAAGCACCAGCCCCATACTCTGCGAGACTCGTGACTCCAAGGAGCCGGACTCCTCTCCGGACTCCGAACCCTCCGCGCCCCTGCCGATCGAATCCGATTGGGCGCCGATCATGGAGTTCACTGCCGCGGACATCTTTCAGCACTCGCCTTTCGGCGATATCCTGAAGTCACTGAAGTCTCTCTCTTTATCAGGAGAGCCCTGGCCGGACTACGGTCAGCAAGGTTGGGGTACGGACGATGAAGAAATTCAAAGCCCACCCACCACCCACTTTGTAGCCACTGTCGACGACTTAACCGACATGCTCGACTTCGACTCCGAAGACATCGACGGTATGGACGCCGATGAAGGAGATGATGAAGAACCAGCGCCTACTAGGCCCTGGAAAGCCACCTCATCGTATGACATATACATGGTGGACACCCCAAAAGAGGGAGATGGCGATGGAACAGCGGAGGATGACCCCTCCAAGAAACAGCCTAAGCGCCGGCGTCAGCGGCGCCGCTCAAAATCCCGCCAAAACAAACACGGTGATTCCAGCACGGGAGATAATAATACTCCGGAAAGCGCCAAAGAAAACCCCCTCCAGCAAGATTTAGCACAGGAGGATGGAGAAACCAGCCCTCATGAGAGAGCGGCAGACAGAGAGGTCGAGGACGATAATTATATGCCTCCCTCCGAAGACGAGGCAAGCCTCGACGACGACGAATTCGTCGTGCCAGAGGATCCCGTCGAGCAAAAGCGTTTTCAACGCAGGCTTATGGCCACGGCAAGAAGCCTCAAGAAAAAACAGCAACAGCTTAGAGCTGATCAAGATTTGCTAGTCGACAGATGGACTGAAGTCCTTGCGGCCGAAGAGCATAAACTCGAACGCCCCTCCAAGAGCTACCCAAAGCGCAGGTTGCTACCCCGATTAGAGGAGGAAGCACTTGATGCGGCCGACCGGCCACCTCGTGGTCGCGACAGAGAGGCCTCTCGGCCCTCCACTCAAGCCGCACCCCGTACCAAGGCACGGGAATATGCGCCGGACTTACGAGACATGTTGGAGGACAAGGCAAGGCAAACAAGATCGATCTACGGATCGCGTGGGCGCCCCACGGCTCGAGACGGTAACCGTCACGCCGGCCACAAATTCGGCGGGGCCGAACACAGTAGACAAGGCTCATTGGAGCTACGTCATGATATAGCCCAGTACAGAGGCGCCGCACACCCACTCTGCTTTACAGACGAAATAATGGATCATCAAATCCCCGAGGGTTTCAAACCCGTAAACATCGAATCATATGATGGCACAACAGATCCTGCGGTATGGATCGAGGATTATCTCCTTCATATCCACATGGCCCGCGGCGATGATTTCCACGCCATCAAATACCTCCCACTCAAGCTTAAAGGACCAGCTCGGCATTGGCTTAACAGCTTGCCAACAGGATCAATCAGTTGTTGGGAGGACCTGGAAGCCGCATTCCTCGACAATTTCCAGGGCACTTATGTGCGACCCCCAGACGCCGATGACCTAAGTCACGTAATTCAGCAGCCAGAGGAATCGGCCAGGCAATTCTGGACACGGTTCCTAACAAAGAAAAATCAAATAGTCGACTGTCCGGACGCTGAGGCCCTAGCAGCCTTCAAACACAATATCCGTGACGAGTGGCTGGCCCGGCACCTTGGACAGGAAAAGCCGAAATCTATGGCAGCACTCACGACACTCATGACCCGCTTTTGCGCGGGAGAAGACAGCTGGCTTGCTCGTAGCAACAATATGACCAAGAACCCTGGTAATTCGGACACCAGGGACAGTAGTGGCAGGTCGCGTCGCAACAAGCAGAAGCGCCGCATTAACGGCGACAATGCTGAGGATACGGCAGTTAATGCCGGATTCAGAGGCTCTAAATCCGGTCAGCGGAAAAAGCCATTCAAAAGGAATCCTAGGGGCCCGTCCAGTTTGGACCGAATACTCGACCGCTCGTGCCAGATACATGGCACCCCCGAAAAGCCAGCCAATCACACCAACAGGGATTGTTGGGTGTTCAAGCAGGCAGGCAAGTTAAACGCCGAAAATGAAGACAAGGGGCTGCATAGCGATGACGACGAGGAGCCCCGGCCGCCGAACAACAGTGGACAGAAGGGTTTTCCCCCACAAGTGCGGACGGTGAACATGATATACGCAACCCATGTCCCCAAAAGGGAGCGGAAGCGTGCGTTAAGGGACGTATACGCGGTAGAGCCAGTCGCCCCAAAGTTCAACCCATGGTCCTCCTGCCCGATCACCTTTGATCGAAGGGACCATCCCACTAGCATCCGTCATGGCGGATTCGCCGCATTGGTTCTAGACCCAATTATTGACGGATTTCATCTCACTAGAGTCCTTATGGACGGCGGCAGTAGCCTGAACCTGCTTTACCAGGATACAGTGCGGAAAATGGGCATAGATCCCTCGAGGATTAAGCCCACCAAAACGACCTTTAAAGGCGTAATACCAGGTGTAGAGGCCAACTGTACAGGCTCAGTCACACTTGAAGTGGTCTTCGGATCTCCGGATAATTTCCGAAGCGAGGAGTTAATCTTCGACATAGTCCCGTTTCGCAGTGGCTATCACGCACTGCTCGGGCGAACCGCATTCGCTAAGTTCAATGCGGTACCGCATTACGCATACCTTAAGCTCAAGATGCCAGGCCCTCAAGGAGTAATTACGGTCAATGGAAACACCGAATGCTCCCTCCAAACGAAGGAGCACACGGCGGCCCTTGCAGCGGAAGTACAAAGCAGCCTCTCCAGGCAGTTCTCCAGTCTGCCCACTAAACGACCAGACACCATCAAGCGCGCCCGGAGTAACCTACAACAAGTCCGCCTGGCACGATCCGAGCAGGCGTAGTAATGCGGCCCCAACCCCAACCCTCGCAAAAAGGCGACGCCAGTACTTCACGTACATAACTACGCTCTAGAGATACCATGGGCACAGGGGGAGGGGCACCATCACGGCACACCCAAAACACGGCTTAAACCGTACCAGGGGCTGCCGATTTTTTAATTTTCTCTTACTTTCAGGACTTCATCCTTCGGAAGGCCTGTTCGGCAGTTCAATTGCCGCACAAACGATGCAAGAACCAGGGAAGCAGACAAGCCACGCCGCACTACGGAACTCCCAGGTGGTCTCTATCACGAGCAGTATACCCGTTCCGCATACTATTCTGCAGCTTGCCCCTGGAACGGACATGTTAACTAGTCCAACCTTCCACTTATCAGATTATTTGTATCATTCTGCTTTGATCGCAGCCCTTTTTAATAAACAATGCATAGCTTTCGTCTATTTTTGCATTACCTTTTTTCTTTATATATGTTCCTTAACGACATGTTGCACCCGTACACGTTGGTACGGCCAAAATACGCCAGGGGCTTTAGTACCCCTCAATATGGTGTGAGAAGTCCGAACACTTTAACAAGTGCGGCACCCCGAACTTATAGCATTATATGCATCGGCTCCGAATCATGTCTTGGGTCAATAGTTGGGTTTGCCTGGCTCCTATGTTTTGGTGCCTTACGTTCCGCTATATCGGCTAAGGTAGCACTAGGAGAACCACTGCGATTGTGCCCCGATTGAGCTGGGTCGAGCACCTCAGTGGAGAAAGCTAAAACTGACTGTCATGATGAAGCGAGAGATGGTCGCTGTTCGAGAGGTTTTTTCGAGTCCCTAAAGACTTATGCCGCTTAGGGCGAGGAGCCGGCTCTGTCCGGCCAAGGCGTGGATAGCGCCCCGAACTCGGTCTTCCGAATACCAGGGGCTTCGCCGAAATTTAAAATTATAGAATTCTATGGCTAAGTGAGAGTGTTCACGCATTATAGTCTGATTGCCTTGTTCGTTGGGCTGAGCGCCTCCCTCGAAGGACCCAAACATGGGAAAAAGAGCGCTCAGGTTTATCCCCGAACACCCCAGCACTAGCGGCACGGGGGCAGAAGCCGACGACTCGCCATCTCTCAGAATTGATAAACAGCCGCACAGAAGGTAATATTTTAAATTCCAACAGCATTGCTTAGCGCATATAAACAAGTTTTCAGCGCACAGGACAAAACGGGCAAGTTTCACTCAAAAATTACATCCCCAGAACATTCATCCGCCACAAGGCGGGCACCCTTCAGAACATCCTTATAGTAATTCTCGGGCTTGCGATGCTCTTTCCCCGGCGGTGGCCCGTCCTTCACAAGCTTCTCAGCATCCAGCTTGCCCCAGTGCACCTTAGCACGGGCAAGGGCCCTATGGGCACCCTCAATGCAGACGGAGCGCTTGATGACTTCGAGCCTTGGACAGGCCTCCACCAGCCGCCGCACCAGCCCGAAGTAGCTCCCAGGCAGAGCCCCTCCAGGCCACAGCCGAACAATGAGGCCCTTCATGGCCTGTTCGGCCGCCTTGTGGAGCTCGACCAGTTGCTTCAGCTGGTCGCTCAGGGGCACGGGGTGTCCGGCCTCAGCGTACTGAGACCAGAACACCTGCTCCGTCGAGCTGCCCTCCTCGGCTCGATAGAATGCGGCGGCATCGGACACACTCCGGGGAAGATCTGCGAACGCTCCTGGAGAGCTCCGGATTCGGGTAAGTAACAAGTAACTCACGTTTATGTGTTTGCTTTGCATAAAGAATGCCTTACCCGCCGCTATCTTCTTCACCTCATCCAACTCCTGGAGGGTCTTCTGGGATTCGGCCTTGGCAGATTTGGCATTCTCAATAGCCACCGCGAGCTCGTACGCTTGCGTCTTTGAGTCAAGCTCCAAACTCTCATGTTTTTCCATGAGAGCCTGGAGCTCTTGCCACACCTTACCAACCTCGGCCTCATATTTCTCCCACTCGATGCGCTCTGAGGCCGCACTCTTCTCGGCCACGACCAGCGCTTACTTAAGGGTCGCCACTTCAGACGTGGCCCCTACAATAGCCATGATAATCCTGTCATTCTTTGCAATTGCACCTTTTTATATATTTTTTAACAAGGTATTTCTTACCTTCATTATCCTCGACCTGCTTCTTGGCACGCTCGAGCTCTTGCTCGGACCGTTCGAGGTTCTGCTTTAGCGTGTCCACTTCCGCAGTCAGTGCGGCGGATGCAAGCAGCGAAGCCCGCATACGCATATTGACTCATTTTTGTTAGACTCCTGTGAATTCTATTTGATCCCCTATTCGGCTTTTCTTCCTGAACGCCAAACAGAGCATCAGGGGCTACTGTCTATGCGGTACTATTATTTACACATTCTTTACTTACCTCAAAGCCTGTCAAAAGGCTATTACAAGCTTCAGTCAGTCCGCTCTTGGCGGACTGAACCTTCTGGACCACCGCACTCATAATAGCGTGGTGCTCCTCGTCGATGGAGGCGCCTTGGAGCACCTCCAACATATTGTCCGGCGCCTCTGGTTGGACGGGGGCCACCGGCACAGTGGGCTGGCTCCTCTTGGAAGGAGGTCGCCCGCCGGACTTTGGAACCTTTGAAGGTTCCGGAGCAGTGTCCGGCCTAGAGCCAGACTTGGAGCCCTGGGGGGTTCCATCCCCTTGGCTCCTGGAGTCCGGGAGGTCACCTTGTGGCGCCTCCAGGACCACCTCCTCCTGGCTTGGAACCTGTTGGTACAACACTTCGGTGTCGTCTATAGGGCGGGGGGAGGAAGCCGTCGGAAGCGAGTTCACATCCGACGAGTCCAGTGAGCCGCTCGACGACGCATCGAGCCGGTCTTTGGGGTGGGCTGCATAAACATATTCGACGTGATGGAAAGCTGTGCAATAAACAAATACTATGAATTACTCTGGTATCCGGATACTTACGATTTGGCCAGGGGCTTGGCCCTGGGCGCCCACTCCTCTCCGCCGCCGTCGGTGTCGGTGGAGCAGTCCGGAGGAAGGGTTTCCCCTTCTTGGACCCTTCGGCCTCCCCAGTTGGGGCGGCCTTCCTTTTCTTCCCTTCCCCCGCTGGAGGGGGAGGGGTCTCTTCTTCCTCCTCCTCGTCTTCACGGGAGGAGTGCGTCTTGGATTCGTCGGATGATGAATCCGACACCTCCGGGCGTCGGGCACTCTTTCAAGTCCTCGTGGCCTTCTTCTTGACCTTCTTCTCCGGCACCACATAGGGTGCCGGAACCAGCAGCCTCGCCAAGCGAGCGTCCGCTGGGCCTTCGGGCAAAGGGGCCGGATAGTTGATCTATCCGGACGTCACCTGCCAATCATGTCAAAGGAAAGGGAGCTTAGATCCCGCATGGAGTCAAACTATGAAAAGCTGATACCCTGTAAAAGGAAAAAACAGTTTACCGCAAGAGCGTGACGCTGCGCACTGAATCAGTAGCGGATGCGGGAGCCTCGGCGCCCTTGAAAAGCACCTTCTAGGCATCTTCCTACGTTGTGTCGAAGAGCCTGCTCAGAGTTTGGTGTCGCGTCGGGTCGAACTCCCATAGGTTGAAAGCCCGTTGTTCGCACGGGAGGATCAAGCGGATGAGCATAACCTGGACTACGTTGACAAGTTTGAGCTTCTTGTCCACCAGGGTTTTGACGCATGTTTGGAGTCCAGTCAGCTCTCCTTTTTTACCCCACGACAGGCCCGTCTCTTTCCAGGACATGAGCCGTGTTGGGGGTCCGGACCGGAACTAGGGGGGTGCGACCCATTCGGCGTCGCGCGGCTCGGTGATGTAAAACCACCCCGATTGCCACCCCTTCAGGGTCTCCACAAAGGAGCCCTCGAGCCAGAGGACGTTGGCCATCTTGCCCACCATGGCGCCTCCGCACTCCACCTGGCTGCCGCGCACCACCTTCGGCTTGACGTTGAAAGTCTTGAGCCATAGGCAAAAATGGGGGCGGATGCGGAGGAAGGCCTCGCACACGATGATAAACGCCGAGATGTTGAGGACGAAGTTCGGGGCCAGATCGTGGAAATTCAGGTTGTAGTAGAACATGAGCCCCCAGACAAATGGGTGGAGAGGGAAGCCCAGTCCGCGGAGGAAATGGGGGAGAAACACCACCCTCTCATGGGGTCTAGGGGTGGGGATGAGCTGCCCCTTCTCAGGGAGCCGGTATGCGATGTCGTTAGACAGTTATCCGGCCTTCCTCAGCTTTTTGATATGTCTCTCCTTGATGGAGGAGACCATCCACTTGCCTCCCGCTCCGGACATGGCTGGAGAAGGTTGAGGTGGGGAGTGCGGACTTGGACGCTGGTGCTCGAGTGCGCAAGAATGGATAGGCGAAGGAGGAAGAAGGCGTAGGTGAAAAGGTGGATCTTTATCCCCTTATATGGGTGGACGCAGCTACATGTCCCCACCAGCCTGGTAAAACTCGCTTATCTCCAAGCGCCGTAATCGATGGCGCGGTTGGGTTACCCACGCCCATATTGATGAGAATCCTGGAATAAGGGGACACGATCTCTGCTTTAACAAGACGTGCCAAGGAAACCGCCTCGCATGATGCGCTGAGGTGGGATAATGAAATGACTCGAATAAAGGCTTGGCCGTGGTGTGACACACTATGGAATACGTCAGCCGATTAGATTTGTGTAAATATTATTCTCTCTATGGCAATATGTGGAAACTTATTTTTCAGAGCCAGACACTATCTTTGTGTTCAAAATCTTCTATGAAGTACTTGGAGGAGGAACCCGCCTTGCAATGCCGAAGAGAATATGCGCGCCGGACTCGTCGTCATTGAAGCCTGGTTCAGGGGCTACTGAGGGAGTCCTGGATTAGGGGGGGTTCAGATAGCCGGACTATACCTTCAGCCGGACTCCTGGACTATGAAGATACAAGATTGAAGACTTCGTCCCGTGTCCGGGAGGGACTTTCCTTGGCGTGGAAGGCAAGCTTGGCGATACGGATATGCAGATCTCCTACCATTGTAACCGACTCTATGTAACCCTAACCCTACCCGGTGTCTATATAAACCGGAGGGTTTTAGTCCGTAGGACAACATACACATCAACAATCATACCATAGGCTAGCTTCTAGGGTTTAGCCTCCTCGATCTCGTGGTAGATCTACTCTTGTACTACCCATATCATCAATATTAATCAAGCAGGACGTAGGGTTTTACCTCCATCGAGAGGGCCCGAACCTGGGTAAAGCTTCGTGTCCCTTGTCTCCTGTTACCATCCGGCCTAGACGCACAGTTCGGGACCCCCTACCTGAGATCTGCCGGTTTTGACACCGACAGCACCCCTCCGTGCGGCGGGACGGCCGCACCGCCACACCGTCCTTGACTTCGGCCGGCTTATCATATCACGCTTGCCGCGCACCCACGGATGTGCTGGCCGTGCTTCTCATGGCACACGAGCTCCTGCGTTACCGCCCGGTCGACGATCTCTACGAGGACTGGTTGGACCGCATCGCCGAGCTCGTCAGCGCCACTGGAGGCTCTCCTACACCATTCCTCTCGCTACCTCGCCCACCTCTAGCCGCGGGTGATGTAGCTCACGAAGCGCCTCCGCCCCCTCCGTATCAAGACGACACCCTCGCGCCGAGACGCGTAGCTCATGGAGTGCCACCACCTCCTCTGCGTCAAGACGGTGTCCTCGCCCCAAGACGTGCGGTCCCGCGGTGTGATCCACCATGCCGTGTGCCCGCGCACGAAGAAGGAAGCTGTCAAGAGGTTCCCCGGCCGCAAGAAAACGCTCCAGTGCTCTCGGCGCCATGACAAGACCGCGTGCCACCTGTGGCGGCGGTGCGCCGACATCAAGGGCAGGCTCCACCCCTGCAGAGGGCCCCGGTGGCCACCGCAGGCTGCCGCGCCTTCGCTCCTAAGCTGCGTAGCGTCATCTGGCCAGGAAAGTTCAAGACGGATCTGCCTCCTCGCTACGACGGCACCCCCGATCCCGCAGAGTTCCTGCAGCTCTACAAGCTGAGCATCGAGGCGGCCAACAGCGACGAAAAAGTCATGGTGAACTGGTTCCCCATGGCTCTCAAGGATGGCGCTCGCTCGTGGCTCCTGAACCTGCCTGCAGGCTCGATCTCCTCCTGCGGTGAGATGCACGACTGCTTCGTCATCAACTTCCAGGGCACTCGCGACCACCTTCCGGCTGTGGGTGACCTACGCCGCATCAAGCAACAGCCGGGAGAGACCGTGCAGGAGTACATCCAACGCTTCAACAACATGCGTCTCAAGATCCCCAAGGTGACGGACGAGGCCATCATCTCAGCATTTTCCGATGGCATCCGCGACATCAAGATGAAGGAGGAGCTTGCCTTCCACGAGGAGCTATGTGTGACACCCCAAAATTTTACCCTTGTTTTATTGATTAAAAATTTTGCCAGGAAACTTAAACTTTTAGTTTCTGGATTTCCTTTTGATTTCAGAGCCATTCTTTTCCTTATTATTATGGAGTTTTTACCTCAAGTGAAAAACTTTCCAAATATATTATTGGACTTGTTTGCCCTTTCAAGAAAAACATTTCTATTATCGGTGGAATTTATTTGCATAATTATTTCTCTCTGAGCTTTATTCCGTAAAGTGATTTTTCATTAGTTTTGGAGCTCCTTTTGAACTACAACCACTTGATAAATTTATTTAAAATTTTCACCAAAATTTGGAGATGTCATGTGATGTTTTTAAATCACTTTTATGCAAAAATATATTTCATTCTTTGGATATTTTGAGCTCTACACCAAGTTTTCAAATCTGGTCCAGTGGGCAATTTTGCACTACAACCCATTTAAATATTTCTTTCTAGCTTCCACCAAAATTGTGGGATGTTAGTAGTGGTATGTAATTCAACTTTATGCAAAAACCCAGTGGTGTTCTTTGAAAAAATTGAGTGAATCAACCTCTTTTGCTTTCTGGTCCAGTTTGGCCTTTTCTACTGCAACCCTAGTTAAATTTACTCTATTACTCTTGAGCTTTCTCGTGCTTATAGCCCTTAATACAAAACCCTTAAGTCCAGAAGAGTGGACCCATTGGAGAATTTTTAGTGCATGCAACCATGCCTTTTTCTTTCTGTCCAAAACTGATGTTTTGCAAAACTTGCACTAACAAGTTTCTGATTTTGTCAAACTAACCTCACCACCCTTTCTTTCAACTAAAGAGACCCTGATCTGGAGAATTTGGCCACCCCAAGAATTGCCTAGATGCCTTTGGCATTTTGTCAAACACCCTCTGTGCATGGCCAGATTTGGCATGATTTCAAGTTTACATTGTGAACTTGAGCCCCTGACCAAACCACCATGTACTTTGATCCCCTTGCTAACCCTAAACTAGTACTGTTAATTGCCAACCCCTCTCAAGCACTCTAGGATACCCTGGCATATTGTCGAGCACGTAGCGAGCATGCTCTGGGCGCGCCTAGAGGCGCGCGTTTTGCACGTGTGTGCGCTCGGGTCGCCGCGTCGCGCCCCGGACCTTGCTCACCTGCAGAGCCGCACCCCCCCCCCGACCTCATCCGCTCGCAAGAACCAGCCAAGCCCCCCTGGCGCCCAACAGCGTTGCCGTCAGGTCGGCAACGGCGGCTAGCGGGCGGCCACAGCAGCCTCTGCCGTGGACGGCGCCGCTCGAGCCACCAGCGCTCGCCAGCTGCCCCCTTGAACAGCTCAAGCTCATTCGCAGCCTTGTCCGCAAGCCCTCGTCGCCGCCACGTCGCCCTGCAGCATAGTACGGCCGTCGCCGGCGTTCTTATCCTCGGCCATCGTCGGAACTGCCCCCGATCGCTATATAAGGACCCCCCGAGCTCACCAAACCCTCAAGCAACCTCCCACACTCCCTCACCGATCCGGCCGTAGCAGTAGAAAGACCAGAGGGGTCGTCTTCTTCTTCTCCGGCAACCACGGCTGCCACCACTGGCTTGTTCACTCCGGCGCCACCAGGGCCTCCCCCTCTCCACTCTCTTCACCAGAGGCCCTCTCTTCATCACGTGAGTCCACCCCAAGCTCAATTTTGATCGGGAGCCACCGGAGACAAATCCCCCAATCATGCCCGAAGCTCCCTCCGCCGTGGAGCTCGCCGCCGACGATTCCCCCCGTCCCCACCGACCAGTCGACCACTGGGAGGACCGCCTGCAAGTGGCGGATCCATCCCTGGACTCGGATGCCCTTGAGGAGCCGCCGTTCGCCGGTGTTGATCGTCGGAGCCCTCACCTCTGTTCGGCCAGAGGAGGACGAAGGCGGGGCGACTGGTCAAACCTGACCAGTGGGCCCCGTGGACCCACTGTCAGTGACCCACGCGCCCGTCCACGCTGGGTAAGTGAAGGCGTAAAACCCCCCAAGTGCGTATCCCCTGCTTCGAAAGCATATTCTTATCTGAAACGTTTTCTTTTCTGTTTTATTTTAAAAACAGAATTTGACCAAAACTTTGACTGGCTATAAGTTTTTAAATATAAGTCCAAATGAATTGATTCTTTTTCCAACCTCTCAAATTTCACCTAGTTTATTTTAAGATTTATTTCAAAAATAATTAGGACAACTTTTTGTATTGTTTTTAAAGTATGTGTTATTTGCCTATTTTCGAAATAGGATTTTGGAGAGAGAGAAGAGAGCTTTCAAAAAAATATTGGAGGGCACCTCACCTCTCCACACCTTGAAGGCAAGCATTTCTGAACTCGGGCATAATATTATCGTGTGTTGTTTAATACAGTTACAACACCATCGTGACACGGAGTATCCATTATGTGCTTGTGACGATATGATCATACGCTTTGAGTCCAAAGATGAAAATTCTTGCTGTTGGAAATGGACATACTTGTGATAGCAATCACCCTCATATGCCTCTCATGCCTATCGGGAAGGACCCGGGAAAGTCTCTGTCTTGTGTAGACACGAGCTTGTCCCTCGTCGAGACGGTTATGACCGGTAGGGCAGGGGGAGGTATGATAAGTGGTGGTTGTGTCTGATGGCTGTGAAATATAATTCTTGAGCTAACCATGCAGGAAATACTTAAGCCTCCTGAGTCGGCCGTAGATCGAGTCTTGTTCCAGTAACCCCCATACTTGTTTCGTGCTGCCACTTGCCCCTGCCATTGGTAGGGTACGGTTCAGTAAGTTGTCAACCCCTGTCCTAGCACACACCATACAGAGAGGCCATGGTGGAAGATACCGGTTGTAGCTGGTAGGCATGCCACCTGGTCCGGGGGCATGGGTGTTTCCGGTTGGGACCGAGAGGGGAGGCCACCCCTTAGAGCGCTCGATAAAAATTTGATCCCATGCTATGCGAGGTTGTAGCCTCCCCACTTAGAGTTTTGCTTAACAGGTGTCTGGGTGATTCCAGACACGTGTAAGGTTAAGCTGGTGTGTGCAAGTCAGGCGTGTTTTCGACTAAAAGACTGTAGACGGAATTAGTTCCGATTGACTAAAGAAATCCGTTACTCCTGGGTAAAAGAGTACACCCTCTGCAGAGATATTGAACCTATTCGAATAGCCGTGTGCATGGTTAAGGACTACAGTCTGGGATGGGTCAAGCGTCGGTCTTAGTGTCGGTCTTCGGAGGAGAAACTACTAAACCAGAATATGGATCATAACTTGTGACGTATGATGATTATGATTATTATTTTTATGGACTAATCATTTATGTTATTTGAATTATTATCCCTGGGACGGTTCTACCTCCTGGATATTCACCATGATTATTCTTATATAAGCCCTTTATGTGGTGTCGCCCAGACGCCCGACTGTGGCATGCGTGTTATTTCATTTACTTATAAGCCCTTTATGTGGTGTCGCACCGACGCTCGATTGTGGCATGCTTGTTATTCCTTTTATATATAAGCCCTTTCTGTGGTGTCGCTCAGACGCCCGACTGAGGCATGCTTCATATTATTATCCTTTCGAGGCGTCACTTCAGACACCCGATCGGTGCTTTATATTTTTACACTCCGGTTGTCTACTCGTGATTTATTTAAATGATATACTTGCGTGCATCATAAACCTTATTTCATAACTGACGAAGTGATCATAGAATATTTTAAAGCATGATTATCAGTGGCTATATTATACCTTTGTTCTTAATGTTTGCGAGTACATTCAAAGTACTCACTGGCTTGTCCCTGGCTATTGTCTTGGCCAGATTTCTTGTGTGGAGAAGAGCGTTGCAATGATAGCCCCGGAACCTACGCAAATGGAGATAGCAGCCTCGCGAAGATAGGAGTTACCCTGGTCAGCTGTTCCTGTGGGAAATGGAGTCCCATAGACGCTGATGATCCACAAACCGCTTCCGCCATCAACCACTAGAAACCAATTGTTGTACCCATAGGCCAGAATGGTCTTGTACTACATATTTTGTAGTTTGCTTGGAGTTTCTGTAACAAGTTGGTGTCTCATCAGCTAACAGTAATCCTGGGGCTGGTGAGCACAAGGGCCGCTTTTGGGAAATTAATATCCCGAAAACCCGGTCCTGACAAACTTGGTATCAGAGCCAGGCTGACCATTGGCTAATCCTATCTTAGCCAGGTCAACAAACCTAGGTAAACCAACCCACCAGACCCTAACCAAACCCCGGCCAAGCTTCCCATGCAAGATAGCCACACAGTGAGCCCGACACCTTTTTGGCAGTCGGTGCCCAACCTATCAACCTAACATGTCAGTCACACGCCAGTGACCGTCCCCTGAATAGTCTTTTTCGCAAGCGTGCGAGGGAAGACTCCGTCCCCTTTTTCTATAAAAGGGCACGCTAGCCTCAACCCAGCACAGCACAGCCTCTAACCCCAAACCAAGCTAAAATGCCAGGACCCATTGTTCGCAATGAGACCACAGCAACCAACCTTGGAGGTTTCGTGACCGTGTTAGCAAACCTCACCTGCCGTGCCTTCGCGTTAGAAGAGCTCCCAGAATATGTTGTGTTCCAAGGGTCCATGAGCGGTGAGAGCCGTCAATTTTGGGTCACTGTGCACGTCTATGGTAGGGGTCTATCGCCAGAATGCCCCTACAGGTTCACCGGAAGGACAACTTCGTTTGAGCCACAAGCCATCCAACTAGCTGCCCGAGAAGCTATAGTTCAACTCCGGCACTTGTCACCCAGAGTTAACTGTCGCTCCTTCTACTACTACCCTAGCCGTGACGGGTATGGCAGACCACCCCAAGTTGCCAATGGAGACCACGAGACGGACCCTGCATTATTGCATCTGGTGCGCTATGTAAGTGCACTAGAGGGACTGTTCGATCAAATCACCCTTGATCTGATCGCAGCTCGTGGAGAGCTGATCCGCAGAGCCCCAGCGAGAAGAGAAGATGAGCCCAATGCCGACAACCCAGTCGTGCTGTTCGGACAACCGATCGAGACCTTAAGGTCAGCCCCAGCCATCAACCAAGGTGCTTTGATGACCCCAGAAGTGCTTTGTCGCCTTTTGGGAACACACTCCAACGGGATTGTGGCCAACAATCCCCGCGATGGTCATCATCGCTACCCCGACCCTGCAGTTCCGCAACCCCCTGCAGCTAACCCCGACGGTGGAGCCAATGGAGAAGCCTCAGCGTCCGCAAGACATGCCCGCTTAGATATAAACGAGGTAGACTAAGTCACTCGAGTAGTACCGAGTCTCAGTATGTCCACAACCTGTAGTTGTGTGATCTTGTATTACCATAGTGTTGTCTGCATGTGCGCCCCTATTTTAAAAGTAGCTGTGCATAAGTGTGTTGATGTACGGTTGCATTTTTAATTCCGGGCGTAGCTACCAAAACCAACCCCGACGGCACCCACAGTAACACGTCACTTTTGTGAGATGTGTGTATCTGTGGCTTTGACCCCGACCCCCATGAGAGTAGAACCAGCAAGCTAGTACCGCTCACCGCGGTGAATAACCCAGCCTGGAGGCTATATAAATAACCACCTTGTGACCTTGCCGAGTACCCCTCATCTTGTGTGCAACCCTCACAACCATTTCTTGCCATGCCGAGCCCTAGCATTTATCTGAGAACCCCAGATGCAACCCCAGGTAGCTTTGTTAAAATATTGTGGGACTTTACCTGCAGTACCATGGGTTCTACCCAGCCACCCCAGTACGAGTTGCTCAAGTCGAGGATCACCTCATCCGCCTCGAAATATTGGGCAGTAGTGCACATCCCTCTCGTAGACTCAAATCAGGACCCAACGGAAGTCTCCTTCCTAGGGAAATCTATGTCGACTCCGCAGATGGCCATAGAAGCGGCTGCACACGAAGCGATTGTTCGCCTTCAATTCGCGGTACCCTATCCCAGCGAACGAGGGTATTATTACTTTCCGAGCCGTGCAGCACCCGGGGAAGTGACATCCTTTCCCGGTGGACGAATTGAGAGAGAGACCCAGTACTGTCCAACCTTGTCCAGTACGTCATCGCCCAAGAGTGTTTGACCCAGCGAGTAATGGGTTATCTCCAGAGCCTCGCTGATTTAAATCCTCAGATCGCCATCGGCAGACCACTGAGGCCCGACCAGGAAAGACGCGTTCATCGACTGATCAATCCGCTTCCCCCGATAGAAGAAGAGTGTGCCCCAGTACCAGAGACGTTTTCTCGGGACCCCGTCCAGTTGCCATTTTCATTCTATACGTCACTGCTATGTTCTTGTATTTTCGCATTTAGTTAAGTGTTGTAACTCATGCGTGTTATTCTAAACCTTGTGCGATGAGATGAACTTTTGGTTTCAATTGTAATGAGTAATTTTTGCTGCTGTAAATTTTGATTAACTAATTTTTCCCTCGCGAGAAATCCTGGAGTGAGATTTCTTTTCCCTGAGTTGCTACAGCATATGTCTCCTCACGACATGGAATTTTATTCACGCAGCACCACGGCAGCAGACTCACAACTGCAACCACTCGAACACATACACTACTTGCAACACCACGTAACCATGTTGCATCTGGCAAATCATCTCCCTAACGCACCAGAGTCTCTGGAAGAGAGATTAGTGGATAATCATCCGGATGCGAGTTACCTCCCGCATACCAACAACAGTTAGCACCCGAGACCACACCTACTCCTTGTGATCACCGCCACCGCGGAGAGCCAACACTCAAGCGGCAGCATAATGACGATCATCGAGGATCATCGCACACAGGAGCACGGAGAGCCCCAGCAATGCCGCCAGCCCTCCGCACATCAGGATCACGTACCAATCCGGCATCGCCTCCGCCATTAAAACCTCGTCTCTAGCTTCTGTAAACGGAAATGGAGCAGGAAGAAGGAGAAGTGAGGCCAGGTGTGAGGAAGAAGAGAGAAGCACCTCGGCCGTTTTATAGCTCGAACTCGGTGTACGGTGGGCGAAGTCCACCAGCGCCGCTCGTCACCTGATCGCCGGTGTTCGGAGGCGAATCCGCGAGCAGTGCCGATAGCACGCTGGCCCGCGAGGTGAGTGCACGCTGCACCGATAGCTAGCACGTCGTGCACTACTGCAGGTACGGCCTAGATGCCCTACACGCTAAACATCGCCGGTGGAGAAAGCGCGCAGGAGAGAGGAAGAAGAGAGAACCGGAGGAAGAAGAAGAGACTGACAGTAGACCCCGAGTCCACCTGTCAGCCAGGGAGAGCACTGTGCTCTCGGGTACGACTAGCATATTTTAAATTTAGAATTTATTCTAAATTTACTGTATCCAACGTAAAAATCTCTTGTTTTCCCCCTAACCGTAGATTTTTCCACGCAGCGCCAGTGTTCCACACTGTGGTTTTACACCACTTATTGCCCTCTCACTGTAGCCACTTTTTTTGCATATATTTCCAAAACAGCTTTTAAAAAATCTCGAGGACGAAATTTTTCTTAAGGGGGGTAGTGTTGTGACACCCCAAAATTTTACCCTTGTTTTATTGATTAAAAATTTTGCCAGGCAATTTAAACATTTAGTTTCTGGATTTCCTTTTGATTTCAGAGCTATTCTTTTCCTTATTATTATGGAGTTTTTACCTCAAGTGAAAAACTTTCCAAATATATTATTGGACTTGTTTGCCCTTTCAAGAAAAACATTTCTATTATCGGTGGAATTTATTTGCATAATTATTTCTCTCTGAGCTTTATTCCTTAAAGTGATTTTTCATTAGTTTTGGAGCTCCTTTTGAACTACAACCACTTGATAAATTTATTTAAAATTTTCACCAAAATTTGGAGATGTCATGTGATGTTTTTAAATCACCTTTATGCAAAAATATATTTCATTCTTTGGATATTTTGAGCTCTACACCAAGTTTTCAAATCTGGTCCAGTGGGCAATTTTGCACTACAACCCATTTAAATATTTCTTTCTAGCTTCCACCAAAATTGTGGGATGTTAGTAGTGGTATGTAATTCAACTTTATGCAAAAACCCAGTGGTGTTCTTTGAAAAAATTGAGTGAATCAACCTCTTTTGCTTTCTGGTCCAGTTTGGCCTTTTCTACTGCAACCCTAGTTAAATTTACTCTATTACTCTTGAGCTTTCTCGTGCTTATAGCCCTTAATACAAAACCCTTAAGTCCAGAAGAGTGGACCCATTGGAGAATTTTTAGTGCATGCAACCATGCCTTTTTCTTTCTGTCCAAAACTGATGTTTTGCAAAACTTGCACTAACAAGTTTCTGATTTTGTCAAACTAACCTCACCACCCTCTCTTTCAACTAAAGAGACCCTGATCTGGAGAATTTGGCCACCCCAAGAATTGCCTAGATGCCTTTGGCATTTTGTCAAACACCCTATGTGCATGGCCAGATTTGGCATGATTTCAAGTTTACATTGTGAACTTGAGCCCCTGACCAACCCACCATGTACTTTGATCCCCTTGCTAACCCTAAACTAGTACTGTTAATTGCCAACCCCTCTCAAGCACTCTAGGATACCCTAGCATATTGTCGAGCATGTAGCGAGCGTGCTCTGGGCGCGCCAATCCCTCTCAAGCACTCTAGGATACCCTAGCATATTGTCGAGCACATAGCGAGCGTGCTCTGGGCACGCCCAGAGCGCGCGTTTTGCACGTGCGTGCGCTCGGGTCGCCGCATCATGCCCCGGCCCTTGCTCACCTGCAGAGCCGCACCCCCCCCCCCCCGACCTCATCCGCTCGCAGGAACCAGCCAAGCCCCCCTGGCGCCCAACAGAGACGCCGTCAGGTCGGCAACGGCGGCTAGCGGGCGGCCACAACAGCCTCTGCCGTGGACGGTGCCGCCCGAGCCACCAGCGCTCGCCAGCTGCCCCCTTGAACAGCTCAAGCTCATCCGCAGCCTTGTCCGCAAGCCCTCGTCGCCGCCACGTCGCCCTGCAACACAGTACGGCGGTCGCCGGTGTTCTTCTCCTCGGCCATCGTCGGAACCGCCCCGGATCGCTATATAAGGACCCCCCCGAGCTCACCAAACCCTCAAGCAACCTCCCACACTCCCTCACCGATCCGGCCGTAGCAGTAGAAAGACCAGAGGGGTCGTCTTCTTCTTCTCCGGCAACCACGGCCGCCACCACTACCTCGTTCACTCCGGCGCCACCAGGGCCTCCCCCTCTCCACTCTCTTCACCAGAGGCCCTCTCTTCATCACGTGAGTCCACCCCCAAGCTCAATTTTGATCGGGAGCCACTGGAGACAAATCCCCCAATCATGCCCGAAGCTCCCTCCATCGCGGAGCTTGCCGCCGACGATTCCCCCCGTCCCCACCGGCCAGTCGACCACCGGGAGGACTGCCTGGGAGTGGCGGATCCATCCCTGGCCTCGGATGCCCTCAAGGATCCGCCGTTCGCCGGCGTTGATCGCCGGAGCCCTCACCTCTGTTCGGCCAGAGGAGGACGAAGGCGAGGCGACTGGTCAAACCTGACCAGTGGGCCCCGTGGACCCACTGTCAGTGACCCACGCGCCCGTCCACGCTGGATAAGTGAAGGCGTAAAAACCCCAAGTGTGTATCCCCTGCTTCGAAAGCGTATTCTTATCTGAAACGTTTTCTTTTCTGTTTTATTTTAAAAACAGAATTTGACCAAAACTTTGACTGGCTATAACTTTTTAAATATAAGTCCAAATGAATTGATTATTTTTCCTACCTCTCTCAAATTTCACCTAGTTTATTTTAAGATTTATTTCAAAAATAATTAGGACAACTTTTTGTACTGTTTTTAAATATGTGTTATTTGCCTATTTTCGAAATAGGATTTTGGAGAGAGAGAAGAGAGCTTTCAAAAAAATATAGGAGGGCACCTCACCTCTCCACACCTTGAAGGCAAGCATTTCTGAACTCAGGCATAATATTATCGTGTGTTGTTTAATACAGTTACAACACCATCATGACACGGAGTATCCATTATGTGCTTGTGACGATATGATCATACGCTTTGAGTGCAAAGATGAAAATTCTTGCTGTTGGAAATGGACATACTTGTGATAGAAATCACCCTCATATGCCTCTCATGCCTACCGGGAAGGACCCGGGAAAGTCTCTGTCTTGTGTAGACACGAGCTTGTCCCTCGTCGAGACGGTTATGACCGGTAGGGCAGGGGGAGGTATGATAAGTGGTGGTTGTGTCTAATGGCTGTGAAATATAATTCTTGAGCTAACCATGCAGGAAATACTTAAGCCTCCTGAGTCGGCCGTAGATCAAGTCTTGTTCCAGTAACCCCCATACTTGTTTCGTGCTACCACTTGCCCCTGCCATAGGTAGGGTACGGTTCAGTAAGTTGTCAACCCCTGTCCTAGCACACACCGTACAGAGAGGCCATGGTGGAAGATACCGGTTGTAGCTGGTAGGCATGCCACCTGGTCCGGGGGCATGGGTGTTTCCGGTTGGGACCGAGAGGGGAGGCCACCCCTTAGAGCGCGCGATAAAAATTTGATCCCATGCTACGCAAGGTTGTAGCCTCCCCACTTAGAGTTTTGCTTAACAGGTGTGTGGGTGATTCCAGACACGTGTAAGGTTAAGCTAGTGTGTGCAAGTCAGGCGTGTTTTTGACTAAAAGACTATAGACGGAATTAGTTCCGATGGACTAAAGAAATCCGTTACTCGTGGGTAAAAGAGTACACCCTCTGCAGAGATATTGAACCTATTCGAATAGCCGTGTCCATGGTTAAGGACTACAGTCTGGGATGGGTCAAGCGTCGGTCTTAGTGTCGGTCTTCGGAGGAGAAACTACTAAACCAGAATATGGATCATAACTTGTGACGTATGATGATTATGAGTATTATTTTTATGGACTAATCATTTATGTTATTTGAATTATTGAGTATCCCTGGGACGGTTCTACCTCCTGGATATTCACCGTGATTATTCTTATATAAGCCCTTTATGTGGTGTCGCCCAGACGCCCGACTGTGGCATGCGTGTTATTTCATTTACTTATAAGCCCTTTATGTGGTGTCGCACTGACGCCCGATTGTGGCATGCTTGTTATTCCTTTTATATATAAGCCCTTTCTGTGGTGTCGCTCAGACGCCTGACTGAGGCATGCTTCATATTATTATCCTTTTGAGGCGTCGCTTCAGACACCCGATCGGTGCTTTATATTTTTACACCCTGATTGTCTACTCGTGATTTATTTAAATGATCTACTTGCGTGCATCATGAACCTTATTTCATAACTGACGAAGTGATCATAGAATATTTTAAAGCATGATTATCAGTGGCTATATTATACCTTTGTTCTTAATGTTTGTGAGTACATTCAAAGTACTCACTGGCTTGTCCCTGGCTATTGTCTTGGCCAGATTTCTTGCATGGAGAAGAGCGTTGCGATGACAGCCCCGGAACCTACGCAAACGGAGATAGCAGCCTCGCGAAGATAGGAGTTACCCTGGTCAGCTGTTCCTGTGGGAAATGGAGTCCCATAGACGTTGATGATCCACAAACCGCTTCCGCCATCAACCACTAGAAACCAATTGTTGTACCCCTAGGCCAGAATGGTCTTGTACTACATATTTTGTAGTTTGCTTGGAGTTTCTGTAACAAGTTGGTGTCTCATCAGCTAACAGTAATCCTGGGGCTGGTGAGCACAAGGGCCGCTTTTGGGAAATTAATATCCCGAAAAACCGGTCCTGACACTATGCATGACTCCGAAGCTGTTCAACATAGCGACCAAGCGTGCAAGAGCTGAGGAGGGGCGTCTCTCCCTCCTCGAGCTCCCTGCTGCAGACCCAGAGGAGAAGAAGGCCAAGGTCAAGGACATGAAGCGTGAGGGAGTGGCCGTACTCGCGGCAGAGCTAGACACAAAGCACGATCGGGACCTCCCCGAGTCATCGAAGGGTGGTCGTACGTTCAGCGCCTTCCACAACGTGCGCAACCACAACACCAATGATTGTCAAGAGCTTAGGGTCATTCGAGATGGACGCTTTGGTCGATGCCCCGAGCGCAGCGACCGGGGCTACGGCCGAGGAGGACGAGGCGGAGGACGCTGGGACGACCACGGCCCCCGCCAGGAGTGGCGCGACCAACCTCGCGAGGACCGCTAGCAGGACCAGCCTCGTGAGGGCACCTGGAGGGACCAGCCTCGCGAGGACCATCCTCAGGGCAATCCTGGTCTCCCTCCGATGCCGCCACCACCAAGGAGGAACGACGACCACCATCAGGACAAGGTGGTTGGGGGCTTCCAGGAGCCGTGTGCCATCGCTTGCATCTTGGGTGGTGCTCAGGCCCTGGCTTCCCAGTGCATCTTCAAGCAGTTCTCTCGTGAGGTGAATGCAGCCCTCCCCAAGCTCGAGGCCACGCGCCCGCTCATATGGTCCAAGTACGCCATCACCTTCAGCTCGTCAGACCAGCTCAAATGTGTGCCGACCGCTGGCGTCCTCCCGATGCTCTGTTCACCTGTCATCAGCAATGTCTGAGTCACCAGGACCCTCATCAACGGTGGCGCAGGGCTCAGCGTCCTGTCCGTTGAGACGTTCGACAGCCTCCAAGTGCCATACGGTCAGCTTCATCCCACCAAGCCTTTCTCAGGAGTGACCGACGGCTCCACCACCGTGATAGGGGACCGAGCCGAGCCTTGCGGGTTACTATCTTTGCAATCCTGCCCATATTGTTTTCAGATCCGGCGGTGGTGACGTCGGCTTTGACGGCAGGCGCAGCTGGGGACGGCGGATGAGGCCTTCGGCAACGACTTCACGGTACCTTTGCACTGCTCCCCTTCGCGCTCAGCTGCCTCTCCCTCGCTGCTGCGATGCGGCCTATGGGAGATGCGGCCGGTGGATGCCGTACGTCGCCGGAGTAGTAAGCAGTGAGGATTGATGCACATTCAGGTTGCAGCAACATGAGAACTGAATGATATGTAGCAAGGTTCAGACTTCAGGCACCTCATTGCATGCCATTCCCTTCTAGGTGGATGAAAGGTTCAGACATCAGACACCTCGTTGATGCAGATTCGTCACTCTCCATTACAACTTAATAGCCAGAATCATCTCCTTCAGGTTTAGCTTTGATAATCTAAGCTGTAGATAAATCTTCAATCTAGAGATTTAGAGTTGCCAATTTCGTGTACTATGTTTGATCTATACTGAATGATCGGAGGGGTTGCTAGTTAGGCCAGTACTAATGGCATTGTATTGTAGTATACGTATATCGGTGTCAGTTTTCTTTGCAAGTAGTATGTGGTAGTACGTGGACGCCACATACGCCACAAAAAAATTAATTGGACTATGAGATAGTCCCACATAAGAAGTGGTGGTCAAAGCGGGCAAGTCCCACAATGTCCAGCGAGCTGTCCATTTACATCCTGAATCTTGTCGAAGTAGAGATCGTGTCCCCTTATTACGGGATTCTTATTAATATGGGCGTGGATAACCCAACTGTTCCGTTGGCATAATCCCTTGGGAATAGGCAGGCCTTAAGGCCTATGAGGAGGCGTTTGATATTCATCGCCTTTATAAAGGGGCACATACCTGTCTTTCTCCTCCGCGCCTACCTCTTCATCAACCTTTCCAACCTCGAGTTCTAGCACCCAGGTTTCAACTTAATTGTTCTGAGCCTCCCAGTCATGTCCGAACCCAGCCCTCAAGGCCGATGGGACGGCAAGATACCTGAACACGGAAATCCCCCATAGGCTCCCACTTAAGGACAGGTTATTCCTACTCCTAGATCCGGCGAGAGGGTTGTATTCATCTCCCACTTCCTCTGGGGGCTAGGGTTTGCTCTCCATCCCTTCGTTCGCGGTCTCATGTTCTATTACGGGCTAGATTTCCACGATCTAGCTCTGGACTCCTTCCTTCATATCTCAGGGTTTACTGTCATGTGCGAGGCCTTTCTCCGTATTACCCCTCACTTTGGTTTAGGGCTCAAGACCTTTAATGTGAAGCCAAAGTTAATCGAGGGGAAGCAAATAGAATGTGGTGGTCCTACAGTGAACAAGGTCATCAATGCTTTTTGGCCCAAAGGCTCTTTGACGGAAGCTTCCAACCTATGGCAGCGGGAGTGGTTTTACATCACTGAACCCCGTGGTACCAAGTGGGCAGCTATACTTGCATTCCGATCTAGCCCTCCATTATAGCTCGCATCATGGATTAATAAGGGGCTAGACTGAGGATCCATTGACGAAGTGTAGATGCTACAAAGACGCATCCAGAGCCTCCTTCAAAAGGACACCGGCCTCATCAATGTAATCCAGGTAATGCTAGTCCGCCGGGTCCTGCCGTGCCAGCGATGGCCCCTCCGCATGTGGGTGTTCAATCCGGAAGGACCACAGACCCTTCAACACTTCTTCGGCACGATGCACAAAGAATGTGGAAGTTATTCTTCGGGACACGAAGGCAGTGGCCGGATACCACCGAAGACACCAGCCTCGACTGCAACCATCCGGATACCTCGGTAAGCACTCGACTCCTGAACACATCTTAGTTTAAACATCCCGTAGTACTGAGAAAGCCATCTTCGCACAGGGCTGGGTGAAGAAGGCGGAACGAATTATGTGTTCGGCCCCTCTTCCCAAAGATTCGGCCAATCATGTGTTAACAAGGATGCTAGCTCCGGTGCCATATCAAGTGCCGGCGAAGGAGGACAAGGAGGAGAGTAAGAAGGCCAAAAGTGACCTCCATTCTAAAGGTACACCATACGCTATGTCCAGGGATATTGGGACTCCCTCTTCCAAAGACAAAAGAGAAGGGGAAGCTGACATCCCTTCCCCCCATTGGGAAGAACAGGACCGCCTCCGAAGATTCGAAGGTAGAGGCTCCTAAGCGAGGGAGGATGTCCTTGCCAGGCGGTTAGGGTTTGGAAGACGACGTTGACGCGCAATTCCTTCGTAAGGACAAGCCTTTAGCCGAATCGTAAGTGAAGGTGTCCTAAACATATCTCATTCCTTTCCACTTACAAGGGTAACATCTGAAAAATATGTTTGCAGTCCGGCACGTAGTCTTCCTCAATAGTCCTCCTCCCCAGGGGATCTTCTTTCGAAGATGATGGAAAGCGAGACGCCTCCACAGACCCTCTCACCCAATAGGGCGGATGACTTTGAGGTGTCGTTCCAGAGGATTTCTCCTGATCAACAAGTGGTGCGAGGGACAATGAAGACTACGCCCGAACGTGATACTTCGGTAGTCCAGGGTCCGGGGCATGCAGCCCCTTCAGGGACCAACAATAAAGACCCCGAACTATCTGTTTTACAGCTGGAGATGACTCTAGGGTCGAGTAAACACATCCCTTCAAAGGGAGTCCATAATCCCACCGCCACTTCCAGGAATCAAGAGGCGCCGGATACATTGATGGACGTGTTGCCACATGCGTCCATCTCAGAGGAACATCGTACGTTGATGGGTACGGTAGCTCGGAGGATTATGTCCACGAGAAGCGGATTGAATGAAGCCTTCACGGGCCTGATAAGAGGCTTTGAGGTATGTAATGTAATATCTTCAATTGCCCTCTACATGATAGTAGCCCCTGAGACTTTGGTTGGCCTCCAAAAGGAGGTGATCAGAGGATCAAAAAAGATATGCCTAGGAAATAATCTAACTAATTGAAACACATGCTTTTTCATCCATGGCGACTGCCCGTGCTACAGAGGTTGCAGATCTGAAGCGGAAACTTGATGTGGCGGATGATGACATCATGCTTATTAATAGGCGGCTCGATGAGGCGCAAGGTATGTTTCGGGGCAGTCAGTATATGTATGTATAATAGTGTGAGCATGAGGCTTAGAATTATTTACTGAGATATGCATAACTGGAGATGGTGCTGCCGCGGTTGAGGCCCTGCGGGCTGAGCTCGTCCAGGCCAAGGAGCAAGTCACAATGAGTGATGCGGTTGCCAAGTAGGCAGCCGCTGAGTTAAAAGCCGGACAGGCAGCTCGGCGCCAATGCAAGGAGAGAATATCTACCATGGCGCGCGAGCTAAAGGATGCCACTGTTTGATGTGAATTCCTCAAAAAGGATAGCAAAGTCAAAATGACCGATCTTGACAAGGCCTTACAAGAGGCGAGAGAAGCACAGTCCGAGTCTAGAGCGGCTTGGGAGGAGATCCGGCAAGTTGGGGAAATAGCGGCCGGTAAGCCCTTCTTATTACAGACTAAATTTGGTGATCCGAAGTAGTCCCCTCTTAACCAAATGTGGAGTTCTCCAGGCGCATTCTTGGACTTGCCAAAGACTGTATCTGATGTGACGCAGTTTTACCAGGCGCAAGAAGGACACGCAATGGAGAAGCTTTTCTGGTCGCAATTCAGCACGCCAAAGTGTCCACTATTGCTGAATGAACAGATGGCCCAGTGGGCCGAGCTCCACGGATTATCCGAATCTGCCATGAAGGACATCGTGGTCCGGCTGTGGCCGATGGAGCCAATTCCGAATAGTTATTTCGGTTTGGTGCGGCGACTTGTTGATGCGGTGCCGCGTATTGACGCCGTTAAGTGTTCAATGTGCATTGAAGGTGCACGGATGGCCATTGCCTGCGTCAAGACGTTCTAGGCGAAGATGAAGGCCACCGATATTGCAGCAAGGAGTCCACCCGGGGGCAAGGACCATCACACACTGGAGCATTATTTTGAGGATGTCCTTGAGGGCGCCCGCTTGATAGAGGGTCAGTGCTCGAAGGATATGATATTCGAGTGATTGTACCTAAATTGTAAAAACAATATTAATGATATATTATAGGCTATGCTTTTTTCCTGAAGGTTATGGTTCCTCCTGTGCAGCTGTTTTTTCTATATAATTTGAAATTTTTCTAGTCGCCAGCTTCAGCCCCCTCGCATATAATACGGGGGTGTTTGTAAAAGCACTTGAGCACTCTTGACCCAACGTCTTGGTCCATGAAGGAGGTGTCAATGCAGCGAACTAGGCAATTAGACTATAGGGATTTAACACATTCACTTAGCCATAGGAGTTTGACGGTGGGTCTACGATATATCCCCTGGTATGTACGTGTTTATTCGAATATGTTGTGTTACATAGGTGACCAGAAGAATGGTCCTTCGTATAATACGGAAGGAATCACAAAAGATTCTGATAAGTCATCGAGTGGTTGACCAGCTCCCGCTGCATCATGACAGTCAGTTTTTGGCTTTCTCTACTGAGGTGCTTGACCAGATGAACCAGAAGCACAATCACAGTAGTTCTCCCTTTACTACCTTAGTCGATAGGGCGGAACGTAAGGTAGTAAGCACAGGAGCCGGGCAACCCAACTATTGACCAAAGACATGATTCGGAGCTGATGCATATAAGGCCAAACTCGTGATGTCGAAGTATGCTATAAAGTTGTTCGGACTTGTCGGCAACTCATATGTTGCCATATCGAGCCCCTGGCAATTTGTGACGAGGTGCGTGCGTGAAACAACCGAAGAAGCAAAATTCAGTTCTTAGAAAGAGCAAATACTGAATATGGACTATGTTCACTAGAATCTGATTGACACGTCAAACGCAATCTTTTAGATTATAACGCCGCTACCCGAACTATTTAACATGCCGGGGGTCGAAGGCTGAGGAAAAAGGCACTTTATAGGTTTGAAATAAAGAGGGAGGTCTGCAAAAAATTATTTGGACCTCCTGTCGCACGTCCGCGTTGCCTTGCCTTGGCGAAAGAACTCCTTGACAGGAATAGCTTTTGGTTATCCATACGAAGCCGAACTCAGAAAGAGTCCGTAAGATGACCAGGCTTTAAGTTACCTGTGTAAAAGATGAAAAATAGTTAGAAAAAGGGGAAAGGGTTATGGGAGTGCGGACCGCATTGTAGGCCTGTCCTTATGGTGCCTCCGCCGATGACCAGGGTATTTTAAGTGCA
This sequence comes from Triticum aestivum, assembly GCF_018294505.1. Taxonomy (NCBI): domain Eukaryota; kingdom Viridiplantae; phylum Streptophyta; class Magnoliopsida; order Poales; family Poaceae; genus Triticum; species Triticum aestivum. The sequence continues at coordinate 534,116,126 of NC_057800.1, forward strand.
TATTTATCTATGCACGATACAAACTTCGCAGCTATATGAGGCGAACGACGGAGGCTGAACTGCTAATCCAGCTCTAAGATTGATCGGTCATGTTTAATAGAGACCGGTAGCTTGATGGCCGATGATATACGTGGCTTGATGGGGCCTCTTTGTAATTCGACTGCAGTAGCCGTAGTATGCTCCTCTGTACGGGGGGAGCGTTCCGTGTTTCCATTTATCATGATGACGCCGCATGGGCTGGGCATCCTAAGCTTTAGATAAGCAAAGTGTGGGACCGCGTTAAAACAAGCAAAAGCGGTATGCCCGAGCAATGCATGGTAGCTACTACGGATGGGACGATATCGAAGGACAGGCCTTTGCTTCGAAAGTTGTTCGGCGAGCCGAAAATGACTTCCAATGTAATTGAACCCATGTAGTGAGCTTCTATGCTCGGTACTGCTCCCTTGAAGGAAGTTGTGGTGGGATTGATTCTTGAAGGATCAATGCCCATTTTGCGGATAGTGTCCTGGTAGAGTGATTAAGGCTATTGCCACTGTCTATAAGGACTTTCGTGAGATGAAACCCGTTGATAATTGGGTCGATGACCAGAGCTGCCGAACCTTCGTGATGGATACTGGCTGGGTTGTCTTTGCGACCAAAGGTGATCGGGCAGGCCGCCCATTGGCTATATTTCAAGGCGACTGGCTCTATGGCGTAGGCATCCCGTAGTGCGCATTTGCGCTACCCCATAGGGATGTGTGTCACGTGTACCATGTTTACTGTTTTTACTTCGAGGGGAAATTGCTTCTGACCCCCGGTGTTCGGTTGGTGAGTCTCTTCGTCGTCGCTGTCACTAGGCGGCCCCTTCCCCTTGTGTTCGGCATTAAGCCTACTGGCTTGTTTGAAGACCCAACATCTTCTATTGGTATGATTGGCTGGTTTATCGGGGGTGGCATGAATTTGGTAGGATCAATACAGTATCTTGTCTAGATTGGATGGTCCGTCTCTGTTTGCCTTGAATGGCTTTTTCTGTTAACCGGGTTTGGAGCTGCTGAATCCGGCGTTGACCGCCGTGTCTTGCATTCCTTTATTATTATTTCGATGCTTGTGTTTATTGCGCCGTGGCTTTCCGTTGCCGTCTCGAACTTCGGAAGTTCCCGGATCACTGGTGTTGTTGCTTCTATGAGCGAGCCAGCTGTCCTCCCCACGCAAAAGCGGGTCATCAGAGCGGTGAGGGCTACCATGGATTTTGGTTTTTCTTGTCCGAGGTGGCGGGCGAGCCATTCATCTCGGGCGCTATGTTTAAAGGCCTCAAGGGCTTCGGCGTCCGGATAATCGACAATTTGATTTTTTTTAATTAAGAACCTCGTCCAGAGCTTCCTGGCTGACTCCCCGGGCTGCTGGATAATGTGACTTAGGTCATCGGCATCCGGAGGCTGGTGAGGGAGTCCTGCATTAGGGGGTCTCCGGACAGCCGGACTATATCCTTTGGCCGAACTGTTGGACTATGAAGATACAAGATTGAAGACTTCGTCCTGTGTCCGGATGGGACTTTCCTTGGCGTGGAAGGCAAGCTTGGCGATACGGATATGTAGATCTCCTCCCTTGTAACCGACTCCCTTGTAACCGACTTTGTGTAACCCTGGCCCCCTCTAGTGTCTATATAAAGCGGAGGGTTTAGTCCGTAGGACAACATATGATCATACCATAGCTAGCTTCTAGGGTTTAGCCTCTACGATCTCGTGGTAAATCAACTCTTGTAATACTCATATCATCAAGAACAATCAAGCAGGACGTAGGATATTACCTCCATCAAGAGGGCTCGAACTTGGGTAAACATCATGTCCCCTGCCTCCTGTTACCATCCGCCTTAGACGCACAGTTTGGGACCCCCTACCCGAGATCCGCTGGTTTTGACACCGACATTGGTGCTTTCATTGAGAGTTCCACTATGTCATCACCGTAAGGCTCGATGGCCCCTTTGATCATCAGTGATGATGCGGTCCAGGGTGAGGTTTTCCTCCCCGGACAGATCTTTGTATTCGGCGGCCTCGCACTACGGGCCAATTCGCTTGGCCATCTGGAGCAGATCGAGAGCTACGCCCCTGGCCATTAGGTCAGGTTCGGAAACTTAAACTACAGTACCGACATCCGCGGAGACTTGATGTTCGACGGATTTGAGCCCATGTCAGGTGCGCCGCACAATCACGACGAGCATGATGTAACTCTGTCGTCGGACAGTGTTCGGGAGATCTCATCTCCAACTACTCTGGCCTTCAATCCGGAGAAAATTGCGCCATCCGAGGACGGAAGGATAAACCCCGCCATGGAGGCCGCACTCTCAGTGGCGATGGAGCCGGATACTGACTTCACCCCTTACGAGTGCCGTGTCGCCGAACCACTAGATTCATCTCCGGCCACGGACTCCGAGCCGCCTGCATCCGTGCCTATCGAATCCGATTGGGCGCCGATCATGGAGTTCACCTCCGCGGATATCTTTCAGCACTCGCCTTTCGGCGATGTGCTAAATTCATTAAGGTATCTCTCCTTGTCAAGAGAACCCTGGCCCAACTACGTCCGGCTAGAATGGGATGCGGATGACGAAGAAATTCGCTGCCCACCCACCACCCACTTAGTAGCCACTGTCGACGATTTAACCGACATGCTCGACTTCGACTCCGAAGACATCGACGGCATGTACAACGATGCAGGAGATGAACAGGAACCACTGCCCACAGGGCGCTGGACCACCACCTCATCATATGATATATACATGGTGGACACTGTAACGCCCCAAGACCGGAGCTTCAGATACCTTCATGGATTCCGGGTTTTCCGGGTTTCGTCTTGTGTTTTGTTTTGTCTGTTGCATTCTTCTTTGCATGTGTGCATTGCATCATGTCATCATGCCATCATGTCATTTTTTAAACTCAAATAAATAAACCGTATGGATCTTTGGTCCATTTAAACCGAGGGATTTCACATGGTGATTCTCTATAAAACATATCCTCTCGATATTTAGAGAGCTATGGTAAATATTCCATTTATTTGGAATTAACCATAACACACTTGCATATTAATTCCTTTGGCCTTTTCTTCTTCAAGTGTTGACTCTCTAACCTTGCCTTATATCCTTTCGTCATTTTCAGGAGCTCCACCTAGAATTTCATCATTTTGGGTCACTCCAAAAACCTGTCCTAGTTCAAACCTTTTGAATTAAATTCAAAGAAATTTGAATTTATTCTTTCAATCTTGGTCATTCCTAATTTCTTGGATCAACACATTTTGTGTGAGTCCAAGAAATTTAACCTCTTGCTCAAATTCGTTCACTAACCCTCTCCTTCATTTTTCTTCTCTCTTTTTTTCCTTCTTTCTTCTAAGGAGTATGAGAGAGAGAGGGAGGTTGCACCCAGGCCCAGCCGCAGCAGACAGCCCACCTGGGCCTCCCCACCCATAGCCGAGCCGGCCACAAGGCCCAGCAAGGTCAGCCCATCTCTCTCTTGAACCACTAATTCTTACCCTAGCCGTCAGGGAGCCCGCTCCCTCAATCCCATCTCCCTCTCCCTTCATTCTCCTCCTGCGCTGCCAGGGACTCACGCACGCATCGAACCTGTCAGCCGCGCTCGATCCCCTTTGCCCTCTCTCCGATCCCCTCATCCCCCTCCAAGTGCCGCCACCAGAGTACCTTGTCGACCCCGCAGCCGCATGCAGCTCCGTCCAAGGAGGAGCTCCCCGCGCCCCGCCTCCTCCTTCCACCAGCGCCTCCGGCGATGGCCGCCGCCGCTGAGCCCCCAACCTCTAGCAGCCCCTGCTGCGAGTCCGGCGCCCTGCTTCTTCCTCGGATTGCACGACAGGCCTCGACGTGCCCGCGTGCCCTCAAGTGCGCCCGGGGGCTTCATCGACATCAGCACAATCCACGGTGGAGGGTGCCCCCTCGCACCCGCGCCACCTTAGATGGGCGCAGGCACGAGCATCATCGCACACGGCCCCATTGGAGCACTGCCCCGCCATCCTCAGGACAGTGTGACGGGCCGAGCGACATGGAGCGTGGGGCACTTCGGCGAGGTCTTCGGGGCAGCGGCCTCGGAGGCCTATGTGCCCCGCATGATGGTCCAGGAGTACACGCCGGAGGATGACCCCGGCTCATTCCTCGGGCCAGGATGGGAGGAGGAGGCGTTAGGAGCTGAAGCCTTCCAGGAGCCGCCAGAGAGCCCCGCCAGCCGCGCCGTCGACACCAGATACATGGTACCATTAATCCCTTAGGGACAAGCTTACTCTAACCATGAGTCACAAATGAACCAGGTCACGGCGCCAGGAGATGGTTTCGGCACGGCGATGCCCGCCCCATCAGGAGAGGCTCACTAGGGGCTGCGTGGGAGGGGCCAGGAGCAAGGCCCCTCCCCGCGTCGCATGGAGCAAGCCAACGCCCGGAGGTAGCCCATCTGTCGGGGTGGCGCCGGCGACCTTTCCCCCGGCAAAGGACCCGTGGTCGTTGAGGGGGCCGCTAGCGTCCCCCCTGCCCTCATCGGGCCATCCTTGTTTCTGGTCATCCCGACGGTGGTAGGGGGTGGCGCAAGGCGGGGCACTCGTCAGGCGATATGAAGTAAGGCTCACGCTTGTGAAGATCACCGCCCGTGACACTCTCACGTAATAATGAGTGGGGCTGTACATGCCCCAGAGCCTCAGGAGAGCCGCCCTCGGGCCTCGGGGGCTCCCTCCCATGCCCAATGGCAGCAGTTAGCTCCGCGCTGGTGAGAAGACGTCGAAGACTATACTAGGCGTCAGACGTGGCCATTTTCTTTGGATCTCTTTTCTGTAACCCTGCCTTCTGGATTTGGATTTAAGTTGAAGTTGAATTTTCATTTGATGCGCACGGGGGATGCCTTTTCTCGTTTGAGCTATTTCTCGCAGTCTGTTTCTTGCCTTATTTCGGAGTTCGCGCCTATCGCTCCCCCTCGCGGGCCCCTCGCGAGCGGGGATGGGCATGAAGCACACGGGCCACGCACGTGTCGCGCCGCGGCTGGCGCTCGCTTATCACGCGGCCCCCTCGGGCGTGTCGAGGAATTCCTCAGGAGCTTCTCAGAAACCCACAATCTCTTGAGCCGGTTTTGGGCTCGTCTAGGCTAAGGTAAACCGCAACAACAACCTTGCCCCAGCATATGTAAGCTCGTGAAGATGCATACTCAATTTGACACAGAAGGATAAAACCTGCGATTTGTTTACATGAGGGGCTCCCCCTCTCAAAATGCTCTCACAATCTTCCGGGGCCACACCCAAGTTTTTACGGGGTAAACAACAGGGAAACATGGGATCGGCCGGATATGTCGCTCGCCGCGTCCCCCATGTCATCTTCAGACGCACAGCTGGCGTTGCTGTCGCCATCGTTGGCGTGGCCTCCACCTTCACCGGCGCCGGCATCGCCATCGCCAACCACGTCGCCTTTGTTCGTGGCAACTACTACCCCGTCATCGTCAGAAGCGAAGGCCCTGACCAGCGCATCCATGTTGTCTTCAACCCATCGCGCCAGGTCACCCCGGATGGCTTCTGGTACGGGAGCAATGGCGGCATCAAAATCGAAGTTGGGATCGGCGTTCCGGAGGTGGCTGAAGACGTGGGAGAATGCGCTCCCGAGCAGGCTGCGACTCCTCTCATTGACAAGTTGGCGAGCCCTCTCGGAACGGTTCTGCAGGCACGTCACCACGTTGGTAAAGAAGCGGAGGTGGCCGGCGTAGTCGATTGCATTGGGATGAGGAGCATTCTCATTGCAGATATGGCCCAGGGCAGTGTTGGCCCTATTCCTGAGGTCCTCGAGCATGGGGGCGTGCACACGCTCCAACGTCTGCTGCTGAAGCACTTAGTCCTTGTTCTACCGCGCCACGGACTCGGCGTCGGCGACCCTCTCCCGAAGAGAGAGCAGCTCGGCGCGGGCGGAAGCCAGCTCAGCCTGCGCCGAGGCCAGGGCGAATGCGGCGGCCTCCTCACTCCGCTCCACCTTGATCAACCTGGACTTGAGAGCAGCAGTCCTACCAGCGGCCCCGGCTTCCACGAGCTTCAGCTTCAGGTCGTTCCTGCTCTCGAGATTCGTGCGAGCCTCGGCCACCCAGCGGTCGACCTCCTCCTGGGCCCTGGCCTTGCATGCGTCGATGTCGTCCTCCGCCTGAGCAACCTAGCTCTCCCTCATCTCCAGTCGTTCGGGTTCAAGGCTGCGCTCCATAGCTTCCAGTGCCAGCACCTCCTCGCGCTTCCGGACCTCTTCCTCCTCGGCGGGCGTCCCCCTCAACAATGCAAGGGCAGCCCTGCATGCCTCCACCTGCTGATCCAAGATGGCGCTCCAGGCTTGGAGCTCCCACGCGCGCTTCTCCGCGCCCTCGCGACGGCGGTCAGCTTCCCGAGCCTCTTCCAGAGCTCCGGAGCAGGCCTCACGGGAGGCTGCGAGGGAAGCCTCAGCCTTCGCATTATCGAGCTCGCGCTGGTGGCGCCCGAGGTTGATGGCCACCTTCAGCTTGTGCCACTCCTCTACCAACCAAAGGCCCTCGGCCTCAAGGCGCGCATCGACACCCACAAGTTCTTCACTGAGTCGGTTCATCGCGCCCATCACCTCCTGGAAGAGCTCATGATGAACAACGCTCTGACCGTGCTCGAACTCAAGCACACGGCCCATCTCGTCCTCCGCCACAGGGGCTGTGGGCGACGCCTGGAGCGGTGCGCCCCCTCTCAGCAGGGGGCTAGGGGCTGGCGCTGCCCTAGGCGCCAGCTGGGCCTCGCGAGGGGCCCGAACTAAACGGAGCCCGCTGCTTGAAGAAGACCCCAGGATCGAAGCCAACCAGCCACTATCCGCGACCAGGGGGAGCCCTTGGCACGCTTGCTGTGCTCCGAGCAAGGCCGCGAAGAGAAAACGGCAAAGGCGGAAGCTCAAGACACCTTGACGACGGGCCAACTCGCACGGTTGACCCCACGCCATGGGCAGCGCACGAGCCTGCGGCGCTCAAGTTTGGCGGGGGAAACGGGACGAGAGGGAGCTGCTTCTCAGGAGATTTCGCGGCCTTGGCAGAAGGGGTCCTGAGGAGACAATCGTCAGGAAGGAAAGAAACACGCGTAAGATCACCAAGATGAGGTACTTACTCGTCAACGGTGACACACTTCCTCCGTTTTAACAGCCCAAAGGACCCCTTCCTCTTACGGAGTTCTTCGAATTCCATGCAAAGCGGCCGAAGCACTGGACATGGCGGCCGACACGAGGCGCGGCTGGAGAAGTGCTCGGAGGGGCAGCCTCAGAAGCGCCAAGCTGAGGGGAGCTAGTCGGCTCTGCCTCGCAGTGACTTGCCAAGGCCTCAGGAGCCTCGGCCACGGGAGACACGGGCTACGTTGCGCCTTCAACCGCCGCCCCAGGGCAAGAGTCACGAGTCCCTGAGGTCGACAGTTCGGGAGCCCTGGGCGGCATCAGCATCTCAGCACCTTCACTATCGGCCCCCAGCGGTGCTCGCCCCCTGCACCAACACTTGGGGCAAGCTCGACTCCGGCATCAAGGAGAGGGACCACTACGATGGGGTTCTCATGGGGCCCCACGGGGCCAACTGGGCGCAGCCCCCACTCGTCGAAGGAGAGCATCCGCTCTGCGAATGTCATCTTGTTCAAGCAGCGGTACAAAACACAACTCTTCCTCGGCAAGTCGTCTGGCAACAGAACACCCGTCAGGACCTCAAGCACCGCTCGCCGCGCCTTAGGGGAGAGCCCAGGCTCCTGAAGTCTCATGTGGTCCTGGCTGCTGAGCAAGGCCCACATTGGCCGGGAGTGGCACTAAAGCGGAGTGATTCGGCGCCGGATGAACTCCCTCACCACCATAGGCGCAGTCACACCAAGGTCTTTGAGCCACCTCAACCTTAAGGGTTTTGCCGGAACCCGTGATCCGACAACAACCTTTCTTATACGTATATGTGAATGACATATTGTTGATCGGAAATGATGTAGAATTTTCTGGAAAGCATAAAGGAGTGTTTGAAAGGAGCTTTCAAAGAAAGACCTCGGTGAAGCTACTTACATATTAGGCATCAACATCTATAGAGATAGATCAAGACGCTTGATAAGTTTTTTTCAATGAGTGCATACCCTGACAAGATTTTGAAGTAGCTCAAAATGGAACAGTCAAAGAAGGAGTGTTTGCCTGTATTGCAAGGTGTAAAGTTGAGTAAGTCTCAAAACACGACCACGGCAGAAAATAGAAAGAGAATGAAAGTCATTCCCTATGCCTCAGCCATAGGTTTTATAAAGTATGCTATGATGTGTACAGACCTATTGTGCTCCTTGCCATGAGTTTGGCAAGGGGGTACGATATTGATCCAGGAGTGGACCACTGGACAACGGTTAAAGTTATCCTTAGTTACCTAAGAGGACACTACAAAAAATACACTTTCATGATGATACGTGTTTGTCATAGTAGGTCACATTTTCTGTCATGCATGTACATCCATGACGATTTTACAACAGAATCAACATAGTCATACATGTGCTGTCGTAGAAGTGTTCCATGACATTACCAAAATTATCATCACGAAAGTGTCCACTTCCATGACGATAAATCACGTGTCATAGAAGTGATTTCGTCAAGGGTGACCGACACATGGCATCGACCGTAACGGGTTGCCGTTAAGCTATCGGGTCCGGTTTTGGATCCGATAGCCCGTTAACAGCCTAGACCAATGGGGATTTTCCACGTGTAAAATTCTCATTGGCCGGAGGAAACACGTGTCCGCTCCTCGGTGGGCCAGATGTCATCCATCCATTGGACAGGAGGCGCCTATGATAGATCGACACATGGCACAACCCAACAGTGGCCCATTCCGGTGAAAAAGGCCAACCCGGTAAGAATTAGCAGGCAGACCCATATAAGTACTTGTGTCAGGTCCATTTAAGCCCATGGCCCATATGAGATGTGCCAATTCGGCCCATCAGTGGCCTGTTAACTATTTCACACCATTGCATCCCGTCGTCGGTTCGAGCCCGTTAACAGCCTGCTATATATTTGGACTCAATATTGGCTCAATGTGGTTTTGGCCTTTTAATGGCCCATTCAAGGGATGGGCCAGTTTTCAAGATGTACATCTTTCGGCCTTTTAGCGACCCATTTAAGTGTTGGGCCAATCTCCGATCTGGTGTGTCTTTCAGCCTGTTGGCGGCCCATAAGTGAGTTGGGCCATTTGCAGTCGGACCAGAGTTTTGGCCTTTTAACGGCCCATGCTCTTCATGGTCCAATACCAGCTCGGTTTCTCTTTCGGCCTCCTAAAGGCCCACAACACAGTTGGGCCATTTACAGTACGACCTAACTTTCGGCCTCTTAGCGAGCCATGCTCTTCATGGTCCAGTACGAGCCTGATGTCTCTTTCGGGCGCTAAAGGCCCACAGTATAGTTGGGCCATATGTAGCCCGACCTAGTATTGGCATGTTAGCGGCCCATGAAGTCAAATGGGCCCGCCTGTTTCCCGCTTCGATGTCGTCCTGTTAACGACCCGGGAGGTAAGAGAGCCGACCATTAACTTTCAGCCTCGTAACGACCCATTGACTTAATGGGCCCATTAACTTAATGGGCCCAATAAAGTTCGTACATGTCTTTAGGCCCAATTAGATAATTTGAGCCCATTACGACGAGCAATTATGCACAGGACCAAAACCGATCAAGCAAAGGTACGGCATACGGGGAAAATGTTTCACATCCAGCATATATTATAGGAAATTACATCCACTAGGCAATCAAAGATTGACGCTAGTTCAAATAAATGAACAGAACATAACGATCTACAACGTCACAATCTGCAACCTCAGCGCGGATGACGCCCATAAGCATGTGGGCAAGTCCTTGCTGCCTTGCTACACTGTCTCTAAAAACATTGATCAGTTGTTTTTGCGCATGAATGTGCACCTCTGATTCCTCCACCATTTCCATCATTGCTTCAGCCATTAATTGGTTCACAAACATACATTTTTTCTGTTGCATCCGAGATAGAGGAAACTGAACAGATCTAGATGGTGATTTTGGCAGGCTTGTATTATTGATAGTGGAGAGTGTCTCGACCACTGCATCATAACATAAATTAGGAGGGGAACCGAACAGATTAATCAAGAGTTATTGCCATATTACCTGGCCTATATTTATTGGAAAGAAACAATGGGGTTGCCTTGCTGTTTTCAGAGTTTGTCTTCTTATCTTCAGCAGCCTGCACCAAATTAACTCACTAGCATTGCTATCATTGGCCAGGTCAGATAATAGGAAAGCAACATTGACACAATGAACGTTTGGGCAACCAGACCACACTAGCCTACACCAAATTAACACAATATGGCACAGCTATCATCAGCCAGGTAAGGTAATACTAAAGAAACATTGACACAATGAATGCATGGGTAAGCAGAGCAACACAAAAATTCAGTAATGTGCATGATATGTGATAGTACACTCATGCAGCTCAGTATGCAAAACTACCAGGCAGTTTTCCTTGCAAAATCAACATTGTCGCCTTTAAAATTTTGCTACAACTAATTTTAGATCAGATAAAGGCTGGATTCACGCCGATTAATGAAATACATGCTGATGTAAAAATATAGTGATATACAATATGTACTTACATCAGCATTGGAGCACAGAGAATTCCCGCAAGATAGTTTCCTCGAATACGATCGCAATGGAGGAAGTCTTCTATTGTTTAACCTTATTTTCTAAAAGAGAGATGGGTAAGAAACATGTAGAGAATATGATAAGAATGCTATAAAATTTCATGATGCGAGGATATGCACACGCTTCTTATAATGGAGTTGACATATTTTTGCTGGACTGGAGTGGACTAATTCTTTGTCCTCTGGAATCTGCTTATTATCAGTGGGAGTTGTGTTTCTCTGTGCTGGAGCAGTATCTATGAAAACTAGAGTTGGTTTATTATCTCCTGGCGTTTGGATATTTTGCAAAGACCTAGTTTGTAACCCTTCAGATTCTAACATAGTCGTATTCCCCTTTCATGGCTTATATAGAAGAATGGTGCTTCAATTATTAAACATGCTACAGCAGAGATGGAATAGGTACTAAAGAATAGAAAGGCATGACATATTGACATGTATTCCCTCCATCCGGAAATAAATGGATGGGTCTAGGCATATTTCAGTTCTAGATATATCCAGTTTTATCCATTTCTGCGACATGTAATCCGGACGGAGGGAGTATGATGTAAGAGCTAGGGATACGACAGGACAACAGTGTAAAAAACACTACTTGAATGTAAATTGTATGCTAGCGGAATACATATAGAAAAACACTAAGGCAACATACGCGTGTATGATTGGGAAACTAAGATGGCATTGCAAGAGACCACTAGAACATCACTTCAGTGTAAAAAAGAACATGGTATGGTAGAAAGATGAAGTACATACTGATGAATAACAATGCATAAGATATTGAGAAGCATGATGGCCAAACTAAGCAGATGGCATTGCGATAGAGTAGAATTACAATACTTGAATTTGAAAACATGTTATCATGAATGGAATAGGTACTGAAAAATAGGAAGGCATTCCATATTTACATGCATGATCAGCAGGCTAAGGACAAGGCATTGCAATAGAGTAGATGCACTCCAGGACATTATATGCATGTTGTACCCATATCAAGGGCCAAGTTAGAGCAAGGACCTTGTGGGGTCAATAGGATTCGTCATCTTTCTGCAAGTCTTGTGAAGAACTGCCTTTACATGTTCCATCATATTGGGTATCATTGACATCAAGTTTGTTGGCCGTTACATTGCTCCGTGAGGTTCTAGTGGAGAAATTAGTGTGTGCAATTATATCTGACATGTATGGAAGACACCTAGTAGTTAGATTTATGCAATGAGTGCCTGTAGGAGACGACATAAATAGTAGGACTGGAGTTAACTAGCAGCAACAGGTCTCAAAAACTAAAGAGAGAACACAGATGAAAGCTACAGAATATGTATCGTTTGTACTCGAGATTAACTAGATGGCATGCAAAAGTATTAAAGAACAACATAGGTTATACTAGAAGTGGCATAATACTATAATCACCATCCTGTGGGATAGCATTGGCTGGTGGATGATAACTATGGAACAGCGTTACCTAAAGAACAATTATCTTAGCTGAACTATGGAACAACGTTAACTCCTGAACAAGACCCGTAAGAGATCAGCATGAATATACAGTGAAATGTGATAATCTATTTTCCATGCTTAGATGAATAACAAAGCCATAAATGTTGCACACAAGTAAGATGAGGGTAGAACCTATCTGGCCGCCATCCATAGGAGTGAGCATCATGTGCTTACTTGTCGATGGCCCTGCAATTGTTGTGGCTGTCCATGTCGGGCACGCGCATTCGATGCAGGGAACTATTGAGTGGGGACTATAGCTCCCTTCTGGTGTATGCTTCCCTTGTTGGAGCAGCTGCGGTGAGTCGGAATACGGTGTGGCTGAAGATGCAGAGAAGCATAATGTTAAGAACGACACATGTCTCTGATCTGAAGAAATACCCTAAGAGATCAATAGCAAGGTACGATAGTGCTCACGCGTCTATTGACTGAAGACTAAATTGGCGTCACACGATTTTATTTTACTTTGGTACTGTCTGATCTACACCAGATGGCTTGATGGCCGTCTTGTGCCTCCCGGCTGACATTGTTCGGAATCTTCCCCGAAGAGCCAGCGACCACCGGCAGAGCAGCCTGCCTCCACCGTCTATGGCCCGACCAAAACCCCGCTCCCCGCCCCACGCACTGCCGTGGTTGCGCCCTCCCCGGGCAAATCAATAAAGAGTCGTCATCCAGATTCAGCGGCAGTAGTACCTTCAACCCACGCAACTCTAAGATAGCCATCTAAGCGCTGCTTGGGCGAACTTGCACCCCGCACCCTTACGTTAGACACCAGCCAGTCGACAGCCTAGGAGCTCCGCCGGCTCAAGGCGTATTGCTTCCCATTGGGAATCGATTGGCCGAGAATAAAAAAAATCAGACAACTGACATCTAAATAAAGTGATTTGAGCTGGGGGTGCGACCTATCTGGCGGCTCGGTGAAGTAGGCAGCTCCAGCTGCCGAGTCGGTGAGACCAGCACGGTTGTGGTGGCTACCGGCGGCAGGGAAGCAGAGATGTCGCGATGGTCGATGACTACGGGGAAGCAGCGCTAGGGCTCTGGACGGTTCCAAAGTTGGAGCCACTCCGGCGCTGTAAACAACGGCGGGTGTGATCGGCTCTGGTACGGTTCACGCAGCCGTCGTCGAGGCAGCTCCGGCAGCATGGAGTAAGAGGCACACGACCCAGTGCACGACGACAAATGGACATCGTCTCCGAGATTAGAGAGGAGGGCGGTTGTGAATTTGGTGCGGTGGGGAAGCCATGGAAGAGGGGCTGAGGTTTCATGGCTCGGGAGAAGGGAGATTCCGGGGAGAAGGTGGTTTGGCGCCCACGAGGTATGAATCGGGAATTGGGAGGGGGAACCATGTCTTACGGACGCATTTGTCTGAAATGTGTGGGGGTGTCGGTGTCAAAACTGGTGGATCTCGGGTAGGGGCTCCCAAACTATGCATCTGAGGTTGATGGTAACAGGAGACAGGGAACACAATGTTTACCCAGGTTCGGGCCCTCTTGATGCAGGTAAAACCCTACGTCCTGCTAGATTAATATTAATGAGTATGGGGGTTACAAGAGTTGATCTACCACAAGATTGTAATGGCTAAAACCCTAGAAGTCTAGCCTATCTGATTATGATTCTCCTCCTCTACGGACCTAGCCGTCCGGTTTATATAGACATCAAGGGGGACTAGGGTTATCCAAAGTCGGTTACATAGAAAGGAATCTTCATATTGGGACGCCAAGCTTGCCCTCCTCGCCAAGGAGAGTCCCATCTGGAAACGGGTGAGAGTCTTCGGTCTTGCGTCTTCACAGTCCATGAGTCCGGCCCATGTACCATAGTCCGGACGCCTGAGGACCCCCTAATCCAGGACTCCCTCAGTAGCCCCTGAACCAGGCTGCAATGACGAGGTTCCTTCCCCGAGTACTCCAACACAGTCTTCGTACAATGAACGTGTCCGGCTCTGCAATACAAATTCCACACACAACCGTAGAGAGTATAATATATCTTGAGTCCAATCCGCTGATAACTATTGGTAATGTGACACTACGTCACCACCCGGTCATTATTTCGAACCGTTTTTCGGCCTACCGCTTCGAGATGCGGTCTCATTGGCACGTCTTGTCAAAGCAGAGATCGTGTCCCCTTATTGTAGAACTCTCATCAATACGGGTGTGGGAAATCCAACCACGCCATTAACACGGCTCTTGGGAATATGCGAGTTTCAAGGTGAGTGGGGAGGCGCTTGATATTCACTGCCTTTATAAGGAGATAAGGATTCCCTTCTTTCACCCACGCCTTCTCCTTCTCTCTGCCCTCCCATTCTCAAGCTCCAGCGCCCGAGTCCTCATCCTCTCCGCCTCAAGGAAGCACTCGGCCATGTCCGGATCTGGAGCGCAGGGCAAATGGATGGCCTCCTCCATCAAAGAGAAGGACATCACCAAGCTTCGGGAGGCCGGGTATCTGGCGAAGGAAATCGCCCATCGGCTTCCGGCCAAGGGGCAAATCGTCCCCACCCGAAGCCTAATGAGAGGGTGGTGTTTATCCCCCATTTCGTTCACGGGTTAGGGTTTCCTCTCCACCCTTTCGTCCGCGGACTCATGTTTTATTACAGGCTAGATTTCCATGATCTAGCTCCAAACTCCTTCCTCAACATCTCGGCATTCATTGTTGTGTGTGTGGCCTTCCTCCGCATTCCACCCCACTTCGGACTATGACTCAAGATCTTCAACGTGAAGCCAAAGGTGGTGGATGGCCAACACGCGGAGTGCGGAGGCGCCATGGCAAGCAAGCTGCCCAATGTCACATGGCCCAAGGGTACTTTTGTGGAGACTGTCAAAGAGTGGCAGAAATTGTGCTTCTATATCGCAGAGCTCCGCGACACCACCTGGGCCACGGCTCCCGAATTCAAGTCCGGAGCTCCAAGGCGACTCGCCTCATGGATAGAGAAGGGCCCGAATTGGTCCTCGTCGGACGAGTTGACCGTGCTAGAAACGCGCATCCAGAGCATGGTAGACAAAAACATCAAGCTCGTCAACGTGATCCAGGTGATGTTAGTTCGTCGGATCCTCCTTTGCCAGAACCGGATTTTCCCTTTGTTGGAATTCGATCCAGAGAAGCACCGGACCTTGGAGAGGCTCTTCGGAACCACGCATGAAGATATCTGGAAGTTGCTCTTTAAGGGCAACGAGACACGCCAGAGACAGACAAGGACCGCGGGCACGATCTGGCCCATCCTGCTAGTGCGGTAAGTGTTTCATGTTTCCAGGTGCATCCTCTGCTTGCTTATTCGAGGAAGATTCCTAAACCCCACCAGTTATATTTTTAGGTATGGATAGAGAAAGCGGAGCGGATTAAGTGTCCGGCTTCGCTACCCAAGGAACCGGCCATCCCTCTTCTGACGAAGATGCTGGTTCCTGTGCCTTACCAGGCGCCAGAGTAGAAGGCCCAGAAGACGGCCAAGGGGGCCCAGAGTGGCCTCCGTCGCACAGGAGCTTTGGGCAGGACATCCGAAGACAACGAGACTCCCTCCTCCGCCGCCGAAGACGATGATGAGGACGAGGAGGAAAGCAGTTCTCCCCCTGAAGGGGGAAGAAGAAAAGGGCGGCCTCCACGAATCTGGAGGCAGAGGCGTCCAAGAGGGGGGAAAGTTCCCTCGCGGATAACTCCGCATGGGACGTCGACAACAACCCCGAGCCACGCCGCCGAAACAAGCCCCCGGCCGCATCGTGAGTACTCAAAAAACTCTGACATATTATATTCGGCCTCTTCGGTTTGTAGTTTTAACGCATTAAATCATGTACTTGTAGTCCGGCCCACGACAGCTCCCTGCGATCCTCATCAGGAGGTTCACTGGATTCAAAAGCGATGGCCAGTGAGTCACCGCCAACCGCTCAATCTCCCACAGCCAAGGGTGACGACGGGGCGCTGTCCCAAAGGACCTTCCCGGGCCAAGGAGAGGTTCGGGAGGCTGTCCGGGTGGCGCCAGAGGATGACCCTTCGGCCGCCGGTCACCTGGGAGAGAAAACCCCCACGGAGACTGGCGATGGGGGCCGTGTCCAGTTCGGACCCCGGCCAAATGTGGTTCCGGAGACCTATACGGTTCCGGAATCCGGCAAGTAGCCTCCTTCGAGGGAAGGAGGTGTGCCTATTCCGCTGGTGACCTCTGTCCAGCCAGAGGCACCGGATAATCTGTTGGAAGCACTGCAAGGCGCTTCCATCGTGGAGGAACACCGTATCCTTATGGGTACAGTGGCTGAGAGGGTTCAGTCCGTCAAGAGCGGACTGACCAAAGCCTGCACCAGCCTGCTGACCGGCTTTGAGGTAAGCGATGCGAAAGAAAAGATCATAGTATAGACAGTGTAGCCCCTGAGACACTGTCCGGTGTTCGGAAAGAAAAGCTGGACAAAGGATCAAGTAATTTTCGCATGAAACTAACTAAATATGTCTTATGAATACAGGCGTCGTTGCTGGCCGCCACCTCTCATGTCGCTGAGGTCTCCGGACTAAAGCAGAGTCTGGAGTGGGCCGAAGAAGAGAACTGCCTTGTGAAAAGACAGCTGGAGAACAAGCAAGTATGTTGGAGACTTTCTGTATATTCGGAAGGAATAAACGATGTATATTGATTGTAGTGCCGTGATATTTGTAGGAGCGGCGACTGAGGTTGATGCCCTCAAGAAAGCGCTGGCCGAAGCCGAGGAGAAGGCGGCGAAGGAACGAGTCGTCCGGAAAAAAGCATGAGGCCAGGCTTAGGGAGGTCCAGCAGGAGCTCCAGGACGCTTCGAAGAAATACGAGTCCTTGGAGCGTCAGCATGCGAACCAAGAATCTGAACTTGAGAAGGCCCACCAGAGCACATAGGAGGCCCAGACCGAAGCCCAAGGCGCTCTCCAGGAAATCCAGGAGGCCAGAAAGATCGCGGCGGGTAAGGCTTTTATTATGCAAAGCAAGTATGTGAAGAAGAGGTATCTCTTACTGACCCAGATGTGGAGTTCTCCAGGGGCATTGGCAGATCTGCCGCGCAGCGTTTCTGACACTACTGAATTCTTCTGAGTTGGAGAGGGGAGCTCGACAGAGAAGTTGTTCTGGTCATAATACGTTGCGCCAAAACATCCGGTGCCCTTGAGCGACCAGCTAAAACAGCTGCTCGAACTGCATAGGGTGGTCGAACTGGCCATGAAGGACTTGATAGTCCGGCTGTGGCCAGCCGAAGTTATCCCTAGTAGCTACTTCGGTCTCGTGAAGCGGCTAGTCGATGCCTGCCCTCGGCTTGACGCCATCAAGCGGTCGGTTTGTATCGAAGGTGCGCGGATGGCCTACACCCGTGTCAAGATGCAGTGGGTGAAGATGAATGCTGCCACGGTCGCGACTGAAGGACCCCCCGTGGGCAAGGAGTACCACACGCCCATGCGATATTTTAGCGAAGTCCTTGAGGGATCCCTCATTGTGGCGGAGCAGTGTACGAAGGATGTAATCTTCGGGTGAATATTGTTTCGCCCTGTAACAAGCTCGGCTATGTAATATAATGTTTGTTTAATATTTTACCTCATGTGCGGCCGTGTTTATGAAATTTTGAGAGTTGGCCAGTCGTCGGCTTCAGCCCCCACGTAGGTAGTACGGGGGTGTTCAGGATGGAATCTAAACACTCTTGATCCAATTTGTTTGGTCCTTGAAGGAGGTGTTTAGCGCAACGAACCAGGCAATCAGACTATATGGCTTTATCACCCTCACTTAGCCATAGGATTCTATAATGAAAATTTAGGCGCAGCCCCTAGTATCCAAACTAGGGTACTATAAACACCTGATCGGGTAAAAAGTCGATTCATCGCATAATGCGAAAAAAATCACCAAAGATTTGAAACCTCCGAAGAGCTGACCGGCTCTCGACGCATCATGACAGTCAGTTTTTGGCTTTCTCTACTGAGGTGCTCATCCGGATAAGCCAGGACACAATCGCAGTAGTTCTCCCTTTACTACCCTAGCCGATATAGCGGAATGTAAGGTAGTAAGCACAGGAGCCGGGCAACCCAGCTATTGACCAAAGACATGATTCGGAGACAATGCATATAATGCTAAATTCGGGGTGTCGAACTATGTTGTAGAAAGTGTTCGGACTTTGTTGTCGTATTGTGGGTCGTGATGAAGCCCCTGGCAGATTAAAGCGTACCAAAGTGTACGGTCACAACTTTGAGAAAAACCATCAAAGAAAAATAAGGAAAAAAGGGGAGTAAGCTAGTGCCACAGAAGTTGGGCCGCAAATTGTTTCCATTATAGTTTGATTAATACGGCAAAGCGTATTTGTACAAGTGGTGCGATAAGCAGCCGGGCTATTTAACATGCCACAACCAAGGGAGAGCTGCGTGTGGGTCCTAAAAGCAGGTAGAGTGATCGTTAAAGAGACCATCTAAGAATTCCCTTGTACGCCAATGCTTCTTGCCATCTTGGTGTATCCATCCTGCTGAGAGGACCGATGATCGGGTCGTCAGAGGAAACCTGCAGAAAAAAGACCTAAAAAGATAAAAAGGAAGAATTGAAAGTATGTGTGTCCAGGAGCGGTTGAGCCGTAGTACGGATCACAGGATAGATATGCCTTCGTCTATGCCCATGGTATTTTGAGTGCGTAGTTATGTACGCGCGGTACGAATGTCGCTTCTTGGTTGGGACTGGGACGGAGGCCGGATTACTAGTCGAGGTCTTAACGAGCTGGGTTGTCCTGCTGCAGAGCAGTCCGGATTCATTTGACAGTGTTCGGGATTTTGGCCAACGAATTAAGGTTCTACTTGAGGAGGCCGCTCTATACATCTGCTGCTAACGCAGTGGTGTGCTCCTCGGTACGGAGGGAGCGTTCTGTGTTTCCATTGACTGTTATGGTGCCGCTTGGACCGGGCATCTTGAACTTAATATAAGCATAGTGTGGCACCGCGTTGAAGCGTGCAAATGCGGTTCGTCCGAGCAGTGCGTGATAGCCGCTGCAAAAGGTGACGATATTGAAGATCAGCTCTTCGCTCTGGAAGTTATCTAGAGATCCGAAGACAACGTCTACTGTGATTGAGCCCGTACAGCGGGCCTCTACACCTGGTATGACTCCTTTGAAGGTAGTCTTTGTGGGCTTAATTCTTGATGGATTAATGCCCATTTTGCACGTTGTATCCTGATAGAGCAGGTTCAGGCTGCTACCACTGTCCATGAGGACTCTCGTGAGGTGAAATCCATCAATGATTGGGTCGAGGACCAGTGCGGCTGACCCGCCATGATGGGTACTGGTCGGATGGTCCCTGCGATCAAAAGTGATCGGGGCAGGAAGACCATGGGTTGAACTTTGGGGCGACTGGCTTCATCGCGTAGACGTCCCGGAGCGCGCGATTGCGTTCCCTCTTGGGGATGTGGGTAGCATATATCATGTTTACTGTTTTAACTTGGGTGGGGGGACTTCTTTTGTTCCCCTGTGTTCGGTGGCCGGGGCTCCTCGTCGTCGTCCTTTCTTTGTGACCCCTTCTCCTTATTTTCGGCATTTAACTTGCCGGTCTGTTTAAAAACCCAATAGTCTCTATTGGTGTGATTGGCTAGTTTGTCAGGAGTGCCGTGTATCTGGCATGGGCGATCGAGTATGCGGTCCAGGATGGATGGGCCCAAATTGTTCCTTTTGAACGGCTTCTTTCGCTGGCCGGACTTGGAGACGCTGAACCCGATGTTGACCGTCATATCATACGTATTATCACCGTTGTTTCGATGCTTGTGTTTGTTGCGTCGGGGCTTGCCGTTGCTATTTTTGGCTTCTGCAGTGCCAGGTTCACTCGCACTGTTATTGCTATGGGCTAGCCCGCTATCTTCGCCCGTGCAAAAGCAGGTCATAAATGTTGTAAGGGCTGCCATGGTCTTCGGCTTCTCTTGGCCAAGGTGTCAGGTGAGCCATTCGTCTCGGATGCTGTGTTTAAAGGCCGCCAAGGCCCAAAAGAAGTCATTCCCCCGCTAAGGAGAGTGTTTAGTGTGCATATTTAGTGGGCGGGGGTGGGAAGCGAAATTCGTCATCAGCCTCCAGTTCGAACCGGATATAATTCGGTCGTGAGTCCCCCACTAAGGAGAGTGTTTGAATGAGTTTAGCACATCGCCCAAAGGCGAGTGCCGGAATATGTCCGCGGAGCTGAATTCGACGATCGACGCCCGGTCAAGCTCGTTGTGCACGGACGCACATGCTCCGGAACCTGTAGCCGGAACCGTGTCCGAGGTTCTGGCAACACAGATCTCACTTGAGGTTGGGTCTGTGTGCGGCTCCAACGCCGCTGAATCTACGGCCTCTGTGGCGGGGTTGAGCCTTCCGTCCTTGGATGGTGTGACCTGCTCCATATTTAGAGCTGGAGCAGTTGCAGGTTCTACCTCCTGGGTGTAGTTCGATGACAGATTTAAGCCATGTTCATCGTGGTGATAGGGAGAGGCTACTGTCGTGGTCTCGAATCCGTCGAAGATCAAGTCTCCGCGGATGTCCGCAACATAGTTCAAGCTCCTGAATCTGGCCCGATGGCCAGGGGCGTAGCTATCGATTTGCTCTAGATGGCCAAGCGAGTTGGCCCATAGTGCGAAGCCGCCAAACATGAAGATCTGTCGGGGGAGAAAGGTTTCTCCCTGGAAACTAGTGCTGTGGATGATTCACGGGGCCATCGATCCTCTTGGCGACGGCACAGTGGAACTCTCAATGAAAGCACCAATGTCGGTGTCGAAACTGGCGGATCTCGGGTAGGGGGTCCCGAACTGTGCGTCTGAGGTTGATGGTAACAGGAGACAAGGAACACAATGTTTACCCAGGTTCGGGCCCTCTCGATGGAGGTAAAACCCTACGTCCTTCTAGATTAATATTGATGAGTATGGGGGTTACAAGAGTTGATCTACCACGAGATCGTAATGCCTAAAACCCTAGAAGTCTAGCCTATCTGATTATGATTGTCCTCCTCTACGGACCTAGCCGTCCGGTTTATATAGACATAGAGGGGGACTAGGGTTATACAAAGTCGGTTACAGAGAAAGGAATCTTCATATTGGGACGCCAAGGAGAGTCCCATCCGGACATGGGTGAGAGTCTTCGGTCTTGCGTCTTCACAATCCATCAGTCCAGCCCACGTACCATAGTCCGGACGCCCGAGGACCCCCTAATCCAGGACTCCCTCAGGGGGGGAGTTACAATTCTACCCCTGCCTTTAGGCTTCTCGGCTTGGATCTGTGTACTGAGGGTCGGGGATAGTAGAGTAACTTTGCTTCTCCCAAATGGGCGCGAGCGATTTCGGGTGAGGAGGGAATGTTTTGAAATATAGTGGGCGCGAGTGATTTCGGACGAGGAGGGCGTGTTTTGAAATATAGTGGGCGCGAGCGATTTCGGGCAAGGAGGGCGTGTTTTGAAATATAGTGGACGCGAGCGATTTCGGGCAAGGAGAGCGTGTTTTGAAATAGTGGGCGCAAGCTATTTTGGGCGAGGAGAGGGTGTTTTGCTGAACATGGTTTATGAATTATTCGGCACATGTCTTTTCCGCCAAGGAGAAGGCACGCTTGGATGAAGTTACGAATCTACCCTCGATGTACAACGGGCCAATTGATCCGTGTCCCATATAGGCGGGTAATTTCACGTCTCCCATTTATTTGCTCGGGCGAATTCCACCGAGCATAGGGTGTTTAACGGTACATTCAAATTTTCGGAGAACGAGCATCCACATCTACCTTACCAAGTCGATCTGAATCAATTTTGAAAAATTAGCTTGCCACTTCTTTTTTAGATGGAGAGATGATGCTCGGGAGTAATGTGTTTTTACATGCTATTTGCTAACAATTTACTATATGACAAATAGTTGACCCACTCAAAAATAGGAATCAAACCCAAAATGAAATATCTCGATTCAATGAAATAGCTCGTTCACTAGGTCAAAACAGTGAACTAAATCCAAAATTGAATACCTCAATTGAGTAGCATGTTGTACAGTATTATAGTACTCCATGAACATGTTGAAAGTCAAATTGATGAACTTGTTTGATATACGCATATCTCCGTTCATGTGTGGATTGCATACAACATGTTCTCCAATTTAAATATTTGAATGCAAGTTTATATTGAAACATAGTTTATATCAGTCTTTGATGCATAAAGCGCGACCTCCACCTCTCCCGGACTCCTGCTCTCTCTCTCTCTCTCTCTCTCTCTCTCTGTCACCGACAATCTTCAATTATGTCGCACGCATCCAACACATAAACCTTGTTGTTGGCAATCTTGATGGCGCTTTCGTTGTCGCAGTAGAGTGGCACTTGCTTCAGATGAATGCCATAGTCTTTGAGTGTTTGCTTCATCCACAGAAGCTGAGCGCAGCAAGATCCATCAGCAATGTATTCAGATTCAGCAGTGGAGAGAGATACACAGTTCTGCTTCTTTGAAGACCAACATACAAGTGATCATCCCAGAAAATGACATGTGCCTGATGTAGACTTGCGATCCACCTTGTCACCGGCATAATCAGCATCCGAGAATCCAACTAGATCAAACTCTAAGCCCCTGGGATACCATAATCCTAATGTTGGGGTGTGAGCCAAATATCGAAGAATTTGCTTCACAGCTAAGTGATGCGATTCCTTTGGTGCCGCACGGAATCGAGCACACATGCAAACACTAAGCATAATATCTGGCCTAGATGCACATAGATAAAGTAAAGACCCAATCATGGAGCGGTATACCTTTTGATCGAACTCTTTACCATTGTCGTCGGGACCCAGATGATGTTTGGCTGGCATTGGAGTCATGAAGCCTTTGCAGTCTTGCATCCCAAATTTCTTCAGGCAATCTTTGAGATACTTCTCTTGAGATATGAAGATGCCGTTGCGTTGCTGACGTATTTGAAGACCAAGGAAGAACTTCAGTTCACCCATCATGGACATCTGATATTGCTCTTGCATCATATATCCAAACTCGTCAATGTATTTCTGATTGGTGCAGCCGAAGATAATGTCATCCACATATATTTGGCACACAAACAGTTCACCATCATATGTCTTCGTGAAGAGAGTGGGGTCGAGGGAACCAGGTTTGAAGCCTTTGCTCTTTAGGAAGTATTTGAGTGTGTCATACCAAGCCCGAGGGGCTTGTTTGAGGCCATGCAGTGCCTTGTTGAGCTTGTACACCATGCCAGGATGTTTTGGATCTTCAAAGCCAGGCGGTTGTGCAACATACACTTCTTCTTCAATCTTGCCATTGAGAAAAGCGCTCTTCACATCCAATTGATATAGAAGTATGTTATGATGATTTGCATAGGCCAGCAGTATACGTATGGCTTCAAGTCTAGCCAAAGGAGCAAATGTTTCATCGACGTCAATCCCTTCAACTTGAGTGTATCCTTGAGCAACGAGACGAGCTTTGTTTCTGACAACTTGACCATGCTCATCTTGCTTGTTGCAATATATCCATTTGGTGCCTATTATATTGTGCTTGCGAGGATCAGGTCGCTTAACCAGTTCCCACACATTATTCAGCTCAAACTATTGAAGCTCTTCTTGCATAGCTTGAATCCATTCAGGTTCCATGAAGGCTTCTTCAACTTTCTTGGGTTTAGAAATTTAGACGAATGCGAAGTGCCCACAAAAATTTGCTAGTTGTGTTGCCCTTGAACGAGTGAGTGGACCTGGTGCATTGATGCTATCAATTATTCTCTCAATATGTACTTCATTTGCAACACAAGGATGTACAGGACGAAGATTTTGCTCTTGCTGATCATTGTCATCGTTAGAGGGATTGTCTTCAGGCTAAGCATTGTCTTCAGGCTGATCAGGTGCGGAGATGATAAGTTCCTCTTCAGGCTGAGCTTCAGACGATATGATTTCTCCAGTTCCCATAAGTTTGATTGATTCACTGGATGGAACTTCATCTAGCACATTTGGCAGGTGCTTTCTTTGTGAGCCGTTCGTCTCATCAAACCGCACGTCCACTGTTTCAACCATTTTATAGTGAAAAATGTTGAAGACTCTATAGGAGTGTGAATCCTTTCCATATCCAAGCATAAAACCCTCATGTGCTTTTGGTGCAAATTTTGAAGTGTGATGTGGATCCTTGATCCAGCACCTGGCGCCAAATACTCTGAAGTAACTGACATTTGGCTTCTTGCCAGTAAGGAGATCATAGGATGTCTTGTTTAGAAGCTTGTGAAGATAAAAACGGTTGATGATATGACTTGCAGTATCAATGGCTTCCGGCCAGAATTTTCTTGGAGTCTTGTATTCATCAAGCATCGTCCGGGCCATCTCAATAAGTGTTCTATTCTTGCGTTTGACGACGCCATTCTGCTGTGGCGTGTACGGAGCTGAGAATTCATGTGTGATGCCTAAGGTATCAGGATATGTATCTAGGTCAGTGTTCTTGAATTCAGTGCCATTGTCACTTCTGATGTGCTTTATCTTGGCGCCATAGTTGTTCATTGCTCGATTGGCGAAGCGTCTGAAGACATCCTGCACTTTAGTCTTGTAGATGATTATATGCACCCAGGTATATCTTGAATAATCATCAACAATGACAAAGCCATAGAGACAAGAAGTAGTAGTAAGAATTGAGTAATGAGTGGGACCGAAAAGATCCATGTGGAGCAGTTCGAAGGGTTGAGACATTGTCATGATTGTCTTCGAGGGATGCTTGGCCCTCGTCATATTTCCTGCTTCACAGGCACCGCATAAGTGATCCTTCTTGAACTTGACGCCCTCGATGCCTATGACATGCTTCTTCCTTGCAAGGGTGTGGAGGTTCCTCATGCCAGCATGCCCTAGCCTTCGATGCCAGAGCCAGCATTCAGAAGCTTTTGCTAGAAGACATACTGCAAGTTGTGGTCCTATTGAGAAATCTACCATGTACAAATCATCTTTCCGATACCCTTCAAACACTAGAGACTTGTCATATTCCATTAGTACAAGGCAATGATATTTTCCAAACATCACAATCATGTTTAAATCGCAAAGCATTGAGACAGACATTAAGTTGAAACCAAGGGATTCAACAAGCATGACTTTATCCATGTGTTGATCCTTTGAGATTGCAACTCTACCTAGACCCAATACCTTGCTTTTACCAGTGTCAACAAATGTGATGTGACTTTTGTCAGAAGGACGTAAGGTTGAGTCCATGAGAAGGCTTCGCTTGCCAGTAATGTGATTGGTACACCCACTATCAATAATCCATTCTGAAGCAGCTGGTGTCGTACCCTACAGTGCAGTTAGGGGGATAGGCTTCACAAAGAGAATTGTGAAGCAAAAACATTTGACGAACCAGTGGATTATTAAAGCTTAGATCGAGTTTAGCACTGATAGGGCAAGTAGCAAGCGATTCAGGAACAAAGTACATAATAAGACCATTTGGGCATTTGATCTAGCGCCCTACAAGATGTTTAAGGTCCCTGGCAATAGCGTCAGACGATTTTGGTTTTCTGCTGGAGACCTTTCCCTGCAAAAGAGAGTTAAGCTTTCTTAGCCACCCACATCTTCAAGGGTGGCTTTGAAGAAATGAGTCTAAGTGCAGCATCTGAGAACTTTGGCTTTGGAGCCCTAGCAAAAAGTCTTGCAGGTGGAAAATAGTACTCATAAGAATAGGCAGAATAGTTCTTGCTCTTATGAACATGGCGGTTTAATGAACCGCGCTCATATTCATAGGCCTGAGTATGGCTTCCCTGCAAAACATTTGTGTTAGTGCGACTCAGGTGAGTCCTCTGTCTGTATGAAGCCTTTGGACCGTATGAAGCCTGTGGTCTAGGGTTTGTCTTCTTCACCTGTGGTGTCATGATGACATTCACAGGAAGATTCTCCAAACACCTTTTCGGCACCCAGATCTTCTTCATAGGCGGTCCATTCCTGCAGTTAGTACCAATATACCTGGCAAACACTTCACCATTCTGATTCTTAAACAGTCTATAGTTTGCATCAACGGATTCATCAATAACAATGGGATTAGCACAAGTGAAGCCAGATAGGGTGGATGGATCTGCTGAAGGTTCCTTTGCAGCAACCCATGTGGTTTTGGGGTACTGCTCAGGTTTCCAGTAAGAGCCATCAGCATTCATTTTCCTTTCGAACCCAACACCCTCTTTCCTAGGGTTTCGGTTCAGGATCTGCCTTTTGAGGACATCACATAGTGTCTGATGCCCTTTGAGACTTTTGTATATCCCTGTTTCAAGCAGTGTCTTCAACCTAGCATTCTCATCAGCAATAGCAGTGGTATCCTCAGCAAAGGGGTTAGTTACCACATCAACAGGTGAAGATATTGCAACAGTAGCAGCAGTAGAACATTCAGCAACAGAAGTAGCATTATCACGCTCAATGCATTTAAGACATGCTGGTTCAAATCCTTCCTAAGCTGAACTGATCTGTTTGGCGCGAAGTGACTTGTTTTCCTTTTGAAGATCTTCATGAGCCGCTCTCAATCTCTCAAGATCTTGCTTCCTTTGAAGATAATCATAGGAAAGCCTTTCATGAGTTGTTGAGAGTGTTTCAAGACGACTTTCAAGTTCCTCATACTTAACGTGAAGATTTTTTATGTCTTCAATTAAGGACTGTGATCGAGTCATTTCAGCGACTAACATATCATCGCTTTTGTCTAACAGTTTTATAGCTTTCTGTTGTTCAGTCGCAATTTTAGCAAGTGTTTTGTAGCTGAGTTTGGAACCATAATCAGAGTCATCATCACTAGATTTTTGATAGTGAGTAGTGCGTGTGTTTACCTTGGCACCGCGTGCAATGAAGAAGTAGGAAGGAGTGGAGTAGTCCTTGTCATTTGCATCGGTGTCGGTGATGAAGTCATTGTCTTCAGTGTTGAAGATGGACTTGGCAACATATGCTGTAGCGAGACTCGCAATGCCAAAATCGGACTCCTCCTCAGACTCCATCTCCGCCTCCTCAGAAGCAGACTCCTCCTCAGAATCCATTTCCTTGCCAACAAACACACGTGCCTTGCCATATGAGCTCTTCTTGTGTGATGAAGACTTGGAGGAAGACTTGGAGGAAGACTTGGAAGAAGACTTTGAGTATTTCTTCTTCTTCTTGTCGTCAGAGTCATACTCCTTGCTCTTCTTCTTGTTGTTGTTCTCATTGTCCCACTGTGGACACTCAGAGGTGTAGTGGCCAGGCTTCTTGCACTTGTGACATGTTCTCTTCTTGTAGTCATGAGCAGAAGCTTCATCATTCCTTGAGCTTGATCGTGAAGACTTTCTGAAGCCTTTCTTCTTGGTGAATTTTTGGAACTTCTTCACAAGCATAGCAAGCTCCTTTCCAATGTCTTCGGGATCATCAGAACTGCTGTCAGATTCTTCTTCAGATGAGGAGACAGCCTTTGCCTTCAAGGCACGAGTTCGCCCATGGTTGGGACCGTAGATGTCTCTTTTCTCAGAAAGCTGAAACTCGTGTGTGTTGAGCCTCTCAAGTATGTCAGACGGATTGAGTGTCTTGAAATCAGGACGTTCTTGAATCATCAGGACTAGGGTGTCAAACAAACTGTCAAGTGATCTCAGGAGTGTCTTCTCGACTTCATGCTTGGTGATCTCAGTAGCGCCAAGGGCTTGAAGCTCATTTGTGATGTCAGTGAGTCGATCAAATGTGAGCTGGACATTCTCATTGTCATTTCTCTTGAAGCGGTTGAAGAGGTTGCGAAGGACACTGATTCTCTGATCTCTCTGGGTTGAGACGCCTTCGTTGACCTTGGAGAGCCAGTCCCAGACTAGCTTAGATGTCTCCAAAGCACTCACGCGGCCATACTGTCCTTTGGTCAGATGACCACAGATGATATTCTTGGCAGTAGAGTCCAGTTGAACGAACTTCTTGACATCAGCAGCAGTGACACCTTCTCCAGCCTTGGGAACGCCGTTCTTGACGACATACCATAGGTCGACATCAATGGCTTCAAGATGCATGCACATCTTATTCTTCCAGTAGGGATATTCAGTTCCATCAAAGATGGGGCACGCAGCAGAGACTTTAATTATCCCTGCAGTCGACATAGCAAAAACTCCATGTGGTTAAACTGAATCACACAGAACAAGAGAGTACCTTGCTCTGATACCAATTGAAAGTGCTAGTGATCGACTAGAAGGGGGGTGAATAGGCGATTTTTATGAAAGTCTTCAAAACATGTAAGTTTCGAAGACAAACGATAGAAATAAACCTATTACCATGCAGCGGAAGGTAGACTACACTAGGCAAACCATAGTCAAGTATTCAATGAAGTGAAAGCACAATGACTAGTAGCAGCTAGTCAGTAAGGATCAGGTAGGAAAATATTGTGAAGCTAATCAGAAGAAGTAAACGCTCAGTGAAGCCAAATGGTGATGCAATCGTACAATGACTTCACAAGCATCAACAGTAAGTAAAGGGAAGGGAAGGATGAAACCAGTGACTCGTTGAAGACAATGATTTGTTGGACCAGTTCCAGTTGCTGTGACAACTGTACGTCTGGTTAGGGAGGCTGAGATTCAACTCAGAAGACCTCGTCTTCACCTTATTCCCCTTGAGCTAAGGACACCCAGTCCTCGCCCAATCACTCTGGTAAGTCTTCAAGGTAGACTTCCAAACCTTCACAGACTTCGTTCACCGGCGATCCACAATGACTCTTGGATGCTCAGAACGCGACGCCTAACCGGCTGGAGGATTCACAGTCCTCAAGTGTAATAAGTCTTCAGATCACACAGACAGGAAGACTTAAGTGATGCCTAACACTCTTTGGCTCTGGGTGGTTAGGGCTTTATCCTCGCAAGGAATTCTCTCTCAAAGGCTTCGAGGTGGGTTGCTCTCAAACGACAAAAGCCGTACTCTAACTCTGAGCAGCCAACCGTTTATGGTTGTAGGGGGTGGGCTATTTATAGCCACTAGGCAACCCGACCTGATTTGTCCGAAATGACCCTGGGTCACTAAGGAACTGACACGTGTTCCAACGGTCAAATTTCAAACACACACGGCAACTTTACTTGGGCTACAAGCAAAGCTGACTTGTCCAACTCTGGACAAGATTCGCTCTCATAGTCTTCACTCGAAGACATAGGATTTTGGTTAAGCATCACTTCAGTCATTCTGACTGGTTCACTTGGACCCCACTTAATAGTACGGTGGTTCCTATGACTCAACAAAGAACAACACAGAATGATGAAACTGCTAAGTCTTCGCGCTCCATAGTCTTCACGCAATGTCTTCTCTTGTCATAGTCTTCAATGTGAATGTCTTCACATACCACCTTTGACTTCAATGTCTTCATACATTTTTAGGGGTCATCTCTGGTAGGAAAACCGAATCAATGAGGGACTTCTACCTGTGTTATCCTGCAATTCTCACAAACACATTAGTCCCTCAACTAGGTTTGTCGTCAATACTCCAAAACCAACTAGGGGTGGCACTAGATGCACTTACAGCATGGTTATTGTTGTATTGTATTTTAGGAGAATGTTAGGGTGGCCTATTCGTGTTCATGTATTACATGACAAAAGATTGTAGCCCCATACTGTATATTGTAATGGGACTTTGCAATGCAACGTACCAGAGAGCGTCCAAGCAAAGGATCAATTGATCACACATGGAGGCCCTAGTGCAACTATACAAATGATCGATTGATCACACATGGAGGCCCTAGTGCAATAGTGCAAGCGATCGATTGATCACACGTGGAGGCCCTAGTGCAACTGTGCACTCAGACGACCGTTGAGCCATTTGGCCGAGTCTTCGCCAATAGTCACATCCGTTCCTATTCGATGCATAGGTCACTGTCTAGCAAACCTAGCTAGCGCCTGTCCAAAGTATAAGCCGACCCACTCTAGTTTTTCCCACCCCGTTTTGTAAGGTTCTAGAATGCTTCCATGAACATGTTTTCTTCTTATTTTTCTTTGTTATTTCTCCTAATTTATCATTCTTTTTATATTTCTTGTTTTTTTCCATTCCCCACTTTTTTTATTTTCACATTTTACTCCATTTTCGTATTTTTCATTTTCTTTTTTCAAGTTTATTTTGTTATTTCTCCTGATTTATCATTCTTTTCATATTTCATATTTTTTTTCCTTTCCCCTTTTTTATTTTCACATTTTACTCCATTTTCGTATTTTTCATTTTCACATTTTACTCCATTTTTGTATTTTTCATTTTCTTTTTTCAAGTTTAATTCTCATTTTAAATTTTTGCGAACATCATTTTCCAATTCAAGAACTTTTTTCAGATCATGAACATTTTTTAAAATCATGAATATTTTTATGAAACCATGAACATTTTAAAATTCACGAACAGTTTTTCAATTATTGCGAATTGTTTTTGAAACTTCTGAAAATTGTTATGAACCTTCGAACATTTTTGAGTCAATGAAGTTTTTTCCGAATGGATGCAACTTTTATAAAACTTGTGAAAATTTTATTTAAATCGGCGAATATTCTTCGAATTGGTTAACCATTTTTGAAACGATTGATATTTTTTAAAAAATTTCATTAATTCTTTATGTTTGATGATTTTTTGAAATGCATGAACATTTTTTAATTCACAATAATTCTATTTTTGTGAACTTTTTAAAAAATTCATGAACATGCTTTGAATTCGCAAAAATATATGCTCAATTCATGTACATTTTTTCAATATTAGGAAAATTATTTTTAATGCACGAACATTTTTTATACAACAATTTCCAAAATTCACATTTTGTTTGGAAAATTTGATATTTTTTCTAAATTCTTTTAAAGATGAAAAACAAAAACAGAAATAAGGTCGAGAAAGAAAAGAAAATAGGGGGTGTCCCTCCCTGCTTGCTGGCCCAATAGGGCGCGCGTGTTGGACAGACTCAATAACGTGGGTTCATTCCTTTGGACAACATTTACTTTGTAGGTCAGTCGGTTGTTCCGTTGAGGCTCTAACCAGTAGGCCAGGGTTCGATTCCTGGCTGCTACTTAATATTTTTTTTGTCAGACGAACGTGTTATAACTAATAAAGGACGTACGGAATTTTTTTTTTCCAGACGAACGTGTTATAACTAATAAAGGACGTACGAAAAAGACTAATTGAACCAAGAAAGGTGGAGAAACAATCCGTCTTTTAATATTAAGAAAGGTGAAGAAACAATCCGTCTTTTAATATTAGGTAGAGACTGCTAATCTTAGTCTGCATCACAAACATGTGCATGGTCTATCTCGATTTCTCTCGGGGCATCTTTCTATCGCGCACGCACCTCCCTCGATCTCCCACCCATATAGTCCCCTCACAATCTCGAGGGGATCTCTCTATCACAAACATGCTCTCTCTCCCTCTCCATGCATCCATGTTCGTGCGTCCCTCTCGACCTTTGTTCCTTGTTGGCCAGACCTCTATTGAACATGTGCTATAGGGGTGTCTCTCTCCGTTGCAAACAATCACGCACTAACTATCTTCGTGTATCTCCTCACCTCGCTTTTCTATCTCGGAGATGCATGTGTGATATGTTTGCATAAGAAACAAAAACACACTCTCTCTCTAATTTATCGTTTGTTTTCCCTTTCTCTTTCACACACATACTCTTTTTGCACACTCACTCATTCTCCTCCACACGCACTTGATCTCTCTTGACTTAGGCACTCTCTTCGGTCCATAGCATATAGATTTATTGAAAAGTCAAACATCATAAAGTTTGACCATGTACGTGGAGAAAAACATTTACATCTAGAACGGCGAACATATACCATTAGATTCATCATGATATGTAGTTTCGTATGAATCTTTGGTATTGTAGATATAAATAACATTTGCGTAAACCTGGTAAAGTTTCCAAAGTTCGACTTCTAAAAAATTTACATGCACTGCATTATCGAACGGATGGAATATCTCTTTCCCCCTCTCAGCTATCTGATGCACCACTCAGCCTTATCGAGGCTCCTCTATCTCTCTCAAACTTTATAACTCCCTGGTTCACACATACACATGTCTCGCTCGCGCTACATAGATACATCTAACAATCTCCGCCCTTGTTCTCTCTTTATGTGACACGCACCCCCCTAAGTACCATAATCCCTCACTCCATCATAGGCGCACGGACTCCCCCCTAAGTATGATTATCTATCACTAGCCATCAGGAACACACGTATTGTCTCCTTCCATCCATATGTCTATCTCGATATATCTTGAGGTATCTTCTATCGCGCACACACCTTGCATGTCACTCGATCTCCCACCCATGTAGTCCCATCACGATGTCCAGGGGATCTCTCTATGAAAAACATACACTCTCTCCTCCCCATGTCTGCATTTTCTCCGTACGTCTCTCTCGACTTCTCTCCCTAGTTTGTCAGACCCCTCTTCGCCACGTGCTAGGGGTCTTTCTCTCTCGGTTGAAAAAAACCACACACTATCTCCTCACCTTGCTTCCGCTGTCGAAGATGCATGTGTGATATGTTTGCATAAGACAGACATGCTTTTTCTCTACTTTTATCGTGTGTTATCCATGTCTCTTTCACACAAGCACACACACATTTTTTAGTCACTCTTTCTATTTCACACACACTCTCTCCAGTTAGGTACTCTCTCACGTCCATAAGCATATGGATGTTTTGAAAAGTCAAACCTCAGAAAAGTTAGACCATGTATATGTCGAGAAAAACATTTACATCTAGAACGATCATTAGATTCATCACAACATGTACTTACTTCATACTATCATTTATCTTTCGTATTGTAGATATAAGTAATTTCTTTATAAACTTGGTCAAAGTTTCAAAAGTTTGACTTTAAAAAAAATGTTGGCACTATATTATCGAATGGAGGGAGTAGCTCTTTCTCTTTCTCTGCTATCTCTCACGGGTCTCCCCTCTCACTCGAACTCTCTATACCAACGGATTATACGCTCACTGTGTCAGAGTATAGCTTCCTATATTATTTAGTTGACCGGTCAACCAGGCCACATGCTGCCTTGTTAGCTCATGTTCTCTATCTTCGTGTGCTGGCCCATGTGGCAGTGGGTGAAAATAAGTAAACTAGAGGCCCATCTGACACATGATGAAGTAAACAACGTTGAAACCACTCGGGGTAGCACCCCGCACGCTAGTAAATTGATGGCACACTTCTTCCGTGTGAAGGACGCACTCGTGCACAATTTACCACTGCATGGTGACATGCATAGAAGGATGCACTCGCGCACACCCAGCAGGCTAGCACACAACACACACCAGCACACGTGTACACTGGCGTCGCCACCGATTTGAGATGGACGGCGAGGCAACCAACAAGCGTAGGTGGCTCGAGCCAAAACCGCATCCGGCGAGCCTTGACTTCATCATCAGCCTCCCCAACGACATGTTGCTCATCATCATCGGCCTCCTCCCCACCAAATCTGCCGTGCGGACCGCCCTGCTCTCCCGGCGGTTGCGCCCCCTCTGGCGCCGCATCCTCCTCAACCCCACCGTCGACAGCTGCCTCTGCGATGGGGATTGCAAACGCATGGCCACAGTCTCGAAGATCCTTTCATCGCACCCTGGGCCAGCCATACGCCTTGACATCCGCATGTTCAGTACCAACTGCAAGGTCCAAACCAAGTTCGACGAGTGGTTCTTTTCCCCCACCCTAGATCAGCTCGAGGAGCTCACCTTTGAAGCTGGACGATGTCGCTATCTGCTGTCATCCGCGCTCTGCCTCACGCCAATGCTGCGCCGCGCCAGCTTCAGCTCCTACTATCTTCCCCAGATTAATGACGTGCCCGCCCTTCTTCTCCCTCAACTCAAGCAGCTCGACCTCTTCTACATTGTCATCTCAAAGAAGGCTATGGAGCACCTGCTACACAGCTGTACTACGCTTGAGTACCTTCGTCTTGAGCAGATCCACAGGTTCATTAGCCTCCACATCGCCTCGACGAATCTCCAATGAATTTATGTGTCTTGCTGGCCCCGCAACAAGATTTATGTGTCTTGATGACACGACAATCTTATACAGCCAGCTGCTCTAATATGTTCTCTTATTTTGCAGATAAAAAAGACCCGAAAGTGAAAAATGTGCCGCACTAGAACAATCTCATCGAATGCCTTGATATCCATCTCACAGAAATTGATTTGATCGACTACCAAGGCAGCACACCTGAGATTAAATTGGCCAGGTTCTTTGTTCTGGAGGCAAGTGTGCTCAAGGTAATGAGGTTTGGCGTTCTCTGGCGCGACAATGAATGGCGTGTTGATCACCGCAAGCGTATAAGCCTAAATGACAAAGTCTCCGCAGAAGCTGAATTTGTTTTTGAAACATCAAGTGGCCAGAGACTCTAAAATTTATTTGCCCATTAGTGACTTGTCAGGGCGGTGAATTTTAGTTTGTACGACAATTCTGCATCCACCTAAACTAACGAAAGTTCTTACTTAAACTTCCTAGTAATTCCCTCTTCGTAGGTGCAGCATTACTCCTAACATTTGTAATATCGGTTTGAAACTTGTAATATTGTCATGTTGTATTCCTGCGTTTTCAAATCCTGTGAATCAAAGAGGTCCTGAGTTGGTAATGATGTTGTGCCTGCCATCTTTCACCAATAGCCGTCGGATCTAGATTTGACACATACAAACCAAACTTCTCTAGTTTTGCAAAAAGATGCCTGCACTTGTTCCCTATTTACAAACAACTCCTTGTCTCTCACAATCAGCCTTATCTCCTCCCCATCACATCTAGAAGGCCATGGAAAAATCTGGCGCGATGGCCGCTGCCGGCGCCATCCACCCCCAATCTTGGTGTTCCGTGCAATGCACAGGCATCTACGCATGGGAAATTATGTCGAACACGGCTAGATGTAAGCAGGCTAGCTCTACAGCCATGATGATAGTGACTGCAGACGGTGAGGCTGACTATGGCATGCCGAACACGGCGCCTATACTCAGGTGTCATCTCCGGCGTAGGGTATTGTCACTTCACTGTGAGGAACATCACATAATAATTTGACCAACGGGTAGTAAAGCACTACTACATTGGTAGTACTACTAGTAGTACTAGCACCACCGTCTGGATTTAGTAGTACTACCACGTCCATCTGGATTTAGTATTTGACTAGCAATATCTAGTAATGCATGTCACAAAAAATGTACTACTCCCTCTGTAAATAAATACATGGTGTATTGTTTTATTCCTTCCGATAGATGGCTCAAATCTGAAGTCTCATCAATCTGACTACTATTGTACTCACCGAGCGCTCAGCTTTGTAAGCTATCAACAAAAAATTGCAATCAAAGAAAATTGTTGTACTCCCTCCGTACTAGTGCATTACTCACGTTACGAAAACCAAATAGTAATCCCAAAACTTTTAGGCGTGGTACATTAACTACCCACCTCGTTCCCTATTTTTTGCCATGAAAAAAGAAATCACCCAATACGAGATGTGGGGTGCGTATGCATCCAATGACTTGAGACTACTCCCTCCGTCTAGCTGTATAAGTCATCTTAGAGCAAGTGAAAAAGAGGAGTGGGCTCTCATGCAAGAGCCTAGCTATATGCGGATTCCTAGGCCGATATACAATAAATATGAAGAAAGAGAGAGAAAAGATGAGAAAAAGTAGTACTCTTATAGCTAGCCTTATAGCTAACCTTATTGTATGAGCGGCTACAAGTGATGGCTCTATATGACATGGCAACGTCTTATAGCCAGCAGCTGGCTATACTATTAACCATGCTCTTAGGTTGTGCACCATGAACAAGATGAAGGGGAAAGCGAGAGAACTTAATGTCTTTTCGCTAGTAAATAGGATTACATGCAATGAACTAACCACTGCATATCATGTTTGGTAGTCTCAAGTCATTGAAAGCATGCACGGCCCACATCTCATTGGTTGATATGCCACGAAATAAGAAACGAGGAGGGAGTTAATGTACCGTGCCTAAGTGTTTTGGGATTATTTGGTTTTCGTAAGGTGACTTACACAACATTTTTGGTTATCTATTAACATTTTATTAGTTAAATCAAAAGGTCAAAACTTGGCGCAAAATGCAAAGGGGACCAATAAACCAGTAAACATCAAAGTTCTCTCGTTTGGCCCTAACTAGAGGCCCGGTGAGATGACTATACAGCACCGACACGGAGGGGGATGCGGCTTCATTGACTTACTGCACTTGCGTTTGGGTGAATGACACGTGGGCCCAACAGGTGGCTGGACCACCTATCATACAGCCAACGGCAGGTGCAGTAGAGGGCCGAGGAGTAGATGGCCAACACACACGTGAATGCAATGCAGTCTACACTTCCCATATAATGGCTCCCCGCCAGTCCAATCTATGAAATCCTACGCACCTACGCACCCTAACCAAGGGCAAGAGTGATCACTCCAATCGCAAGATTAGTTGACTAGAAGCTAGACCCATGGAGGCGATGAGCGCGAGCATCATCCGGCTGTGCCAGATGGTCCATGACGCCGGCCTGCGGCCCAGCACCGAGGAATGTCTCTAGGTCATGCTTGAGGCCGCCAGGGCAATAGGCCGCTCAGACCTCATCTTCGTCTCCTTGTTTGAGGAGGTCCTCGTCGGCTTCCTCGACAAGTTCACTGTCATCAGGAAGCTTGCAGACGACCTTGACGTACGCCTCCATCTCACGCGCCTAGGCTCTGCGATGCCCGCCACCCTTGACAACCTCTTCTACGCAATGGTGGCCCTGCGACCACCGCCGTCATGCCGGAGAATGTCCACCTCGAAGTCGCGCTCGCCGTGCAGCGCTTGGTGCAGTAAGACACCGTCAACATAATCACCCACGTCTACGCGCAAATCATCCACAAGGACTACTATGTGCCAGAGGAGGACGATAGGTCACTGGCCTTCTTGAACCATAGGGCAACCTTGGATGGCATTGTTCAGAAGCACGCTGAGCTCGCCGCCAACGGCGTTGCTCCTCACACGTCGGTTGGTGACCCGGTGCACTAGGGCGTGAGAATGTCGTTGATGGATCCCTATGTATCTTTATCTTTCCGTCAAATCCATGTAGTAGTATATGGTACTACTAGTAATTATCTTACCTTTCGCATCAACTTCATATTTTTAGTATGTACTCCATGCATGAACCACGCCAGAACCAAACTTCTCACTACTCTAGGGAAAATCGTTATTTCTATCTATCGCGCCATGGAGCAGAACCAAATTTTACAAGTTACAAGTTCAAAAGGAAAAGCCTGCCGTGTTGGCGTTGCACCCCCACACGGTTGGTCCAGCACGCCTCTCAAGGGGGAATGCGTGGTGTGTTGCATTTTCACCTACAAGTGGGACCGCAGTTGAGAAAACCAACTATCGGCAAACCCCCACCCTGCCCACCGCGTGATGGCTGACAAAATAGGAGGCAGAAGAGATGGTTGTATCACGGACTCCAAGAAAATTGGTGTCGGATGGGACTCGTGTGGGTGGCGTGTGCCGTAATGCTAGACGTGAATGCTAGTTATGGCCAATGTCACCCCACTATATCGAGCCTATATTGAGGTGCTGGTTACGTAGAACAAATTTCCTGGAGTCCATGCTCAGCCCTCCTCTATCTCTCTTCTCAGCCAGCCAGCAGATGCGCGGAGCCCATCGTCTGTTTGCTCACATGCGGTCCCACATGTCAGTGAAAACGCAAGAGGACCCACTGAACCTGCACATCTTTCACCTCGACGTGCTGGTGATGAAAAACAAATCCAATAAAGATATTCGGTGGCCGCTTTTGGAGTTACTCAAGAGTAGTAAGATTCTATTCACAGATGCACATCACGTGGCTTCAACTACCACTCCATTTTCTTGCATGACACGACCTGGATGCTGGATGTCCCACGTGTCGGCAAAAGGAGGAAGTACTCGACCAAATCTTCTCAACATTTAGACTGGAGGAGTAGGAAACACGGCAAGCCATGTGCCTACATCATACTACGTACAAGCCCACCTAACACAGTCACACTATCACCATATTTCCCGGCCTCTGTGCGACACCTAGCTCTAGTTGATATAACTAGAACTAACTAGTGGTTGGCTCTATGTGATGTGGCAACTTCATACTACTACGGATGCTGGCTATACTACTACGGCACTAGCACTCCAAGAGGTGAGTCCAAAACAATTTATAAATTGAGTTTATGACGTGCATATGAAAATGTACCATTCATTACATACAACAAGCCATCAACACACAACGACAACGAGGATACATGTTGGATTATAGATTAGTTCCAACAAAACATTCTAGTAAACACTAAAGTTTTCATCACACAACAAATAATAAGCAATGAAATGAACTTCAGCTCAACCAATCCTCGGCGTTGGAAACGCTTGCTTTGAACCAGAAGAGTTTCTCTCGGAAGGGCCAGCTACTATCAATCTCGAGACCAACGCAGGACTGATCATCTAGGCTGAAGCGGCCTATTTCATGACCCATATTGTGATAGCCACGGTAGGGAAGCATAGCAATGTCTGAGGTATAGATACAATTGCTTCTCATAAATGGTAGTAGCGTTGCGTCAACAGCAGCTGGATCGCCTTTCACCATCATTGGATAGTTTTGTCCAAGGAAGAGCGAGTTTCCTCCAAGAGTATCAATACTAAACCAGGGAGAAGATGTTGGCGCTAGCACACTAGTATCCATCTTGAATACCCTGCAACTGATGTTGGAATAGGTCCGGAGAGTGCGACTATGGGAGACAACACCTGCTTCCTTAGTCACATCAGCGGTGTCGTGTATAGAGACAAGAAGAGGTGATCCATCGGAATAAGTTGCCAGACGCCACTGAGTATATGGGTCCTCATGCTCGTGATCATCATCATCGTCATCTCCCCCTTGGTTATAAAAAATTTCAAGTATAGGTGGTGGAATGTTCACAGGACCTTGGAAACACAATAAGGTTAATTAGTAAAGGGAAATTAACTAGATAACCCGCATGCATGTGGATGAAACAATTATAATTACGGTGGAAGACAAACGTACTGAAAGCATAAGGATTCCATGCAAAAACAATGCCACGAGTGGTGGCAGCAAACACAAGACCCTCGTATTGAATTGTATCACAGTACTCATCCGTGTATAGAAACTGATTTTTGAGCAATATCCATCCAATTGAACTATGAAGGAAGGCAACAAGCTTGTCGAAGATAGCAACAACTCGATAGTCCATTAAATGCCAAGGGCAATCAGGAACTTGACAAATTGCTATCTTCTGTAGACGACAGTCACCATGACCGTAGTTGAACGTATGTAGGTAACCGGTGTGCTCAACCTCTGGGTAGTCTGAGATTTTTGGAAGTGGAACCCGGTGACGAGTGTACACATTCACAAGTTCCCACTCGCTGATGTACCCAATATAAGCAACCCAATCTCCATTTGCGCCTGCCCAAGCCTTACCCTCAAGCGATGGCATCTTAACATCACATGTATGATTATCAAGCAGCACCAACTTGCACAAGGCGAGGCCACCGTTGTCCACGTGCCAGTGAGCAGGGTCACGGTGAAGAAGATAGGGGAGATCAAACCGCTCCTAGACCCTTGGGTTCGTTGTAATGATGTTATTAGTTGAGTCGAGAATGGTATTGAACGAACCTGCCATGCTAGCTGATGTGATGATGTCGCACCGATCAATGAGTTCCTCTACCACGTCATCATTCAGATTAGGGCAAGAATAACGGGGTCGTTTCCGGCCTGTTCCCTCCATGGAGAAGACGATCGAACAACGGCACAAGGAAGGGTGAAGGCAAATGGAGGACGGAGGAAGAGCGTGCGACAACAGTTCCAAATCAAGAGGGAAGGCGAAGAGTCGGTGGACGGTTGCCACGGTACACGAAGAGGCGCCCCGGCCTACATAGACGTCCGTTCGAAAATTGTACAAAAGGACCCGCTGTCATCTCACTGACATGTTGGAACGGAACCACATGTCAACGAAGAGGCTAGTGGGGAGCTGATGGTTGCCACAGAGGTCACACATTGACGACAAGGCCGTCCTGTCAGACCTAGTGCCTGTGTGGGATGGCTTCTGTCCCCCACACAAGTGAAGCCAATTCGCACCCCCACACGGTTGGTCCGCCACTCCGCTAGGCCAACTCCAGTGCGTGCAGCTCGGATGCGTGCTCGCTCAGACCCTTTCTCTCGACGCCCCGAAGCTACCCAACCACGGCTACGTGTTTTGCGCACAAGATGGCTGGATTTGGAGCAGATCCGGTCGGGCTTGAGCTCGCCCGGCTGTGGGAGGCCGTGTCGCGCCATGGACAAGGCCACATGCAGGTACAAGGCCACATGCAGGTACTGACTCCTCGTCTAGCCGCTCAGATCTACACCGTCGGTGGTCCACTGGCAGATACATGAATGGCGGTCGGCCAGGCTCGGTGCTGGCCCAAAAGCTCGTCGGTGCACCATTGCCACTCATTACGTGCGACGACTGCCCAAAGAAGGTCTTGCGCCGCATGTCTACAATGTCGGAACATCCCGGATGGGTGTTCATCAAGTGCTCAACCGATGGGGTATGTGCTACTTTAGCTTCGGTTGTGCTCTTGGATTAGACTAGTTGTGCTAACTTAAAATTTTATTGTGTAGAATGGATTCAAATTTTGGTATTGGGAAGAAGAGTACATTGATATATTGATAGAGCGCAATTTAGTAGATGTTCTAGCACTTTTAGCTAGCATAGAGGCTAGAGATGAGACTAGTGCACTTGTTGATAGAATAGAGGCTAGACATGAGACTAGATGCGAGGAAGCAACCTCTACTTCTTTAGACTCGAAGAAGAAAGAAGCACGCAAGATTGAGTCCCTGCAGATCAACAATGAATGCATCAAGAAGGCACTAATCCAACTTACAGGAGCAGTTATGATAGTTGGATATCTTCTAAAATGTATTCTTGTGGTTCTTGTTTTCTTTGGTCTTGCTTTTCTAGTCAAAATTTGGTGATGTATTTGCATGTACCAAAAATCAATGATGGACAAAAGATATGTGTTTGCAAAGAAAAATGTACGCGGTCGGGATGCGTCCGCGCGTTGGGCGCACAGCCACCGCATCCAAGAAATGGCCCGGACACGACCCCATTGCCCTACCCAAACTGACAGAATCCGGGCAAAACAAAGGTTCGTTTGGGGTCGTGCATTGGAGTTGGCCTTACAAGTGGGACCGCAGTTAAGGAAACCGACTATCGGCAAACCCCCACCTCGCCCTCCACGTGATGGTTGAGTTAGAGAAACGAGGAGGTTGAAGAGATAGTTGTAGTACAGACTCCAAGAAATATGGCGTCAAATGGAATTCGTGCTCAACAAGAAGCATTGAGGATCTTCAGTATGGGTTACAAGGTAATTGGGTTACTCAAATAAATGAATATCTTAGCATGGCACCTTCTCTTCTTGGTTTGAAACGTATTCAGATGGCTGCTGCTGCTTCTAATGCCCATTCTGTCTCTGAAGAAGGCATGCTACTATGGAAACATCACTTTAAGGACCAATCATTGGAAAATAGGAGCTCTTTCTTAGCCAACATTCCTGTAAGTTGGTTCAACTTTATTGTTCACTTGCTTCTGTCCCCTGATAAGTTTGCCTGGACTGTTACTATGCTAAAATCTGGAATGTGGGAACTGTTCACTGCTGTGGAAAATATGGATCAAGCCTTTCTGTTTCATATACCTGACAAGTGTCCTACATCACATGCACCAATTTGTCAGGCCATGGAGGATGGGGTTAAGGGCAAAGAAAATATTGGTGGGGCTGCCAATATGCAGGATGAGGAGTCCCAGGCTTTGTTGCAGCCTTTTGGTCAAGATAATCTGAGGAAGAGAAGGAGTGGAAAGACTCCACTAGTGGAAACAGAGGTAAGGAGAAGTGAGAGAATTAAGAATGATAATGCTGGTTACAAGAGAAACTCCTGCTCTAATAATAATTGTCTACCTTGCAATGCTGTCCCTCCCACCATACATAAATCAGTTGTTAAAAACCTTACTGCCTCTTTCTGTAAGGTTGCTGAGGGGGAGCTGGAGGATAAGCTGGCCAAGAAGCCCAAGAGAAGGCAATAGGTTGTTTTGGACAAGGTGCCCTTGGCCAAAGGAGAAGGACATACCTCCAACCACCCATAATGTTTAGGTCCCTTACTTGGAGTACTGTATGGAGGGTGTGTGTTTGTACCCTCACTCCTAGTTTGATGCTGCTTTTGGTTGATGTAAGATTTGGATATTGGAACTTTATGAACTCTATTGATCTGGTGAAGTGCTACCCTATTAATACCTCTTTGCTGTATGAGTGGATGCCCTACTGGATATGTGTTTTGCTGTGGACCTGGTTTTTGCCCAACTCTCTTTTATGTGTGAAGGATCAAGTACTGGTACTTGAACTCTGGTACAAAAAACTTATGTGTTTCCATGAATAACACAAACAGAAACTGTAATATTCTCAACTAGAACATTAGAGGTATAAATTCTGAGGACAAATGGTTGGCCTTGAGGCAGAAAAATTGATGAGAGTGACTGCAACATCTTGTGTCTTCAGGAAACCAAGAGGGAGATTTTTTATGCAGCTTACTTAAAAAAAATTCCCTTCCAGACTTAATAAATTTGCCTTCCTACCCTCTGTTGGAGCATCTGGGGGTCTCCTTGTGGCTTGGAATGGCTCCCAGTTTTCCGGAGAAGTCATTGCACAAAATAGGTTTTCACTTTCAGTGCAGTTTACCAGTCTGCTCTCCAGTCAGTCTTGGATCATCTCTAATATTTATGGGCCTTGTGATCCACAAGACAAAATTGAGTTTATTAACTGGTTCCTGAATATTCACATGCCTGATAATGTTGACTAGATTTTAATGGGTGATTTCAACCTTATGAGAGCACCATCAGATAGGAACAGACCTGGGGGAGATGTCAATGATATGCTTATGTTTAATGAGGCTATAAGTAATCAAGACTTAATTGAATTGCCTTTGCATGGTAGAAAGTTTAGTTGGAGCAATATGCAGCATGATCCTCTGCTGGTAAAACTGGATTGGTTTTTCACTTCTGCCTCTTGGATGACTACCTTCCCAAACACAATGGTGCTACCCCTTGCAAAACCCATTTTAGATCATCTGCCCTGTGTTATTAAAGTTGGTACTTCTATCCCAAAGGCAAAAGTTTTCAGATTTGAAAACTACTGGCTCCAACATTCTGACTTTAAACAGATAGTTGCAAATGCTTGGAATATCCCAGTTGGCAATCTTGATGATGTTAAAACCTTGAATGCTAAGTTCAAAAACTTAAGAAGAGCTTTGAAGCTGTGGGCAAAAACCTTGTCCTGTCTGAAAAGTCAAATTGCAAAGCTGAATGAGTTTATTTTCCTGTGGGACCTCTTTGAAGAATTTAGAGAGTTGGACATTCATGAATGGAATTGCAGGGCTATTCTTAAAGAGCATCTGCTTATTCTTTTGAGGAACCAAAAGATTTATTGGAAACAAAGAGGAAAAATCAAGGGGATGAAGTTTGGAGATGAGAACACAAAGTTTTTCCACACTAAAGCTTCAATTAATTACAGGCATAATCATATTGTTGTGCTCCAAAATGATGACCAAGTTGAAATATCTGATCATGCTGGGAAAGCTGCAATTCTTTTAGACACTTACAAAAAAAGAATGGGCACATCCCAAAATACCTCAATGCATTTTGATTTGGCTTCCTTGTTTGGGCAGAGACAACACTCAGATATCTTTGATAATCTTGAACTGCCTTTTACTGAAGAGGAAATTGATGATGTGGTCAAAAACCTTCCAACAGACAAATCACCAGGCCCAGATGGTTTTAACAATGAATTTCTCAGGTCTTGCTGGGACATTATTAAGGGAGATATGCTCAAATTCATATATGATTTCCATGCAGGGCAAATTTCTCTTGAGAGCTTAAATACTTCATACATTACTCTCATTCCTAAAGGAAGTACTCCCTTGACAGCAAATTATTTTAGACCAATCTCTCTATTAAACTACTGTCTGAAGATTATCACTAAACTACTGGCTAACAGGTTGCAGAAAGTGATTCTTAAGTTGGTACATATCAACCAATATGGTTTTCTGAAGGAAATATCAATACATGATTGTTTGGGCTGGGTATATGAATATCTACACCAATGTCATAAGTCTAAAGATGAGATAACTGTGCTTAAACTGGACTTTGAAAAGGCTTTTGACACAATTGAGCACCAGGCAATGCTGGATATTTTAAAGGCCAAAGGTTTTGGGGACAGATGGATTTCATGGATCAAAATGCTCTTCACCTCTGCCTCATCTGCTATCTTGCTAAATGGTGTCCCTGGAAAAAAGTTTTATTGCCTTAGAGGTGTGAGGCAGGGGGACCCTCTATCCCCTCTTTTGTTTGTGCTTGCTGCTGATCTCCTTCAGTCAGTTCTCAACAAGGCAATGCACATGGGATTGTTATCTGCTCCCCTACAAGTGGAGTCATGCCTTGATTTTCCAATTGTCCAGTATGCAGATGACACCCTGGTTATTTTACAAGCAGATGCAAAGCAACTACATTGTCTTAAAGCCCTCCTCAATACTTCTGCAGATGCCACTGGACTTAAGGTAAACTACAAAAAATCCAGTATGATTCCAATAAATGTGCCAGAAGAAAAGATGGAGATTTTGGTAAATACTTTTCATTGCAAGAAGGAATCTTTTCCAATCCAGTATTTGGGAACACCTTTAGGCCTTCATAAGCCTACTGTTGAGCAATGTTTTCCTCTTGTCACAAGACTGCAAAAGAAACTTTTGGGTTT
The DNA here is from genome assembly GCF_018294505.1 of Triticum aestivum. Lineage (NCBI taxonomy): Eukaryota > Viridiplantae > Streptophyta > Magnoliopsida > Poales > Poaceae > Triticum > Triticum aestivum. The sequence goes on from NC_057800.1 coordinate 534,160,857, forward strand.
GTCCTCATTTATGACAATGGCTGGAAGATTGTTGTTGGTGAAATATGTCCTTAATTCTTTGTTGATCTATCTCATGGGCTGCCTTGATATGCCAGTCACAATCAAAACCCAGGCCATAAAGTACTTGAGACACTGCCTGTGGAGAGGCCTTGATCTGGAGGACCATAGACCTGCCATGGTGGCATGGAGCACTGTATGTAGACCCAAAAATCAAGGAGGATTGGGTGTCATGGATATCTTTATCCAGAATAAGGCTTTGCTGCTTAAGAATCTGCACAAATTCTATAACAGACACAATACCCCCTGGGTAAACTTGATCTGGGAATCATATTACAACAATGATACACTACCTGGTAATAAATGGATTGGATCATTTTGGTGGAAGGCAAATCTTAAGCTCATTGATAACTATAAGTTCTTGGCCAGATGCAACATAGGTGATGGCAAGAGTTCCTTCTTTTGGACTGATCTGTGGCACTCTAATTGTGAGCAAGACATGTTCCCTCATTTATTCTCTTTTGTGAAGAACAAGAATGATACTGTCCACAGCATTCTCCAAGTAGAATACTTAGAGGATCTATTCCACCTACCCCTGACTATGCAAGCTTTCCAGTAATTTGAGGCTATGGAAGACATTTGTATTGATCTAAGGGCTTCTGATACACTAGATTGCACTGACACTTGGAGCTACATTTGGGGAAATGAGCACTTCTCAGTGGCTAAGGCCTACAAAGTCATGATGGGAGTCAAAATTGTGCCACAACAGTTTAACTGGATCTGGAATTCCTCTTGTCAACCAAAACAGAAGGTGTTTTTTTGGAGATTGCTGCATGACAGGCTCAATACCAGAAACCTTTTGAGAAGGAAAACTTTCCATTTGGCCAACTACAACTGTGATGTCAACAAATGTCCACCGGAAGAAACTCTTCACCATCTTTTCTGGACCTGTCCTTTTGCAGCTCAATGTTGGGACTTGATTTGCCCTTCAAGACAGGCAAATGTTTCAATCCTGGAAGCTTTTCTTGATCTCAAATAGAAGCTACATGTACCTTTTTTCATGGAAATAATCATCCTTGCTTCCTGGGCCATCTGGATCTCAAGGAACAATTTGATCTTCCAAGCAGTACAACCTAGCATTCAGAGGTGGAAAGCTATTTTCCTGGAGGAGCTCAATCTCCTAACATTCAGAATTAAGAAGAGTTATGCTGTAGTTTATTGTTCCTGGCTTGACAATCTTGTGCTATAATCCTAGTCCATAGTTTTTTCTTTTCTTTTTGTTGCTTTGCTCTTTGGCTTATCTCAAGCCTTTTGTATAGTGGAACCTTTGTTGTTTCTGTTTTTTAATTAAATAAAAATTGCAGTGGGGTTTTGCCCTACTGTGCACAGTCAAAAAATGGAATTCGTGCTGGTGGCGTGTGCCGTACTCCTGGAGGTGAATTATTGTTCTGGCCCATGCCACCCTCCCAGTACTATATATTGAGGATTCGAGGTGCTGGTTACCTACAGCGAACACATTAACATATGGCCCACCTCACACTATGGACAAATTTCCTGGAGTCTGTGCTAGGTTAAAAAGTGTTCTTTGTGAGGGTGGGTGGCTGGTCTCAAGTTTAAAACATGTTGTATTACATATATTTAGACATAGAGATAGTGCAGCAGTTTTGAAAGTTTGAAACCAAACATCAGAATGCAATTTCTACTGGACTCATCCAAGGACCTAGGATGGTGGAATTCGCAACTGCAGTAAAAACACCCGTCCGACGCGCCAAGCATGTGAAGCTAATACAAATAGTAGTACTATTGTTGATTGGACTCGTCCAATAACCTGTTGCAATGCATGTACAATTATGTATTCGGAAAATATTTTTTTGCCTCGTCGCAGCACCCACTCAGAGAAGCGACTTGAAAGCCATTCATAAATTTAGTAAGTTTATCATAGGCATACCATTTTATTACATACAACAGGTCATCAACCCACAACGACAACGAGGATACATTAGAAATACTAAAGTTTTCATCACACAACAAAAAACAAGCAATGAAATGAACTTCATCTCAACCAATCCTCAGTGTTGGAAATGCTTGCTTTGAACCAGAAGTGATTCTCTGGGAAGGGGCGGCTACTGTCAATCTCGAGACCAACGCAGGACTGATCATCTAGGCTGAAGCGACCTATGTTAGGATGCATATTGTGATAGCCACGGTAGGGAACCATAGCAATGTCCGAGGTATAGATACAGTTGCTTCTCATAAATGGTAGTAACGTTGTGTCAACAACAGTTGGATCGGCTTTCACCATCATTGGATAGTTTTGTCCAAGGAAGAGTGTGTTTCCTCCAAGAGTATCAATACTAAACCAGGGAGAAGGTGTTGGCGCTAGCACAGTAGTGTCCATCCCGAATACCCTCCAACGGAGTTGGAATAGGTCCGGAGAGTGCGACCATGGGAGACAACACCTACTTACTTAGTAACATCAGCAGTGCCCTGTATACAGACAAGAAGAGGTGATCCATAGGAATAAGTTGCCAGGCGCCACTGAGTATATGGGTCCTCATGCTCATGATCATCATCATTGTCATCTCCCCCTTGGTTATAATTTTTTTCAAATATAGGTGGTGGAATGTTCACAGGACCTTGGAAACACAAGAAGGTTAATTAGTAAAGCGAAACTAGCTAACCCGCATGCATGTGGATGAAACAATTATAATTACGGTGGAAGACAAACATACCGAAACCATAAGGATTCCATGCAAAAACAGTGCCACGAGTGGTGGCAGGAAACACAAGACCCTCGTATTGAATTGCATCACTGTACTCATCCGTGTATAGAAACTGATTTTTGAGAAATATCCATCAAGTCGATGTATGAAGGATGACAACAAGCTTGTTGAAGATAGCGACAACACAAGCATTCCTATAACTCCAAGAGCGGTCGGGAATTCGGCAAATTGCTATCTTCTGTAGACGACAGTCACCATGGTCGTAGTTAAACGTACGTAGAATACCGGTGTGCTCAACCTCTTGGCAGTCTGAGATTTTTGGAAGTGGAACCCGGCGACGAGTGTACACATTCACAAGTTCCCACTCGCAGTTGTACCCAATATAAACAACCCAATATCCATTTGTGTCTGCCCAAGTCTTACCCTCAAGCGATGGCATCTTAACATCACACGTATCATTATCAAGCGACATCAACTTGCACAAGGCGAGGCCTCCGTCGTCCGTGCGCCAGTCGGTAGGGTTACGGCAAAGAAGATAGGGGAGATCAAACCGCCCCTGGACCCTTGGGTTCCTTGTAATTATGTTATTAGTGGAGTCGAGAATGGTCTTGAACGAACCTGCCATGCTAGCCAAGGTGATGACGTCGCATCGGTCAATGAGTTCCTCCACCGCGTCATCATTCAGATCGGGGCAAGAATAACGGTGTCGTTTTTGGCCTGTTCCCTCCATGGAGAAAACGATCAAACAATGGAAGAAGGAAGGGTGAAGGCAAATGGAGGAGGGAGGAAGAGCGTGCGACAGCAGTTCCAAATCGAGAGGGAAAGACGGAGAGTCGGTGTACGGTTGCCGCGGTACATGAAGAGGTGCCCCGGCCTACATAGACATCCATTCGGAAATTGTACAAAAGGACTCGCCGTCATCTCACTGACATGTTGGAACGGGACCACATGTCGACGAAACATGGTGTGTAATTTCTCGTGCAAAATCCGATTTGGCCGCGTTGGCCCGAGGTGCCTCATTAGTTATCGACCTTTATTTTTTTAATGGCGTGCCATTCAGTTATGAAGCACGACTAACCGGTATTGTATGTAGAGAAAATATAAACTACTCTACAACTACTCCACCTCTAGTACTAGTAGTATAAAAAAGATATATAGGCTGGAGCTTGATCGCTTTCTTGCTAAGGGCTGCCAACTTGCTTCTCACACTATCACCCTCTCCCCAGATCTAAAAAAGACAGCCTCTCTCTCCCTCCTCGCCGGTGGTCACAGATCCGCCGGGAAGAAAAGGACGTGTAGCATTGACGCACTCGTCGTTAGTGAGCAAGGTCACGCACTGACGACAAGGCCATCCTCTCAGACCTAGCGCCCACGCGGGATGACCTCCTTCCCCAAGCTCGATGTCGTAGTGTGTGCGGAGGACGACGACCACAAGCGAAGCCACTTCCCGCCGACCCTCAGGTATGCTACCTCTTTTCGAACCATACCCTTGTTATATTGCCCCCATCTTCCACGTCGCTGCATGTGGATCTTTTTCCACTCCACCATTTGCTCCATCTCCCAATTTGCTATCCTCTGCTCTGCTGGTCACGCAAACAAAAACCTTAACTTGCACTATTAAAGGAAACCCTACTTCATGCAGACTAATCCATGTCTGGGTTGAATAAGGAAAGGAAGGGAGATTGTACTATCCAAGAGACTAGGCATCGAACCCGCATCTAGGTTGAAAAGGGGAAAATCAGTAGCTAAGGAATGAGTCTCGTGTCTCTTGGTTGAAGAAGGGTAGAAAGGCATGACAACGCAATAGAGAATGACCAGGTCGATCGGTTTGTTGTCCTCACATAGGAAAAAGGTGGCTAAAGAGAACAAAAATGGGACGTAATCCACATATGCTGCCTGGATATTTGTTGCTTTGGGCAACCATACCTCCCTCACCACTTTATGCGTCCATGGAGGTACATCGTACTGGTGTGCCCACTGTCCGAATGGGCCTCCCATGCTCTTATTGCCACTTTTTTGCCGTTAGTATAACGCCATCGGTCAGGTCAAGCAATGCTACTACTAAAGTGATGCCACATTAACTAATGCCACACTCAGTCTAATGCCACTAATAAATTTAAGAAATGCCATTTACTGTCACTAGATTATTTCAGGGTTAGCTATTGATTGTGGATGTATTAAATATTTTTTAGCTAAGGCATTCTAATGCTGTTGCACAGCCAGTATAACAACGATGAATCTTGTTACTACCTTCAGATTTTTGCACTGTTAATGCTTATAGATTACATACCTCACTTTCATGAGATAAGTCAATTTTTTTGTACAGTGTCAAGAGGAAAGGTCCAGAGTGGGCACCTCCTCCTCCGGGTGTTCTCTTGATTCGTTCGATCAAGTTTTTATGTTTGATCGATTATCAAGATTGGGATAGCAATTTTTAGGTCCCCTCGAGTTCGAAATGATATTAACCTTGAAGGTACATGGTTTGCAATTTTTTTAATATTGTCATTAGTTGATAATGCTAGTTACCTTTAGACTTTTGTAATTGGTTTAATGCTCTTGCACACCTAGTATATCAATGCTGAAACTTGTTACCTTTACATTTTGTATTGTTAATTCTTACAGAAATCTTCCAGTGCTAGAGCTTATGGAAATATGTTCAGTAAAACATTGTACTGTACCATGTAATAAAATAACTACTCTAAGGTTGCACTAGCCACTGGATTAGTGTATATTTGTACTATTTGAATGGTGTTGCATTAGCGTATGGACATATATAAAGTGTGGCAAGCTTTCCCAGATATGTGCTCAAGAAAACTACTACCTGTTTTTCTAAATACTAGACGTTTGGGTACTTTATATTGAACTGCGAAAACGTCTTATATTAAGGAACAGAGGGTGTAGAGTTCACTAAAATTAGAGCATCTCCAATAGCTTGTCTATATGGATGTCTATACTCGTTTTCCACGACGTGAGCCCAAAACAGGCGTCCAACAGCTTGTCTATATGGTCGTCCAAATATACACATCCTCTAAATCGACCTCGACAATGTCCACGCCTGGACATTATGAAGGCGTCGTCTAAACTCAGCTGCAGTCATGATTTCTTCCTCTCCCCAGCAACGGCTGTAACATCCCAAATTTTCAATTTGGAATGTTTTACAATTATTATCTAAGCATCTATGCATTTTGTTTGAATTGAGTGGCATTTGGAAATTTCAGAGGCATTTGAGTTTTATTTGATTTGAATTTGATTTTGGCAATTGAAATTTATTTCAAAAATACCTGACAAATACTTGAGCAAAAGTATGAGAGGAGTAAACATGACACTCCAAAGAAAAATGTCAGAAGAAAATATTGCCAAAAAAGTTAGAATTCAAATTTGATTTTATTTGGAATCTACAAAAAATGTTTTATTTTTTTTGTTTTGCCTCTGGAAAAATGTTCACGTTGTAGGATTTATTTTTCTGATTTTATTGATATATATATGTCCTATATAAAATATTATAGTTTTCTCTTATATTAGTTTTTTCTCTCTGACGTAATTCAAAAAAATAGGAAAAGACCCAGGCGCGAGCCAGGCCAACTGGCCCAGCCGACGCCAAGCCAACCGGCCCAGCAGCGCCGAGCCACAGCCCACCAGCGACCGAGCCGGCCTGCCCCAGCGCTCGACGCCCGAACCCTTCCCTTCGGTCGACCGCTCGCCGCCTCCTCTCTCCCTCTCACTGACTCGGGACCCCACCCTATCCCTAACCCCTCGCCCATGACACGCTGCACCGGAGCACGCGCAGAGCGCCCGACATCGCGATCCTCTCGGGATCGTGATCCCGAGTCGACCCCTCGCCCACGCTTATGTCCTATAAATACCTACGCATCTCCTCTTCCGACCCCCCCAAAAACCCTACCTCAACTCCCACTGTAGCTCTCGCCCTCGCCAAATGCATCTCGTCGCTGCCGCCTCGGTTCGCCGCAGCTACCGACCCCGGTGAGGATTCCCCTTACCTCTAAGCACCTTCACCCGAACCCCCTTTTCGTTACGCACCTCTTTGACATCCTCTCATCGCCCAGGAACCGCCGAAGCCGTCGCCCCCGAGCTCGACCGCCGCTCGCCGGAGCTGCAGCTCACCAGGGAGCAGTCGTCGTCGCCCCGACCGCCTCCGTCGTTCCCGAGCTCCACTGACTCCATCCCCGACCTCCCCTCGAGCTGCCGCACCCACCCGACGACTCTGCCGCCGCCCCGGACCATCGGAGCACCCCCGCCACCGTCGCCCGAGCCGCCGTCGTCCATCGTCACCGCTGTAAGCCACCGGACCTCCCTCCACCGTTCGATCTGCAATGCACGGCTTATATTAGATTAGCGAAGGGTTAGGTTATTTTCAATAGATCGGTTTAGTTTACGGTTTATTTCCGGTTTAGTTCGGTTTAGTGTAGACCGGCCCGATCGGTTGTTTTATTATTAACCCGTACTCGTGTTAGCCTATTCAACGCATGAGAACTATTTAGTTTTAGAACGCCCACCGTTTTGGTCCATTAGCGCGTTAGTTTTTGTTTAGTTTTATTTTTGTTTTTGTTTTTAAAACAGAATAGTTCCAGTCTTGAAAAATCTATATCTTTTAAGTTATTTCATATTTTTAGTTGATTCTTTTTGCTCTAGTTTGCAAATTTCCTATAGTTGCTGTAGAAAATTAGATTCGGTCATGTTTAGGTTCTTAAAAATTGTTTTATATTAGTTTTAGTCAGATTAGTTTTTTTGCTATAAATTGAGTTAGTATTATTTTATTTTAGCGATTCTTTTTGTCACTGCCTTGTTTTGGCCTTGCCTAGCAGTAGGAATTTATTTGGGCATTTATAGTCTTTATTAAAAATAGTTTTTATGCGAAAACAAGCTTTTCTAGTTTATTTAGCTTGTTGTTGTTTTCTGATGTTCTAGTTATTTTTAAATTTTATTTTTCCTATGCTATAATTTATTTTAGATTAGTTTCTGTAGTTTTAGAGGGTGAACATTTATTTACAGCAAAATAAAAAGTTTTATTTTATTTTCTTATTAGTTTTGTTTTAGGTGTAACAGGAGTTCTATAATAGATATTGGTTTGATTCTTTTTGCACCTAGTTTGTATGCTGTTTTCCTTTATGTTAGTTAGTAAAACCATTGTTTTGGATCTGTAAAGAAATGTGTTAGTAGGTTAAAACTATTTCTTTGTTGTTGCTTGATGTGATGGAAACCTTGATTTTGTTTTCCTCAAGTTTTCTTTGATTTTGGTTTGAGTGCTTGTGTGTTTTCCTTCAGTTTGCTGATATGTCATTAGTGAAATACTTATTTGTGCTATTGTTTGACTCGATAGAATTTCCGGAGTGCGAAGCTTGCTATCTCGAGTCACTAGCGTTTGAAGACCGTCAGCCAGGCAAGTCATTTGATCATGTTTTACAATACCTATGATTTTGTTGCATTAGAATTATTCCTCCCCACCATGCATGCAGTAGGAGAATTTTAAGTTATGTTCTTGAGTAGTATCATGAGGTAGGATGACCCCAATTTCGCCTTTCCATTGCCCGGGACGATGTAGTTTATTTTGCTATGCTCGTAGACGGGGTTGGTTGAGTGATTCATAAGGGAGATGTGAGAGTCAAGATGATGACAACCCCATGACTTCAAGCTCAAGATGGACTTCAAATTCACTACTGGGTGGAGGACGGTTGACGGGCACCCTGGAGAAACCAGCGGATGGCCGGGATGCATGGAGAAGCGCCATGACATCTTGCGGAAAGCTTCACCCAGCCACGAAGAGACGGATGGATACCCCTTGACCGGAAGCTTACCTGTGCAGCCGCAAGCCATTATGGGCTCTGGCTGGGTTGACCTTAGGCGTGACTCTGGACGGACAGTGCCAGTAGATGTAGAAGAACGGTAGGACATGGATGGGTACCGGCAGTGCTCAGAGAAACTCTACGGAAGACCCTATTTCGTTCATCCCGTCTTCAAACACCAGGCAGTGCGAGGACATAAAGGAGGGAACGATTCTTGCGGGTAAAGTGCACAAGACTCTGCAGAGTAACAACCTAATCGATTAGCCGTGTCCCCGGTTACGGACAGATGAGCCTCTGGAAATTGGAGTATTTCGGAAATCTCAACACCGAACTTAATAAATTAATTGAGGGGTTATTTAATAATTGGGAATGAGACATTGGTTGGTGGAACCATCTCAATAAAACAACCAACATTTTGTAGTAATTGCAAGAAAGTCCTTTTGTCATAGGGAAAAAATGGCTTTTTCACAAAAACATAAAACTTAGAGCCCCACAGCCAAATTGCATATAGTGTTAGCATTGTTATTGTTGTTCTCTCTATGACTTGCCAGCATATTCAAAATGCTGACCTACATGGCTGCAACGTCTTATGTTGCAGAGGAGTTTTCCGACCAGGAGTGAGGCTACGATCCACGCTTGGCGATTGCCCTATGGAGTCAGATGGAGTCGCTATTCGTCCACGCTTCCGCAGCTTATTTAGTTTATTTCTCATGAGTTGGCCTTCGGCCAAATTTATTTTATTGTAATAAAGACTCGATATGAGAATCGTGTAATAAATTCAGGTGTGATTGAACTTTGAATCTTTTCATCAATGTACTGTGTGTGCCAACATGATCTTGGGATGGTACAGCTACACAGAGACTTGACCGATTTTGGGTCGGGTCGTTACAGAGATGGTATTCAGAGCACACACTGACCGTAGGACGTAACCCCTAGGATTGGAAAGCCATAGGAAGAAACTATTTTATTTTATGTCCTTATCATTCCGTAATACTCCCCTGTTCATTTCTGACTTCTCTCTGATTTCAACATTCTAGATGGCCGTCAAGTTCATCCTAGTTCTGCTCCCGGAGTTTTGCCAGCCAGATGAGACAATGCTTTTCGGCAGGAGGCTGGTCCAGATCACTAAGGAATTGAAGATTGCTCTGTCGTCTATCACCGGGACCCCTATCATGGCATTTCCAGAAGACCGTCGTTATAGGATTAAGGTGCACATACCAGGGCGAACTTTCGGAAGCCTCTCAGTGCCCGTTGACTTCAAGTTCACTGCTCCCACTTGGATACTCGGGAGAGTCATAGCAGTTCATAGTGCACTTGGACGCATCCAGGAGGAATACAGGACCGAACTTGTTGGATCAGACCACACCATGATTTCTCGCAGGACTGCAGATGGAGAGATTATCCGCACCATAGATGACTTTGTCCGCTCATATGTCCAAGACTTGGAGGCTCACATTAGGGCTCTAGAGATTCAGATGCACAGGAGCCTGAAGACGGTCCAAAAGTTGCATCTTCGTGAAATTGAACTAGAGGATGCAGCACATGAAGCCCACTATGAGCATGAGGATGAAGTCAAGTATTTTATGGAAAGACTCGAGGACCGGAAGAAATATATTGCCACACTGGAGGAGAAGATGGATCTGGGAGAAGACCTTTTCCCGAGTGGAGATGATGGACCTCTCATGAGCAATGACCAGGATTATGAAGAGAGCTCCACCGAAGGAAGCCGCAAGAGGAGACGCCACACCAGAGGACGACGCACCAGAGGACGTAGGGATAATTGATGAAGACATTTAGTCGACCGCCATGTTATTTTATTTTCGTCGATCAGTTAGGCCGTTATTTTCAATTGGTCGTGAGATCTTGTAATCCGAGTTTGAACCTTGCTTGAGATGAATGAATAAATGACTGGTGTGATTGTGTTTGTGCATTCATTGGGTAGTGCTATTTCTCATTAGACCTTGTTCTATTCTAATTTCTCATCCACTCCATAACACCAGATGCCTCCGAGACGTGACCCCGGTTTCACTTTCCCGCCGTAGCTCACCCAGCTGATTCAACAGCAGAATGCCTTAATGCAAATGCTCATCCAAAACCAAGGCAACAACAACAATCCACCGCCACCACCCCCTGTCGATAACCTGACCCGGTTCCTAAGGCTGAATCCGGCGGTGTTCTCTAGTAGCACCGAGCCGATTGTAGCTGATGATTGGCTCCACAAGATCGGAAGGGATCTAACAACTGTTGGATGCACAGATGCTGAGAAGGTGCGTTTTGCCGCACATCAATTGAATGGACCTGCAGCCTCTTGGTGGGAAAACTACACCGCCACTTATCCGGTCGCCACCATGACATGGGATCAGTTCCAGCGGGCTTTCCGCACCGCGCATGTCTCAGCTGGAGCCATGAGTCTGAAGAAGCGTGAGTTCCGCAACTTACGCCAGGGGAACCGTACTGTGGGGCAGTATGTGGATGAGTTCAGCAAATTATCTTGATATGCCCCAGATGATGTGGCCACAGATGCCGCAAAACAGGGGAAGTTTCTTGAAGGACTCAATGATGAGCTGGGAATGCAGCTAATGGTGGCTACCTTCAACAACTACCAGGAGCTGGTAGACAAGGCCACTATACTTGAAGGCAAGCAGCAGCAGATTGAAAGCCGCAAGAGGAAATATAGCCAGGGAAAGTACAACTCCGGAGCTCAGCAGAAGCCCCGCTATGCCCCATACTCGGGAGGACATAACCATCACACCCATGGAGGAAAAAATCATGGAGGACATAACCATGGAGGGAATGGGAACAATCGCAACCACGACAACAACCCCAAGTCAGGCAATGGAGGCAACGGCAACCAACACCGTCCTGCTCCGACTCAGAAGGATCTGAGTCATATCACCTGTTTCAAGTGCCAGAAGACAGGACACTACGCCACCGATTGTCCAGAGGCCAAGTAGAGGAATGGGAACGGCAACGGCAATGGAAGCTCAGCAAAGAAGCCCAACCCTTTTCCTCGTGCTCAGGTGAATCACATTGACGTGGAGGATGTCTATGATCAGCCAGAAACTGTGGTTGGTAAGTTTTTATTAAATTCACGTCCATTATTGGTACTCTTTGATTCCAGTGCAACGCATTCATTCATATCAAGGGTAGTTGTGGAAAAGTATGGGTTGCCCACTAGGACCCTTAGAACCCCGATCAAAGTCACTTCTCTAGGAGGAGAGATGATGGCAGGCTTAGGCTGTCATTCAACCCTCAGCATCAGAAATCATGATTTTCTCGTGGACCTCATAGTCTTAGAATCCCAGGGATTGGACGTGATCCTGGCATGGACTGGTTGACGAAGTTTGAAGGGAACATCGACTGTGCCCGCAAGACGATTTTGCTCACCACCCCGGAGCAGAAGAGGATCAAGTATGTATCCAGACGCACACCGATAAAGAAGCGGGTGAATTCCCTCACGGGAGTGGTTCAGGAGGAAGTGCCTGTAGTACAAGATTTTCCGGATGTATTTCCGGAAGAATTACCAGGAATGCCACCGGATAGAGAAATAGATTTTTTGATCGAGTTATTACCTGGCACAGCCCCAATATCCAAGAGACCTTATCGGATGCCCCCGAATGATTTGGAAGAGATAAAGCAGCAGATCAAGGAATTATTGGAGAAGGATATATTCGCCCAAGTTCGTCACCTTGGAGAGCCCCAGTTCTTTTGGTAGAGAAGAAGGATGGAACCCTGAGAATGGTTGTAGATTATCGTTCATTGAACGACGTGACCATCAAGAATAAGTACCCTCTACCGATGATTAATGGTTTATTTGATCAGCTAGTTGGAGCCAAAGTATTTTCCAAGATCTATCTTCGATCAGGGTATCATCAGCTGAAGATTCGTGAACAGGATATACCCAAAACAGCCTTCACCACCAGGTATGGTTTATATGAGTATACCGTCATGTCATTCGGATTGACTAATGCCCCTGCGTATTTCATGAGCATGATGAACAAGGTATTTATGGAATATCTGGACAAGTTTGTCGTGGTGTTCATCGATGACATATTGGTTTTCTCCAAGAGCGAGGAAGAGCACAAGGAACACCTGTGTCTAGTCGTGGAGAAACTCCGAGAACATCAGTTATATGCCAAGTTCAGCAAATGCGAATTTTGGTTGAAGGAAGTCGGATTCCTCGGACATGTTATTTCAGGAGAAGGAATAGCAGTCGACCCCACCAAGGTTGAATCGGCCACCAACTGGCAATCCCCCACCTCAGTCAAGGAGATCCGCAGTTTTCTCATACTTGTAGGATATTATCGGAGATTTATTGAGAATTTCTCCAAGATTGCTAAACCCATGACCGAGTTGTTGAAGAAGGAAACAAAGTACATTTGGACCGAGGGTTGTGAAGCTAGTTTTCAGGAGTTGAAGAAACGTCTGGTTACAGCCCAGTACTCATTTTGCCGGACATACACAAGGATTATCAGGTGTATTGTGACGCTTCTCGTCAAGGGCTCGGAGGAGTACTCATGCAGGAAGGAAAAGTTGTAGCTTATACCTCCAGACAACTACGACCTCACGAGATGAATTATGCCACACACAATTTGTAGTTAGCAGCCGTAGTGCATGCACTCAAGACATGGAGATATTTCCTTGTCGGAAATAGTTGTGATGTTTACACGGATCATAAGAGCTTGAAGTATATTTTCACGTAGAAGGAGTTGAACCTCAGACAAAGGAGATGGCTTGAATTGATCAAGGACTATGATATGAGATTGCATTATCACCCAGGGAAAGCAAATGTTGTAGCAGATGCCTTGAGCCATAAAAGCCATATGAACACCCTCATAGCTGAAGGATTACCTCAGAATTTAGTCGACGATCTCAGAGATCTCCGGTTGGAAATAGTACCAAGAGGATTTGTTGCCACCTTGGATATTCAGTCCACTCTGACCGAAAAGATCCGTGAAGCGCAGAAGACGGACAAGGAAATTGCAGAGATAAAGGAAAAGATGAGTAATAGAAAGGCTAAAGGTTTTCGTGAGGATGAACACGGAACTTTATGGTTTGAGGATCGTATCTATGTGCCTAATGACCCAGAGGTCAGGAAATTAATTCTTCAGGAGGCCCATGACTCATCGTACTCGATTCACCCAGGCAACACCAAGATGTATCTGGACTTGAAGGAAAGTTTCTGGTGGACAGGTATGAAGAAGGATATAGCCGAGTACGTAGCAGTATGCGATGTTTGTCAACGAGTAAAGGCAGAGCATCAGAAGCCGGCAGGGTTACTTCAACCACTGCCGATTCTCGAGTGGAAATGGGGAAAACTTGGAATGGATTTTATCACAGGATTACCCAGGACCCGTTCAGGTTATGATTCTATCTGGGTAGTGGTTGATCGCTTGACCAAGGTAGCTCATTTCATTCCCGTGAAGACCACATATACTAGTGCTAAGTTAGCCAAGATATACATGACCAAGATCGTATGTCTGCATGGAGTTCCGAGGAGTATTGTGTCAGATAGAGGAACACAATTTACCTCAAAGTTTTGGAATCAGTTGCATGAAACCTTGGGTACGAGGCTGGAGTTCAGTACAGCTTTTCATCCGCAGACAGATGGACAGACTGAAAGAGTCAACCAGATTCTGGACGACATGTTGAGAGCCTGTGCGCTAGACTACGGGTCTAGCTGGGATGACAATTTGCCATACGCAGAGTTCTCGTATAACAACAGCTATCAGACCAGTCTAAAGATGGCCCCTTTCGAAGCTCTATACGGCAGGAGGTGCAGAACACCATTGCTGTGGGATGGTGTTGGAGACCGAAAACTTTTTGGTCCCGATCTTATCAGAGACTCCGAAGAGAAAGTCAAGCTGATTCGAGATAGACTCAAGATAGCCCAGTCGAGACAGAAGAGTTATGCCGACAGTAAACGCAAGGAGATAACGTATGAAGTTGGAGATCGAGCATATCTCCGTGTGTCCCCACTTCGTGGAATCAAGAGATTTGGGGTTAAAGGAAAATTAGCACCCAGGTTCATTGGCCCCTACAAAATCCTTGAACGCAGAGGAGAAGTTGCATATAAGCTGGAATTGCCAGAAGGATTGTCAGGAGTTCACGATGTCTTTCACGTATCCCAGCTGAAGAAATGCCATGCCGATATGGCCGATATTCCTCTGAGAGACACAGTGCCCCTAGAAGCCACACAGCTGGATAGTGATCTGACTTATGAGGAGAAACCCGTCAGAATTCTTGAGACTGCAAACAGAGTTACCCGCAGCAAGATCATCAAATTTTGCAAGGTTTTGTGGAGCCACCACTCTGAGGAAGAAGCCACCTGGGAGCGAGAAGAAGATCTCCGCCGAGACCACGCGCACCTATTTGCTAGCCAACCCGAATCTCGAGGGCAAGATTCATCTTAAGGTGGGTAGGTTTGTAACATCCCAATTTTTCAATTTGGAATGTTTTACAATTATTAGCTAAGCATCTATGCATTTTGTTTGAATTGAGTGGCATTTGGAAATTTCAAAGGCATTTGAGTTTTATTTGATTTGAATTTGATTTTGGCAATTGAAATTTATTTCAAAAATACCTGACAAATACTTGAGCAAAAGTATGAGAGGAGTAAACATGACACTCCAAAGAAAAATGTTAGAAGAAAATATTGCCAAAAAAGTTTGAATTCAAATTTGATTTTATTTGGAATCTACAAAAAAATGTTTTTATTTTTTTCTGTTTTGCCTCTGGAAAAATGTTCACGTTGTAGGATTTATTTTTCTGATTTTATTGATATATATATATGTCCTATATAAAAGATTATAGTTTTCTCTTATATTAGTTTTTTTCTCTCTGTCGTAATTCAAAAAAAATAGGAAAAGACCCAGGCGCGATCCAGGCCAACTGGCCCAGCAGCGCCGAGCCGCAGCCCACCGGAGACCGAGCTGGCCTGCCCCAGCGCTCGACACCCGAACCCTTCCCTTCGGTCGACCGCTCGCCGCCTCCTCTCTCCCTCTCACTGACCCGGGACCCCACCCTATCCCTAACCCCTCGCCCACGACACGCCGCACCGGAGCACGCACAGAGCGCGCCCGACACCGCGATCCTCTCGGGATCGTGATCCCGAGTCGACCCCTCGCCCACGCTTATGTCCTAGAAATACCTACGCATCTCCTCTTCCGAACCCCCCAAAAACCCTACCTCAACTCCCACCGTAGCTCTCGCCCTCGCCAAACGCATCTCGTCGCTGCCACCTCAGTTCGCCACCGCTACCGACCCCGGTGAGGATTCCCCTTACCTCTAAGCACCTTCACCCGAACCCCCTTTTTGTTACGCACCTCTTTGACATCCTCTCATCGCCCAGGAATCGCCGAAGCCGTCGCCCCCGAGCTCGACCGCTGCTCGCCGGAGCTGCAGCTCACCAGGGAGCAGTCGTCGTTGCCCCGACCGCCTCCGTCGTTCCTGAGCTCCACGGACTCCATCCCCGACCTCCCCTCGAGCTGCCGCACCCATCCGACGACTCTGCCGCCGCCCCGGACCACCGGAGCACCCCCGCCACCGTCGCCCGAGCCACCGTCGTCCATCGTCGCCGCTGTAAGCCATCGGACCTCCCTCCACCGTTCGATCTGCAATGCACGGCTTAGATTAGACTAGCAAAGGGTTAGGTTATTTTCAATAGATCGGTTTAGTTTATGGTTTATTTCCGGTTTAGTTTAGTTTAGTGTAGACCGGCCCGATCGGTTGTTTTATTATTAACCCGTACTCGTGTTAGCCTATTCAACACATGAGCGTTGTTTAGTTTTAGAACGCCCACCGTTTCGGCCCATTAGCGCGTTAGTTTTTGTTTAGTTTTATTTTAGTTTTTGTTTTTGAAACAGAATAGTTCCAGTCTTGAAAAATCTATATCTTTTAAGTTATTTAATATTTTTAGTTGATTCTTTTTGCTCTAGTTTGGAAATTTCCTATAGCTGTAGAAAATTAGATTCGGTCATGTTTAGGTTTTTAAAAATTGTTTTATATTACTTTTAGTCAGATTAGTTTTTCTGCTATAAATTGAGTTAGTATTATTTTATTTTAGTGATTCTTTTTGTCACTGCCTTGTTTTGACCTTGCCTAGCAGTAGGAATTTATTTGGGCATTTATAGTCTTTATTAAAAATAGTTTTTATGTGAAAACAAGCTTTTCTAGTTTATTTAGCTTGCTGTTGTTTTCTGCTGTTCTAGTTATTTTTAAATTTTATTTTTCCTATGCTATAATTTATTTTAGAATAGTTTTTGTAGTTACAGAGGGTGAACATTTATTGACAGCAAAATAAAAAGTTTTATTTTATTTTCTTATTAGTTTTGTTTTAGGTATAACAGGAGTTCTATAATAGATATTGGTTTGATTCTTTTTGCACCTAGTTTGTATGATGTTTTCCTTTATGTTAGTTAGTAAAACCATTGTTTTGGATCTGTAAAGAAAAGTGTTAGTAGGTTAAAACTATTTCTTTGTTGTTGCTTGATGTGATGGAAACCTTGATTTTGTTGTCCTCGAGTTTTCTATGATTTTGGTTTGAGTGCTTGTGTGTTTTCCTTCAATTTGCTGATATGTAATTAGTGAAATACTTATTTGTGCTATTTTTTGACTCGATAGAATTTCCGGAGTGCGAAGCTTGCTATCTCGAGTCACTAGCGTTTGAAGACCGTCAGCCAGCCAAGTCATTTGATCATGTTTTACAATACCTACGATTTTGTTGCATTAGAATTATTCCTCCCCACCATGCATGCAGTAGGAGAATTTTAAGTTATGTTCTTGAGTAGTATCATGAGGTAGGATGACCCCAATTTCCCCTTTCCATTTCCCGGGACGATGTAGTTTATTTTGCTATGCTCGTAGACGGGGTTGGTTGAGTGATTCATAAGGGAGATGTGAGAGTCAAGATGATGACAACCCCATGACTTCAAGCTCAAGATGGACTCCAAATTCACTACTGGGTGGAGGACGGTTGACGGGCACCCTGGAGAAACCAGCGGATGGCCGGGATGCATGGAGAAGCGCCATGACATCTTGCGGAAAGCTTCACCCAGCCACGAAGAGATGGATGGATACCCCTTGACCAGAAGCTTACCTTTGCAGCCGCAAGCCATTATGGGCTCTGGCTGGGTTGACCTTAGGCGTGACTCTGGACGGACGGTGCCAGCAGATGTAGAAGAACGGTAGGACATGGATGGGTACCGGCAGTGCTCAGAGAAACTCTACAGAAGACCCTGTTTCATTCATCCCGTCTTCAAACACCAGGCAATGCGAGGACATAAAGGAGGGAACGATTCTTGCGGGTAAAGTGCACAAGACTCTGCAGAGTAACAACCTAATTGATTAGTCGTGTCCCCGGTTACGGACAGATGAGCCTCTGGAAATTGGAGTATTTTGGAAATCTCAACACCGAACTTAATAAATTAATTGAGGGGTTATTTAATAATTGGGAATAAGACATTGGTTGGCGGAACCATCTCAATAAAACAACCAACATTTTGTAGTAATTGCAAGAAAGTCCTTTTGTCATAGGAAAAAATTGGCTTTTTCACAAAAACATAAAACTTAGAGCCCCACAGCCAAATTGCATATAGTGTTAGCATTGTTATTGTTGTTCTCTCTATGACTTGCCAGCATATTCAAAATGCTGACCTACACGGCTGCAACGTCTTATGTTGCAGAGGAGTTTTCCGACCAGGAGTGAGGCTACGATCCACGCTTGGCGATTGCCCTATGGAGTCAGATGGACTCGCTATTCGTCTACGCTTCCGCAGCTTATTTAGTTTATTTCTCATGAGTTGGCCTTCGGCCGAATTTATTCTATTGTAATAAAGACTCGATATGAGAATCGTGTAATAAATTCAGGTGTGATCTTGGGATGGTATAGCTACACAGAGACTTGACCGATTTTGGGTCGGGTCGTTACAACGGCCCACCTGTCATAGTCCCTCTATATAGACGTTCTGATGCAAAACTGGACATGTATATAAGGGAATCTTTTTAGACCATTGTCTATATGAATAAATAGACATCCAAATATACACATGCTATTGGAGATGCTCTTATCCCGGTAAAGCTAGTCACACCTTTGTTAAAATTAATGTTCACTATGTTATCGGAGGAGGTATGTATGTTTGTCTCTAATGTCTGTCGACTACATACCTGAGACATCATGATCTAATGTTAAGTCATTTCCTTTTTTACAGTGTCACTGAATTGTCAAGGCGGTGATGGCCTTTTATTTTAGTTGAACCGCACAAAATATTCTTAAAAGAAGAGGAAAGGTCAGGAATGGTTCAATTTTTCAGAAAAAATTATGTATGCCTTCCTGAGATCAACCGATGTTACCTTATTTATTCCTTCAAACGGGTGGTTAGAAACAGTCTTGCTACTTTTTCCCATTAAGAAATTGGAATGCTTATATTTGTGAGTCTATGCTTCAACTAGTGCCACTTTTATAGCAATCACACTTCCAATATCTATGCAAACAGGAATGCTCGATTTTAGCGGAACTGCACAAAAAGTCCAAATGGTTCAACATTAGGAGCATGTTTTCTTCCAAACCTTTATATCCAATTGGTGGCACTATGAGCTATTCTTTACGAAGGTACATGGTTTGCTACTATCTTTCTACTCTTTTTGTACTGTCATTAGATAGTAATACTGGTGGTTTGCATGTGAATTTATTGGCAGGGTGGACCTACATTGGAGGTGCGGGACAGGATTCAATGATTGGATGCTCAATTTAGGTTGTATCGATTTCACCTCTTCCATCACTGCGAACATGGATATCCTTGGTCTGATGAAGAATAGGAGCTATATTTCTGCGCTGAACCAACAAATCAATTCAGTATGAAATTGTCCAGGGCAAAACATGACTGTATCAAATTGTCTAGTGCAAAACATGGCATATGCTAAGCGGAAGAGATGTGTTTAAATCAAAAATACAAGGTGGGGTATATGTTTACTAGTTGCTTAATATTTGTGCAGACAGATGTCTGCCCGTTGCTATTTGGCAAACAAACAACGTGACCGTAATTTTGGTCAAAGTGCACAAGAGAATAGTATAGTCACTACATGCAGTGCCATTTGAAAATAGACACAGGAAGATTGGATAGTCACTTCATGGACTGCAGAAAAGTAGTATTGTACTATTTATTGGCCAACACTAGGTGCTTCATTGCTTTGGTCTGGTTATACAGTGGGCATCATTTTGCCTAAGTTAAAGTTTGTATTCCGAAAATAGTCTCGCCGTGTCATCGAGAGAAGACGAAATCATATTGCAGTGGATGTTCCTCCATCATGTGTGGTTCATTATCATGGTTCCAGCTGTTGGTGAAACCACTTATGTTTGCAAGAGGAATTTTAGACTTCACAAACAAATTTGTCTTTCACTCTGTACTGAATGTTGGCCAAGAGAAGCATCCATGTTAGTAGGAAGAACAGATGTTTTTCTAGATCTTTGCTTTTGGAGCTACATATTTGTATATGATCTATGAATCATTGAGATGCATTAACATGTTGATCTTATGTATGGAATTGTACTAGTTGGTTTTGAATTTGGGCTACTAATGTGAACATATTATAATGCCAGGCATGTGAGTCTCTGATACGTCCATTTTGCATCATGCTTTTATATCAATATTTATTGCGTTATGGGCTGTTATTTCACATTATGTCACAATACTTATGGCTATTCTCCCTTATTTTACAAGGTTTGCATAAGGAGGGAGAATGTCGGCAGCTGGAATTCTGGGATGGAAAAGGAGCAAATATTAGAGACCTATTCTACACAACTCCAAAAGTCCTAAAACTCCACGGAACACCTTATAATAAATAATGAAAAATCCTCACCAAAGATGAAGACCAGGGGGCCCACACCCTGCTCACGAGGGTGGGGGCGCCCCCCCTAGGGCGTGCCCCCCTACCTCGTGGGCCCCCTGGTGGATCTCCGATGGCCATCTTCTCCTATATGAAGTCTTTCGTCGAGAAAAAATAAGAAGCAACCTTTCAGGATGAAACTCCACCGCCACGAGGTGGAACCTTGGCGGATCCAATCTACAGCTCTGGCAGAGCTATTCTATTGGGGAAACTTCCCTCCCGGAGGGGGAAATCATCGCCATCGTCATCACCAACGCTCCTCTCATCGGGAGAGGGCAATCTCCATCAACATCTTCATCAACACCATCTCATCTCAAAACCCTAGTTCATCTCTTGTATCCAATTCTTGTCTCCAAGTCCGGGATTGGTGCTAGTAGGTTGCTAGTAGTGTTAATTACTCCTTGTAGTTGATGCTAGTTGGTTTAATTGGTGGAAGATCGTATGTTCAGATCCTATATGCATATTAATACCCCTCTGATTATGAACATGTTTATGCTTTGTGAGTAGTTATGTTTGTTCCTGAGGACAAGGGAGAAGTCTTGCTATTAGTAGTCATGTGAATTTGGCATTCGTTCGACATTTTGGTGAGATGTATGTTGTCTAGCCTCTAGTGGTGTTATGTGAACGTCGACTACATAACACTTCACCATTATTTGGGCCTAGAGTAAGGTATTGGGAAGTAATAAGTAGATGATGGGTTGCTAGAGTGACAGAAGCTTAAACCCTAGTTTATGCGTTGCTTCGTAAGGGGCTGATTTGGATCCATATGTTTCATGCTATGGTTAGGTTTACCTTAATACTTTTGTTGTAGTTGTGGATGCTTGCAATAGAGGTTAATCATAAGTGGGATGTTTGTTCAAGTAAGAATATCACCCAAGCACCGGTCCACCCACATGTCAAATTATCAAAGTACCGAACGCGAATCATATGAACGTGATGAAAACTAGCTTGACGATATTCCCATGTGTCCTCGGGAGCGCTTTTCCTTATATAAGAGTTTGTCCAGGCTTGTCCTTTGCTACAAAAAGGATTGGGCCACCTTGCTGCACTTCATTTAATTTTGTTATTTGTTGCTTGTTACAAATTATCTCATCACAAAACTATATGTTACCTCTTATTTCAGTACTTGCAGAGAATACCTTGCTGAAAACCGTTTATCATTTCCTTCTGCTCCTCGTTGGGTTTGACACTCTTACTTATCGAAAGGACTACGATAGATCCCCTATACTTGTGGGTCATCAAGACTCTTTTCTGGCGCCGTTTCCGGGGAGTGAAGCACCTTTGGTAGGTAGAATTTGGTAAGGAAAAAATTATATAGTGTGCTGAAATTTACTGTCACTTGTTACTATGGAAAGTAATCCTCTGAGGGGCTTGTTCGGGGTATCTTCACCCCGACCAGTAGAGCAAAAAGTTTCTCCTCAACCTACTGAACCTATTGAAAATTAAATTCCTTATGAGTATCCTTCGAGTATAATAGAAAAACTGCTAGCTAATCCTTTTACAGGAGATGCAACTAAGCATCCTGATGAACACCTAATATATGTGGATGAAGTTTGTGGATTATTTAAGCTTGTAGGTATTCCCGATGATGTTGCTAAGAAGAAGGTCTTCCCTTTATCATTGAAGGGAGACGCATTGACATGGTATAGGCTATGTGATGATATGGGATCATGGAACTATAGAAGATTGAAATTGGAATTTCATCAAAAGTATTACCCTATGCATCTTCTTCATCGTGATCGCAATTATATATATAATTTTTGGCCTCGTGAAGGAGAAAGCATCGCTCAAGCTTGGGGGAGGCTTAAATCAATGTTATATTCATGCCCCAATCATGAGCTTCCAAGAGAAACAATTCTTCAAAAAATTTATGCTCGGCTTTCTGAAAATAATCGCACCATGCTCGATACTTCTTGTGCTGGCTCTTTTATGATGAAGACTATTGGATTTAGATGGGATTTATTGGATAGAATTAAACGCAACTCTAAAGATTGGGACCTCGACAATGGTAAGGAGTCAGGTATGACACCTAAGTTTGATTGTGTTAAATATTTTATGGATACTGATATTTTCCATAAGTTTAGCACTAAATATGGACTTGATTCTAAGATAGTAGCTTCTTTTTGTGAATCTTTTGCTACTTATGTTGATCTCCCTAAGGAGAAGTGGTTTAAATATCATCCTCCCATAGAAGTAAAAGTAGCTGCACTTATTAAAGTTGAAGAAAAGACTGTCACTCGTAATGATCCTATTGTTCCTACTTGTTATGTTGAGAAGCCACCTTTCCCTGTTATGATAAAGGATCATGCTAAAGCTTCAACTGTGGTTCGTAAAAGCAATATTAAAACATATACACCTCCTGAGCAATTTAAAGTTGAACCTAATATCGCTATTGTTAAAGATCTCTTGTCTGATAATATTGATGGGAATGTTTTTCAGTTCTGTGGTGAAACTGCTAGAATTGCTAAACCTTGTGCTAAAGATAAACATAGACCTGTGGTAGGCGTGCCTGTTATTTCTGTTAAAATAGGAGATCATTGTTATCATGGCTTATGTGATATGGGTGCTAGTGCTAGTGTTATACCTTATGACTTGTATAAAGAAATCAAGCATGAAATTGCACCTGCTGTGTTAGAAGATATTGATGTCACAATTAAACTTGCCAATAGAGATACTATTTTAGCAATGGGAATTGTTAGAGATGTTGAACTCTTGTGCGGGAAAACTAAATATCCTGCTGATTTTCTTGTTCTTAGTTCTCCACAAGATAGCTTTTGTCCCATTATATTTGGTAGACCCTTCTTGAATACAGTTAATGCTAGGATAGACTACGAAAAGAATGTTGTTACTATTGGCCTGGATGATATGACTCATGAGTTTAATTTCCCTAAATTTAGTAAACAACACCGTGAAGAAAAATTGCCTAGTAAGGATGAAATTATTGATCTTGCTTCTATTGTCGTACCTCCTAATGATCCTTTAGGACAATATTTTCTAGACCATGAGAATGATATGTTTATGAATGAAAGAAGGGAAATAGATGAAGTATTCTTTAAACAGGAACCTATGCTAAAACACAATTTGCCTGTTGAAATCCTAGGGGATCCTCCCCCACCTAAGGGTGATCCCGTGTTTGAGCTTAAACTGTTGCCTGATAGTCTTAAATATGCTTATCTTGATGAAAAGAAGATATATCATGTTATTATTAGTGCTAACCTTTCAGAGCACGAAGAAGAAAGATTATTGAAAACTCTGAAGAAGCATTGTGCTGCTATTGGATATACTCTTGATGATCTTAAGGGCATTAGTACCACTCTATGTCAACATAAAATAAATTTGGAAGCAGATGCCAAACCAGTTCGTGATCCTCAACGACGTCTGAATCCTAAAATAAAAGAAGTGGTAAGAAAAGAAATACTAAAGCTTCTGGAGGCAAGTATAATTTATCCTGTTGCTGATAGTCAGTGGGTAAGTCATGTTCATTGTGTCCCTAAGAAGGGAGGTATTACTGTTGTTCCTAATGATAAAGATGAATTGATTCCACAAAGAATTATTACCGGTTATAGGATGGTAATTGATTTCCGCAAATTAAATAAGGCTACTAAGAAAGATCATTACCCCTTACCTTTTATTGATCAAATGCTAGAAAGATTATGCAAACATACACATTACTGCTTTCTAGATGGTTATTCTGGTTTCTCTCAAATACCTGTGTTGGCTAAAGATCAATCAAAGACTACTTTTACATGCCCTTTTGGTACTTTTGCTTATAGTCGTATGCCTTTTGATTTATGTAATGCACCTGCTACCTTTCAAAGATGCATGATGGATATATTCTCTAACTTTTGTGAAAAGATTTGTGAGGTTTTCTTGGACGACTTTTCCGTCTATGGACCTTCTTTTGATGATTGCTTGAGCAATCTTGATCGAGTTTTGTAGAGAAGTGAAGAAACTAATCTTGTCCTGAATCGGGAAAAATGCCACTTTATGGTTAATGAGGGTATTGTCTTGGGGCATAAAGTTTCTGAAAGAGGTATTGAAGTTGACAAAGCCAAGGTTGATGCTATTGAAAAGATTCCATGTCCCAAGGACATCAAAGGTTAAGAAGTTTCCTTGGTCACGCCGGATTTTATAGGAGGTTCATTAAGGACTTCTCAAAAAAGTTTCGGCCTCTGACTAATTTATTACAAAAAGATATACCGTTTGTCTTTGATGATGATTGTGTAGAAGCATTTGAAATACTTAACAAAGCATTAGTCTCTGCACCTATTGTTCAGCCACCTAATTGGAATTTACCCTTTGAAATTATGTGTGATGCTAGCGATTATGCTATAGGTGTTGTTCTAGGGCAAAGAGTTGATAAGAAATTAAGTGTTATCCATTATGCTAGTAAGACTCTAGACAATGCTCAAAGAAATTATGCTACTACTGAAAAAAGAACTTTTAGCAGTTGTATTTGCTTGTGATAAGTTCAGACCTTATATTGTTGATTCTAAAGTAACTATCCACACTGATCATGCTGCTATTAAATATCTTATGGAAAATAAAGATGCTAAACCTAGACTTATTAGATGGGTTCTCTTGCTACAAGAATTTGATTTGCATATTGTTGACAGAAAAGGAGCTGAGAACCCCGTTGCAGACAACTTATCTAGGTTAGAGAATGTTCTTGATGACCCACTACCTATTGATGATAGTTTTCCTGATAAACAATTAAATGTCATAAGTACTTCTCGTAGTACCCCTTAGTATGCTGATTATGCTAATTACATAGTTGCTAAATTTATACCACCTAGCTTCACATACCAACAAAAGAAAAAGTTCTTCTATGATTTGAGACATTACTTTTGGGATGACCCACATCTCTATAAGGAAGGAGTAGATGGTGTTATTAGACGTTGTGTACCTGAGCATGAAGAGGAACAGATCCTACGCAAGTGCCACTACGAAACTTATGGAGGACACCACGCGGGAGATAGAACTGCACATAAGGTATTGCAATCCGGTTTTTATTGGCCTACTCTCTTCAAGGATACCCGTAAGTTTGTCCTATATTGTGATGAATGTCAAAGAATTGGTAATATTAGTAGACGTCAAGAAATGCCTATGAACTATTCACTTGTTATTGAACTGTTTGATGTTTGGGGCTTTGATTATATGGGACCTTTTCCTGCCTCTAATGGATATACACATATTTTAGTTGCTGTTGATTATGTTACTAAGTGGGTAGAAGCTATTCCAACTAGTAGTGATGATCATAACACTTCTATTAAAATGCTTAAAGAAGTTATTTTTCCGAGGTTTGGAGTACCTAGATATTTAATGACTGATGGTGGTTCACATTTTATTCATGGTGCTTTCCGTAAAATGCTTGCTAAATATGACGTCAATCATAGAATTGCATCTCCATATCACCCACAGTCTAGTGGTCAAGTAGAATTGAGTAATAGAGAACTCAAATTAATTTTGCAAAAGACTGTCAATAGGCCTAGAAAGAATTGGTCCAAGAAACTTGATGATGCATTATGGGCCTATAGAACTGCATATAAAAATCCTATGGGTATGTCTCCGTATAAAATGGTATATGGAAAAGCATGTCACTTACCTCTCGAACTAGAACATAAGGCATATTGGGCTATTAAAGAGCTCAACTATGATTTCAAACTTGCCGGTGAAAGAGGTTATTTGATATTAGCTCACTTGATGAATGGAGAACCCAAGCTTATGAAAATGCCAAGTTGTTTAAAGAAAAGGTTAAAAGATGGCATGACAAAAGGATACAAAAGCGTGAGTTTAATGTAGGTGATTATGTATTGCTATACAACTCTCGTTTAAGATTTTTTGCAGGGAAACTTCTCTCTAAATGGGAAGGCCCCTATGTTATCAAGGAGGTCTATCGTTCCGGTGCCATAAAAATCAATAACTTCGAAGGCACAAACCCGAAGGTGGTAAACGGTCAAAGAATCAAACACTATATCTCAGGTAATCCCATAAAGGTTGAAACCAATATCATTGAAACCGTAACCCCGAAGGAATACATAAGGGACACTTTCCAGAACGTTTCAGACTCCGAAAAGGAATAGGTATGTGGTATGGTAAGTAAACCGACTCCAAAACAATTTTTAAGGCAATATTTCTCTGTTTTGGAATATTTAGAAAAATAGAAAATTAAGTAGCAGTCCGGGAAGGACACGAGGGCCTCAGGAGGGTGGAGGGCACGCCCCCTACCTCGTGAGCACCTCGTGTGCCTTATGGACTCCGTTTTCTTGCACGATATGTATTTTGGTCGATAAAAATTCATTATATAATCTCCCGGGGGTTTGGACTCCTGTATCACGCAAAAATCCCTTGTCTTTGTTTTGAGTTGTCCTGCTGCAGACAGAGCAACATGTCGTCCCAGGATTCAGAAGGAGAAAGCTATGTGGCTGATTACCTTGCAGATCCTAAGGTTTATGGGGATGTGGAGCATTGTGGTTGGACTACGGAAGAAGAAGAAGACTATGAACCCAAGAGAAAGGAGGAGACGGGCTCAGATGAAGATGAAGTCCCACTACCTCAGCCCGGGGACATGCATGTGGAGTTCAAAAAGTCAAGCCTCCCGGATAGGGTAAAGAAACCTAAGATCGAGTTTATCCCTTTTCGCCTCTTGCAGGAGAACAAGCAGGAACTATGCAAAAAGATACTGAGCTTGGAGCAGGAGATTGAGGACCTAAGGGACCAAAATTCTATCCTCAAATACAAATTAAGGAAGAAGCCTACGCCATCAACAAAATCACCACCGTCTCCTCCAACAAAGAAGAATTGAGTATCTGGGTATGGGCACTCCACTTGGCAACTGCCAAGCTTGGGGGAGTGCCCCGGTATCATATCACCATCACTTTTATCTTTACCATTTTCCTTAGTTCGATCTTATTAGTAGTATTTTGATCTAGTAGAATAAAGTTTATGGCATGATCTAGTTGTGAGTTTTCCTTTATTATCCTTCTATGTAATCGAGTCCATGAGCTATATAATAAAGATTAGTGTTGAGTCAAGGGCTTGATTATTCTGCCATGATCCTAAGTGAATGAAAGAACAGAGAAAGTAATAAAAAGGAAACAAAGAGATCATATGGATCTCATGGAGAGTAATGAGCTCACATAGAAAAAGTATGATGAATAAAAGTTGTTGAGAGTTGACAAGCATAGTTTTGGTCATCGTTGCAATTAATAAGAAGTAGTAAAGAAAGAGAGGTCTTCACATATAGATATACTATCTTGGGCATCTTTTATGATTGTGAGCACTCACTAAAATATGACATGCTAAAGAGTTGACATTGGACAAGGAAGACAACGTAATGGGTTATGTTTTCTTACATCTGAGATAAATTATATTGTCTTGGATCCTCCAACATGTTGAGCTTGCCTTTCCCCCTCATGCTAGCCAAATTCTCAGCACCAAGTAGAGATACTACTTGTGCTTCCAAATACCCTTAAACCAGTTTTGCCATGAGAGTCCACCATACCTACCTATGGGTTGAGTAAGATCCTTCAAGTAAGTTGTCATCGGTGCAAAGCAATAAAAATTGCTCTCTAAATATGTCTGATTGATTGGTGTGGGAGAAATAAGCTTTATACGATCTTGTGATGTGGAAGTAATAAAAGCGACGGACTGCATAATAAAGGTTCATATCACAAGGGGCAATATAAAGTGACGTTCTTTCGCATTAAGATTTTGTGCATCCAACCATAAAAGCGCATGACAACCTCTGCTTCCCTCTGCGAAGGGCCTATCTTTTATCATTATCTTCTACCTTATGCAAGAGTCATGGTGATCTTCACCCTTCCTTTTTACATTTTACCCTTTGGCAAGCACAATATGTTGGAAAGATCCCGGTATATATGGCTAATTGGATGTGGGTTTTCATGAACTATTACTGTTGACATTACCCTTGAGGTAAAACGTTGGGAGGCAAGACTATAAGCGCCTATCTTTCTCTGTGTCCGATTAAAACTCCACACCCATAAGTATTGCGTGAGTGTCAGCAATTGTGAAAGATTATATGATAGTTGAGTATGTGGACTTGCTGAAAAGCTCTTATACATTGACTCTTTCCTATGTTATGATAAATTGCAATTGCCTCAATGATCGAGATTGTAGTTTGTTAGTTTTCAATGAAGTTTACAATTCATACTTGATATTGTGATTGAATTATTACTCTAGCATTAGAGATCATATGACAAAAATTATATAAGTTGATGTTATAAGAATGATCATGATACCCTCATATCCGTATTTTATTTTTATCAACACCTTCATCTCTAAACATGTGGACATATTTTTCGATTTCGGCTTTCCGCTTGAGGACAAGCGAGGTCTAAGCTTGGGGGAGTTGATACGTCCATTTTGCATCATGCTTTTATATCAATATTTATTGCACTATGGGCTGTTATTTCACATTATGTCACAATACTTATGGCTATTCTCTCTTAATTTACAAGGTTTACATAAGGAGGGAGAATGCCGGCAGCTGGAATTCTGGGCTGGAAAAGGAGCAAATGTTAGAGACCTATTCTGCACAACTCCAAAAGTCCTAAAACTCCACGGAACACCTTATAATAAATAATGAAAAATCCTAGCCAAAGATGAAGACCAGGGGGCCCACACCCTGCTCACGAGGGTGGGGGCACCCCCCCTAGGGCGCGCCCCCTACCTCGTGGGCCCCCTGGTGGCTCTCTGATGACCATCTTCTCCTATATGAAGTCTTTTGTCGAGAAAAAAATAAGAAGCAACCTTTCGGGATGAAACTCCGCCGCCATGACGCAGAACCTTGGCGGATCCAATCTAGAGCTCCAGCAGAGTTGTTCTGCCGGGGAGACTTCCCTCCCGGAGGGGGAAATCATCGCCATCATCATCACCAACGCTCCTCTCATCGAGAGAGGGCAATCTCCATCAACATCTTCATCAGCACCATCTCATCTCAAAACCCTAGTTCATCTCTTGTATCCAATTCTTGTCTCCAAGTCCGGGATTGGTGCTAGTAGGTTGCTAGTAGTGTTAATTACTCCTTGTAGTTGATGCTAGTTGGTTTAATTGGTGGAAGATCATATGTTCAGATCCTATATGCATATTAATACCCCTCTGATTATGAACATGTTTATGCTTTGTGAGTAGTTACGTTTGTTCCTGAGGACAAGGGAGAAGTCTTGCTATTAGTAGTCATGTGAATTTGGCATTCGTTCGATATTTTGATGAGATGTATGTTGTCTAGCCTCTAGTGGTATTATGTGAACGTCGACTACATAACACTTCACCATTACTTGGTCCTAGAGGAAGGCATTGGGAAGTAATAAGTAGATGATGGGTTGCTAGAGTGACAGAAGCTTAAACCCTAGTTTATGCGTTGCTTCGTAAGGGGCTGATTTGGATCCATATGTTTCATGCTATGGTTAGGTTTACCTTAATACTCTTGTTGTAGTTCCGGATGCTTGCAATAGAGGTTAATCATAAGTGGGATGCTTGTTCAAGTAAGATCAACACCCAAGCACCGGTCCACCCACATGTCAAATTATCAAAGTACCAAACGCAAATCATATGAATGTGATGAAAACTAGCTTGACGATATTCCCATGTGTCCTCGGGAGCGCTTTTCCTTATATAAGAGTTTGTCCATGCTTGTCCTTTGCTACAAAAAGGATTGGGCCACCTTGCTGCACTTTATTTAATTTTGTTATTTGTTGATCGTTACAAATTATCTCATCACAAAACTATTTGTTACCACTTATTTCAGTACTTGCAGAGAATACCTTGCTGAAAACTGTTTATCATTTCCTTCTGCTCCTCGTTGGGTTCGACACTCTTACTTATCGAAAGGACTACGATAGATGCCCTATACTTGTGGGTCATCAGTCTCATGTGAACATTTCAAATGGATCGGCTCTTACTGTTGTGCACAGCATGATCCTTATTTCTGTGTTCTCAGTGTGTACAAGTTACTAATAGTTCCTTATTTCTGTTTGCTCAGTGTTTACAAGTTACTGATCGATCACTAGCTAGCCTACTAACGCGCTCCTGGCAGTTTTAGTTGCGACGCAAGATCTGAAGTGGCAGTTTTTTTGAATAAAAATGTCTACCTCTGAAGAAACTGACAAGCTGCTTTGAAGAAAATGCCATGCGAATCTGAAGATACTGCCAGCAAAAACGTTCGCAGATGCCTTATCTCCCATCAAACGTTCATCAGCTAATGCGATCCTACACGTACAGCATCCGACCTACTCGATCCTACACATACACTATCCAACTAATTCGATCCTACACGGATAAATAGCGGATCACGCGCGTACTACCTCCTTTCCGGTTTGCAGGGCTCAATTCAAAAAATGACCTACTCGATACTACACGAATAAATAGCGGATGCACGTGCGACCTCCTTTCCGGTTTGCAGGGCTTAATTCAAAAATCTCACCAACCAAGGTAGATGATGAGTGGTGGAATGACTTTTGACGAGGGAGTACCTCAACTGGATGATTCGAGTGCACTCGTTTGACCGTCATGCCGGCGTGCGACCCAGTACGAACGGGGCACACCATTGACGGGACGGGACAGCACAATCATAATTTCAGTTTTTCTAGTTTTCCATGGCAAGATGGCGCGCTAAGCCATGCCTGCTTATGCATTGAATTCGGATAACCGTGATGACCGTCGTGTTTCCCGCGACACGCTGGTTCGCCTACCTTCCGCCTATAATTACTATTTCTCGGCCTTCTCCGGTGGCACCATCACCCAACTCACCCTATCCTCATAAGCCCCCACTGGCCTGACGTTGCTCCCCACTTATCCTCGCTCTCGCCACGTCCGCCATGCCCCCGCCTGTCCGCGATAGGCAACGCCAGAGGCAGTCACCGCCAGAATCTTGTTCGGTTTTTCACCGGAAGGCAGATGGAGGGAGGAGGCATTCTATCGGTCTTTAGATGGCAATGCGGAGTATGAGGAGTTGTTGGAGCGCAACCGCCTGGCGGAGGAGCAGCGTATCACCGATTTGTGCCGCCAGCGGGACATGGAGCAGCAGCACACGGATGCTCTGAGTCGTGAGTAGAACACCCGCAACTGGGCCGACTACGTGGAGGCCGGCGCCCAGCAAATAGCCCTGGAGGCTGTCGGGCATGCACGCGTTCGCGACGCCGAATATAACTACCAGCTCATCACATGGGTTTCCCGCTTAGAAGCCGAAGCTTCGGTGGACCACGTCGGCATGGAAAGGTCCAATGCGCGCGAGCAACGTGCCCTATCGCACCTTTGGCAAGTCCGAGGCGAGGCGGAGGACACCGGTGCTAGCATTTAGCGTGTACCGCAGATGGCGGCCGGCATCGTCTAGTTAGCTAAGAGTAAGTTAGTACTTGTACACTACTAGAGTATTAGTGGGAGTAGATAGTTGACTTGGCTATGATGGTTGTCAACAAGGAAGTTCAGTACTCTATATCTGGATCAGACCAGTTACATTGCTCCGAATGTTGAACTTTCCATTTGAACGTATGGAATGGGCTGTTATTTTTTTAATGGGTTGTATTTGTCCACCACGGGTTTGGAGGCTGACTTGTTGTCCTACCAGGTTGACACGTACACAATCAGGAGATGATTTTACATGGAAAGGATGACAGCAGGGACCCACCAAGGTCATGGCAGTAAGCAAGCAAGTGCCTCCTTATTTCAAGACAATAAAAAATGGCTCCTCCTAATGAATTTCTGACATCTGGGTCCCATGCCATTGTCAACGTAGTCAATAAACGAGAGAATTGCACAACGGGCGGCTGACACCAGGGACCCAGCAGCTTGCCCAGTTATTTTTGTTTTGGGTTAATTTGATAAATGCCACTCCAAATCTGGTGATTCCGAGAAATGCCACTGCAATTTCCAAACTTTGAAATGTCATTTCATGCTTTCCAGTGGCATTTTTCGAAGTCTGGAGTGGCATTTTTCAAAGTTTGCAAAAATTGCAGTGGCGTTTGCAAAGTTTGCAAAAATTGCAGTGGCATTTTTCAAAGTTTGGAAATTGCAGTGGCACTTTTATGAATCGCCATAATTGGAGTGGCATTTATCTAATTTGTTTTTGAGGGGGAAGCAAGGTGTCAACTCGGCTGTGCAGGCACTCTAGCCTGTCTCGACAGCCTTTTCTTTTATGTTTACAACAGACCAGCCCAGTAGTTTTTTTCTTTCTGAAAATGGCTAACCCTATTTTTTGTGATTTGTCAAGTAATTCGCTTTGTCAGGCCTGTTGGGCTGCAAATCTTTCAAGATGAGGAGAGCTTCATTCGGCAGGCCGAGAAAATGGCCTATCAGTAATGAGAAATGGGATGTACATTTTTAAAACACATCAAACAGGCAATTAGTTTAAAAAAATCATTTCGAGATTTTAAATTGCATTGATTTTTATGCGTGGACAATTTGTTGGATTTTATATTGATATACATTTATTTTTAAAATCAGTTTGAATGTGACTCGAAATTTCGGTATTAAAAACGGTCCGGACCGCACCGAAATATGCAAAATTTCGTATAATTTTTTAACCGTGGCCACAATATGGGTTGTAATGCTAACAAAAAGAATATGGGCCTGTCGGTGTCAAAACCGGCGGATCTCGGGTAGGGGGTCCCGAACTGTGCGTCTAAGGCGGATGGTAACAGGAGGCAGGGGACACGATGTTTACCCAGGTTCGGGCCCTCTCGATGGAGGTAATACCCTACGTCCTGCTTGATTGATCTTGATGATATGACTATTACAAGAGTTGATCTACCACGAGATCATAGAGGCTAAACCCTAGAAGCTAGCCTATGGTATCATTGTTGTTGTCCTACGGACTAAACCCTCTGGTTTATATAGACACCGGAGGGGGCTAGGGTTACACAGAGGCGGTTACAAGGGAGGAGATCTACATATCCGTATTGCCAAGCGTGCCTTCCACGCCAAGGAGAGTCCCATCCAGACACATGACGAAGTCTTCAATCTTGTATCTTCATAGTCCAACAGTCCGCCCAAAGAATATAGTCCGGCTGTCCGGAGACCCCCTAATCCAGGACTCCCTCAGTAGCCCCCGAACCAGGCTCCAATGACGATGAGTCCGGCGCGCAGATTGTCTTCGGCATTGCAAGGCGAGTTCTTCTCCAAATTCTGAATATCTGCTGAGTAGTGTGCGGCTCCCCATAAATGTTGCACTTCTTGGCTTCTGCACCCAATAAGGACTAGCTTCCACGTGTCGAGCGAATGCGAGGAGCCAGAGCATTTTTACATTTGCCACCCTAGGCATGTAAGTAAGCTGTCCATTAAAGGGACGGGGTTTCTTAGATCCAAAACACACCATCCTCCCACGGCGAGTATCCATCGGAGCGCGCTCAGAAAAATCCATTCCAACATGGCCGGCCATCGCAGCTCCTCCTCCCGCTCCCGTAGCCCTAAGCCCGGTGATTGGAGAAGTGTTCCGTCCCGCATAGCCAATTAGTAGAGTTACAGACCCAGGGATTTCTCCCTCCAGCATATATGGTCCCCGTTCGAGCTGGGCTCGCCACCTATAATGGCGGGGAGCAAGCGGAGAGCTCCCCCAATCCCTCCAAGGGGGAGCGGGTATGCCTTGTCCCTTATTTACTAAGGGGACTTGGATTTCCAATCCATCCATTCCTCCGCGGGCTCTTGGAGTTTTACGGCCTCCAGTTGCATAATCTCACCCCCGCTTCCATATTACACATCGCTGTTATGTTGCCCTTTGTGAGCTGTTTCTGGGCTGCGAAGCTCATTTCGAGTTGTGGAAGAAGCTATTCTGCCTTGTGCCCCGTACACAGGAGGGGTTAACATATCAAGTGGGCGGAGCCGAAATATGGCGCATCACCAGGACCGGATACCTATCCGGTACCCCGAAGAAGACGTCCGACGTCCCCCTTCCAAATCCTATTCGAACGGGTCTTCCCGAGTTCGACAATGCCCCTTTGAAGAAACACCGAAGCTGGCGCCCACGGAACCCTCAGGAGGAAGATAACAGATAAGTCCTTTACCTGATGGGCCAGATAAAAGCGCTGGCTCAATCAGGATTGACAATAATCGAGGTTATGTCAATATGTATAATGCGGGGGGGTGCAACCACTTCAATATCGAGGGCACCCCATGTGGCGCTTTAACGGGGAAGATGATGCCACCCGCTACGGGCGTAAGGGACCGGACTCCGCTGCTGCTCTAGCAAAAATTATGTCTGAGTTGTTCAAGGGAGAGGAAGAGGAGTTCATCCTTATTAAGCCACAGGATGGATTCTCCATGTACAACCCTCCAAGCTGGGTGAGCTGTCACTCTTCACTCCCAACCTTCCCACATTCTTCATCGTAAATACTCACCTTGCCGTTTCATGGCAGGAACTGCGAAAAGCTGTAAGGGAGGTCAACATCCCATCTCCACAACTGGAGGAGCCTGACCGGGCCCTCGATCCCGAACTTGAAGAGGATCCGGATATATTTGTGGAGCTGATAGACAGGACATTCTATCAATTGAGCTGCGATGACGCTATGGTGGCCATCATGGCCGACAATCCTGGGCTACTCCCTGCATCGCACGTAAGAAAAACCAGAGTCCCAACTTCCAAGAAGGATCCCCTCTTATGCACTTCACCTACCGTACACATATGGTGTTTTACAGGGAAGGCCTTCAAGACGCCATGCCGAATCCGCAGTGACTCGCCAACAAGGGACACCGAAGCCGGGTAGGCCAAAAAGGAAGGCGGTTAGGACTGAGACGCCGGCGCAGAGGTATGATACAGAACCTCGCTCCATGGTTGTCGTCTTTCTTAAAATATAATGACGTCCATGTTTCCTAGTAGGAAAAACGCTCGCCGGACTATATCCGGAGAGGTTGCCATCATGCCTCCATCAGTCGGGCTCTAGGGCCGGACATAGAGGCGGAAGCTAACACGGGGCGGACGCCGGATGCTCCTCCTACAGAGGATGTGGACAGACTATCTGCTCCAAATTCCAAAGTGGAGAGCACCATGAATCATAGGCGTCGTCGGGCCGTACTCCGTGATGCTTGTTTCTCCCAAGAGGCATTCGATGCCTTCAACTCAGGAGACGCATACATCAATGCTGCTCAAAACGGTCTAGCCAGAGCCACGGACCCATATGTAAGGGATATACGGGTAAGAAAATCTAACGATTATATATATCAGTAGCCCCTGAGACTTGAAACAGTTGACACAACTGATTTAAGGATCATTATTTGTGCAGGTTCTTACAGAGAAGAATACCCAATTGTCTCAAGAGCTGGAAGAGTGCAAAACCCAGCTACGGGCCGCGGTTGCCGCGTTGAAGGAGTCCGAGAAGGCCCCCTCTGGTAACACTTGTTTCCATTGTAAAGAATGACAGGTACCATATAGTATGCGGCATGCATGCAAATCTAACAATAGATGTTGCAGATGACTCCGGAGTGAATCCAGAGGCCGTGCCGGAGAATGCGGAACGTGCTTTTCGACAGCTAAATGCTGGCGAGCACATGCTTACGTGGGTCAGGCAGGAGAAAAATAATCTCCAGGATGCAAATATCCAGCTGGGCGTGGAACTAAAAGATGTTCGATCCCAGCTTGCGGACTCCGTGAAGGAGAATAAGTGGCTTCGACGCAGCATGTTCAGTAAGTGCTTGAACGAACTTTTGAAAGAGTTTGGCGAAGAAGCCGGCTAATAGAGTTATGGCTGTAGGTATGCTGACGAGTCGTCCCGGGGAGGAGATGCCCGGGTCTGTGGGTGATCTTCTACCAGAGCTCTCACAACTGCACGAACAAGTTTGGCAGGTCATGCAGGGTATTACCCAAGCCTTGTGGTTGTCCGCGTCCCTGCCAGGAGGCATGGGGGAGCTTATAGAGAAGCTCAAGGGAGCGCGGCGGCGCTTCCGATTATGGAAGATATCAGCCCGCCGACAAGGTGCAAGGGAAGCCTGGGCCATGGTGAAGATGCGATATACCAAAGCTGACCCAAACCACATGGCCGAGGCCAGACCTGTGGGGCCCGATGGGAAAGAGATCCCCGTCAGTTTGGTGTATGACCAAGTAGAATTAGCCGCAAAGTATTCCCAACAGGATTGTAGGCTAGACAGCCTGTTGGATGGTATAGAAGAAGAATTTAATCAGTCTTAGTGACTGTGTACTTCAAGTGACATGTATAGTGTCCCTAGCCGGATTGTAAATCATTTGTCATGGCGGACCTTTTCGCTTCGACCTCTGGACCCGATAGTCCGGAGTGTATCCGAATACTCACGCGGTTATGTAAAAACCGGGTATGCATCGAAACTAGGCGTAGGGGTCATAAGTGCTTGAACAGACAAGTACCCAACTAGCTATGTTATATTACATGGATAGTAAGAAACATCTTCCAGGGAGAATAGTTCCGTTAAGGGTTCCTTTCCCTGGGTACGCATGCCCTAATGTGCATGTCCGAACTGCGAAAAGAGACGCAGGCTATAAACATCTGGGGGCATGTATCAAAATAAAATAAAATTCATCTTTTGTTCATCAACCGAATATTCCCTTAAGAACGCTAGCTTTTGGCTTCACCCAGTCTGAGGTACACATCCGGCTGACCCGGCAGTAACAATCGCAGAGGTGCTCCCCTTATGCCCTCGCCGAATTAACGGGAACGTAGGGCATAAATACAAGAGCCAGGCAACCCAGCTTGGCCAAAACTTAAGTCATATCGATGCATATAATGGTGAAAAAAGGTACATGTGGAAGAATAACACATGTGTGGGGCATAAAGCCTAGAAAAATAGTTATATTAAGCTTCTGTATAAGAAGCCCCCAGGTATAATGAGCGTGGTTAGCGCATCAAGATTGTGTAACCAAGACACAATTTTAGCCTTTTAAGGCCTTGAGGAGAAGAAAAAAGAAGAGAGAAAGAGAGAAAAGACAGATAATTGATATGTAAAAAATTGACGGATGTAAGGAGACGAACATAGAGTCCGGCACTAAGCGTAGAATCTTTGGAGTCTGGCTGCGTTCCATGGGTTTGGCTCGAGTCGATTGTCCGATGCATCCCGCAGACGGTACGCTCCACTGGTCAGAACCTGGTCAATAATGAAGGGACCTTCCCATTTGGGCTTGAGCTTGTTCTTTTTCTTCTCCGACAGGCGTAGAACTAGTTCACCAACGTTATAGGTTTTGGCCCGTACTTCTCTGCTTTGATACCTTCAAGCATGTTGCTGATAGAATGCGAAATGGGCTTTTGCCACGCCGCACTCCTCCTCCAGGGCGTCCAAACTGTCCTGCCGATCGAGCTCGGCCTCTTTTTCTTCGTACATGCGCACTCGAGGTGAGTCATGAATTATGTCGCAAGGCAGAATCGCCTCTGTGCCGTACACCATAAAAACGGTGTGTATCCAGTAGTGCGATTCAGTGTGGTCCCGAAAGGAGGCCGATGGGTTCACTGCAAAAAAAACCTCAGGGCCCCAAAAAAACCTTAAGAATTAGCAAATGGGTTGTAAATTATTAGAAATAATGGCAGATGGGTTGTATGTTGTTTTCCACAGATTTTAGGCTTTCCTAAAAAAGGTTGACACACAAGCAGTGACTGTTGGATGTCCATCCAACGGCCGTCGTGCTTCTTCAATCTCTGCTCTTCCTGCTCTAGCCGCTCAAACAAGCGCCGGCGGGACTGCCTGATCCCTCCTCCCGCGGCCCGCTGTGGTGCCGCGCAGGCCTCACTGCCCCACCGAACTCCCATCGCTGGCCTAGCCATCCCTCTACTCACCCACACCTGCTGTTATTCTCCGGCGACAGCAGACGAACCAGTAAACCCTTGTACTCCCCTCCGCGTGGGAAACAACTGCCGAGTCTTCCCTGGCTCCATGTCACTCCCTTCCTAGGCCTCGTCATCGTCCACCGCCCTGGTGCTCTCGGCGCGGGTGGTCAACGTGGTCAATGAACGACATGCATCTAAAGTGCACTGTACATGGAGAGGCTGACAGCTACGTCCAAGGCCGCACGGAAGGAAATGCCTCCTTATTACGCGCAAAATAATGATTCCTCCGGCTGACAACTGGAACCCACCAGAAGGGCCTCTGTATTTCGTGAAACAAACGTTCCCTCGCTGACAGGTCAGACCCACCAGTTATATCTTCGCACGCAAGGAAGTGCCTTGCTATTACGCACAAAAAACGAATACTCTCCCTGCTAGCTGGGACACACCATAGTGGAAGGCTGACTTGTGGGCCTACTAAGATGACGGGGACGGAGGGCTTTGTCAACTTAGTCAATGAATGATTCTAGCTCCAGTGACCGTACAATGTCCATCCAACAGCTATGGTGCTTCTTCAACCTCTGGTCTTCTTGCTTCAGCCGCCCAAACAAGCTCGGCCGTGCCGCCTGCTCCTGCCTCCTGTGTCCGGTTGTGCTGCCACCGCTGGCCATGCCATCCCTCTATACTCACCCACACCTCCTATTATTCTCCGGCGAGGGCAGCCTCACACCGCAGCCGAAGCAGTCAAACCACGTACTCCCCTACGCGTAGGCATCCACTGTCACGTCTTCCCCGGCTCCATGTCGTCCCCTTCCTAGGCCTCGCCGTCGTCCACTGCCCTGTTGCTCTCGGCGCGGCGTGGTCAACATGGTCAAGGAACGACTTCCATCGGAAGAGTATTGTACATGGAGAGGCTGACAGCTGGGTCCACGGCAGCAACAAGGAAGTGCCTCCTTATTACGCACAAAATAATTATTCCTCCACCTGATAGTAGGGACCCACCGGACGGGCCACCATATTTTGCAAAAAGATGTTTCCCCCCAGACTGATGGGACCCACCAGCTACATCTTTGCATGGAAGGAAGTGCCTGACAGTCAGGACCCACCTGGTCGAAGCATACGTAGCGTTGTCATTCTGGTCGCGAACATGTACGTACATAAGATCGGTCTGTCTACAGGCTGCAGCAATGAACCGTGGCCATATAAGTAAGGGAACGTGTCGGAGTAGAGGCGCGCACGTAGCATGTACATGTACGTACAACGTCTAGTGTGCAAGAAAGTAAATACGGCCACGTACGTACATACGGACGGGGTCTCGAGCGCCTACTCGCGCGTAGGTACGGCCAGGGCTCGTGTACATGGTTGGGTCGGAACAGAGAAACGGCGTCGTCGTCGTGTTCATGGGGAGGCAACGGAATGCGTCATGTTCATCGGGAGGCAACAAAACGCGTGTTGTTCATTGGGAGCCAACCGGCTTGGACGGAACAGCCGATGCAAACAAGGCCTGGCGTACCGCAGAACAGAGGAAACGGCCTTGTGTTCGACCGGACACAGTCAAAACAGGATCCTTTTCATCGGGAGGGGTCTGGCATACTGCAAAACAGAGGAAACGGACTTCGCTCGGTCGAAACGGGGTCCTGTTCATCGGGAGGGGTGTGGCGTATTACAAAACGGAGGAAACATCCTTGTGTTGGAGCACTACGGTCGAAATGGGGGTCCAGTTCACCAGGTGGGGTGTGGCATACCACAAAACGGGACTCCATGGGATACTGTTCATCTCCACCGTCGACCTCCTCCAGCCTCCACCTGCGTCTGTTCATCCACGGGCTCCTGTTCATCCAGCCTCCACCACGCGCTCCTCCACCGGCTACTGTTCAACCACCCCTCTCCACGGGGGCCTGTTCAACCACCCCTCCACGGGCTACTGTTCATCCAGCCCTCCACGGGGTCGTCCTGTTAATCCAGCCCTCCATGGGGTCCTGTTCATCCACCCCCTCCACGAGGTCCTGTTCATCCACTGGCTTGACTGATCAGGGTATTGTTCATCCAGCGGCAACGGCATCTACAACCATGGGGTCCTGTTCATCTGCCCCCCCCCCCCACCGGGAACTGTTAATCCAACCCCCTCCCAACAATGCTCACTGTCCATCGGGAGGCAGCAGGTTCGATCAGCTTCAGTTAGCAGCAGTAGCGAAGGAATCGCTTGATCGGGTTCAGTTAACAGCCATCGATCGATCGCTCGGGTTCGGTAACGCATAGCCTGCAGTGCAATCGCTCGGGTTCAGTTAGAGCCCAACGCCTCGCTCGGGTTCAGTTAGAGCGCAACGCCTCGCACACACGCGCGTACGTACGAGAGAAATGCGCATCGCTCGGCCCCCAACCACCCACCATAACTGGGAACTCCCCCGATAGTTTCCTTGCCCTCGCTTCTACCATGGTTTTTTTCCATCATGGACGGCCCAAAGAATGTCATGCAGCTGCGTCTCCGGCCCGCCCAGGACGAAAAGCCCATTTTTGTCATGATTTTTTGTCATAGAAGTAGGAGCCCACCACATCTATGATGATACCAGGTTTTGTCAGAATTATTGTCATAGAAGTGTCATAAGCATGACAGGAAAAAAATTCGTTCGGCCCAAAATGTCACGGATGTGTCTTTTTTTGTAGTGGGACTAAGGAAATATTTCTCGGTTATGGAGGTAATAAAGAGTTCGTCGTAAAGAGTTGCGTCGATACAAGCTTTTAGACCGATCTGAATGACTCTGAGTCTCAATATGGATACATATTGTAAGTGGGAGCAATTAGCTAGAGTAGCTCCATGCAGACCATTGTAGACATAGAAAATTTGCAAAATACATACGGCTCTGAATGTGACAGACCTGTTGACTAAACTTCTCTCACAAGCAAAACATGATCACACCTTAGTACTCTTTGGGTGTTAATCACATAGCAATGTGAACTAGATTATTGACTCTAGTAAACCCTTTGGGTGTTAGTCATATGGCGTTATGAACTAATCACATAAAGATGTGAACTATTGGTGTTAAATCACATGACGGTGTGAACTAGATTATTGACTCTAGTGCAAGTGGGAGACTAAAGGAAATATGCCCTAGAGGCAATAATAAAGTTGTTATTTTTATTTCCTTATATCATGAAAATGTTTATTATTCATGCTAGAATTGTATTAACCGGAAACTTGATACATGTGTGGATACATAGACAAAATAGAGTGTCCCTAGTAAGCCTCTACTAGACTAGCTCGTTAATCGAAGATGGTTAAGTTTCCTAACCATAGACATGTGTTGTCACTTGATCAACGGGATCACATCATTACAGAATGATGTGATGGACAAGACCCATCTGTTAGCTTAGCATAATGATCGTTTAGTTTTATTGCTTTCTTCATGACTTATACATATTCCTTTGACTATGAGATTATGCAACTCCTGAATATCAGAGGAACACTTTGTGTGCTATCAAATGTCACAACGTAACTGGGTAATTATAAAGATGCTCTACAGGTGTCTCCGATGGTGTTTGTTGAGTTGGCATAGATCGAGATTAGGATTTGTCACTCCGTGTATCTAAGAGGTATCTTTGGGCCCTCTTGGTAATGCATGTC
Source organism: Triticum aestivum (assembly GCF_018294505.1). Classification (NCBI taxonomy): domain Eukaryota; kingdom Viridiplantae; phylum Streptophyta; class Magnoliopsida; order Poales; family Poaceae; genus Triticum; species Triticum aestivum. The sequence continues at coordinate 534,202,615 of NC_057800.1, forward strand.
ACTTTAAGCTTTGCAAGCAATGTGACTAATGAGTTAGTTACGGGATGATGCATTACAGAACGAGTAAAGAGACTTGCCAGTAACGAGATTGAACTAGGTATGAGGATACCGACGATCGAATCTCGGGCAAGTAACACACCTACGATAAAGGGAATAACGTATGTTGTTATGTGGTTTGACCGATAAAGATCTTCGTAGAATATGTAGGAACCAATATGAGCATCCAGGTTCCGCTATTGGTTATTGACCGGAGAGGTGTCTCAGTCATGTCTACATAGTTCTCAAACCCGTAGGGTCCGCATGCTTAACGTTCTATGACGATTTTGTATTATATAAGTTATGTGTTTTGATGACCAAATGTTGTTTGAAGTCCCAGATGAGATCACAGACATGACGAGGAGTCTCAAAATGGTCAAGACATAAAGAATGATATATTGGACGATGTTATTTGGACACCGGAAGAGTTCCGAGAGGTACCGGGTAAAAACAGAGTGCCAGAGGGGTTACCGGAACCAAGCCAGGGAAGTAATGGGCCAACATGGGCCTTAGGGGAGAGAGAGGGTAGGCCACGAGGAGGCGGCCCCCCATGGGGAGTCCTAATAGGACTAGGGGAGGGGGCGCGGCCCCACTTTCCCTCTCCCTTCTTTCTTCCCCCTTCCACCAAGTGGAATCCTACTAGGACTTGGAGTCCTAGTAGGACTCCTCTCTCCTGGCGCGCCCTACAGGGCCGGCTGGCGCCCCCTCACCTCCTTTATATATGGAGGCAGGGGAACCCTAGAACACACAAGATCAATTGTCTTAGACGTGTGCGGTGCCCCCCTCCACAGATTACACCTTAGATCATATTGTCGTAGTGCTTAGGCGAAGCCCTGCGTGGATCACATCATAAACACTGTCATCACGCCGTCATGCTGACGGAACTCATCTACATCCCCAAACCTCTGCTGGATAAAGGTCCCGAGGGACGTCATCGCTCTGAACGTGTGCAGAAGACGGAGGTGTCGTGCGTTCGGTACTTGATCGGTTGGATCGTGATTGGATCGCGAATAGTACGACTACATCAACCGTGTTAACATAACGCTTCCGCTTTCGGTCTACGAGGGTACATGGACACACTCTCCCATCTCGTTGCTATGCATCTCCTAGATAGATCTTGCGTGATCGTAGGTAAATTTTTTGAAATATTGCGTTCCCCAACAAGGGCGTTTAGGATTCCCTCGTCCCAGCTATTGAACTAAAAGGTCTCAATTATTTCTTCGTCACGGTAGTCCGTCATCTTGTTTTTGACCAAGAGGAATCTAGCCTAGTAATGATGGACTGTTTCTTCGGGCTGCTGCTTGATGTACATTAGGTCCCATACCTCCGGACTTCCCGCATTTGGGGAGTATTCGGTATGGGAGGTGGGTGGGATTTTTTTTATCATTCCCATTTGCCATGAGTCGGGAGCGTCGGCGGCGGCAAACCATGCCTGGGTTATGTCTGGATCTGGTTGCATAGTCTTGTGCCCATATGCAGTTGGGCCGACTCAAGGTCGGATCCCGCATCATGGGTCGAGTCCGAGATCTTCTCTTGATGGGTGTCCACCTCCGGGCTAGAGACTAGGGTACACACCGTTCAACTTCGAAGATCGTGATCCTTCCATCATTTCTTTGACGGTGGCAATGAGATGTGTGATCGGCGGGGTGCGGATCCTTCCGTCGTTTCTTATGTTAAGATTGCTATTATTTCTTTCCGCTTCCTTGCATATGCTAGTTTTTGCTTGCCTTGATAATTTGTTTGCCTATAATATGCTTATGCATAGGAAGTATGTTAGACTTAGATGTGTTTGTCACATGTTTTATGATGCTCCCTTTGTGCTTCAATTCTTGTCTTTTATGTGAGCATCATTGAAATCTCTTTGCCTAGCTAGGGGCGTTAAACGATAGCGCTTGCTGGGAGGCAACCCAATTTTATTTTTTGTTCTTTACTTTTTGTTCCTGTTTAGTAATAAATAATTTATCCAGACTCTATTATGATTGTGTTTTTTATGCTTTAATTAGTGTTTGTCCCAAGTAAAGCATTTAGGATCTTCTTGGGTGATTGTTGTTTGATCTTGCTGATCAAAACAGAAAGTATGCGCTCACGAAAATAATTTTCATGTTTTACCAGAGAGTGATAAAATACCAATTCCAACTTAATTAGATCAATATACAACTTATTTAGGTTGTCCTAATTTTTCAGAATTTTTGGAGTTACAGAAGTATTCAAAACCTACAGATTGCTACAGATTGTTCTGTTTTTGACAGATTCTGTTTTTCGTGTGTTGTTTGCTTATTTTGATGAATCTATGGGTAGTATCATGGGGTATGAACCATAGAGAAGTTGGAATACAGTAGGTTTAACACCAATATAAATAAAAAATGAGTTAATTACAGTACATTAAAGTGGTGGTTTGATTTCTTATACTAATGGAGCTCATGAGATTTTCTGTTGAGTTTCTGTTGTGAAGTTTTCAAGTTTTTAGGTAAAGATTTGATGGATTTTGGAACAAGGAGTGGCAAGAGCCTAAGCATTGGGATTCCCAAGGCACCCCAAGGTAAAATTCAAGGACATCAAAAGCCTAAGCTTGGGGATGCCCCGGAAGGCATCCCCTCTTTCGTCTTCATCAATCGGTAACTTTACTTGAGGCTATATTTTTATTCACCACATGATATGTGTTTCCCTTGGAGCGTCTTGTATGATTTGAGTCTTTGTTTTTTAGTTTACCATAATCATCCTTGCTGTACACACCTTTTGGGAGAGACACACATGAATCAAAATTTATTAGAATGCTCTATGTGCTTCACTTATATCTTCTGAGCTAGATAATTTTGCTCTAGTGCTTCACTTATATCTTTTTAGAGCACGGTGGTGGTTTTATTTTATGGAAATTATTGATCTCTCATGCTTAACTTATATTATTTTGAGAGTCTTTTTAGAACAGCATGGTAATTTGCTTTGGTTATGAAATTAGTCTAATATGATGGGCATCCAAGATGGGTATAATAAAAACTTTTATACAGAGTGCATTGAATAGTTTAATACTTGATAATTGTTTTGAGATATAAAGATGGTAATATTAGAGTCGTGCTAGTTGAGTAATTGTGAAATTGAGAAATACTTGTGTTGAGGTTGGCAACTCCCGTAGCATGCACATATGGTAACTGTTGTGCGACAAATTTGAAGCATGAGGTGTTCTTTGATTGCCTTCCTTATGAGTGGCGGTCGGGGACGAGCGATGGTCTTTTCCTACCAATCTATCCACCTAGGAGCATGCGCGTAGTGCTTGGTTTTGATGACTTGTAGATTTTTGCAATAAGTATGTGAGTTCTTTATGACTAATGTTGAGTTCGTGGATTATACACACTCTCACCCTTCCACCATTGCTAGCCTCTCTTGTGCCATGCAACTTTCGCCGGTACCATAAACCCACCATTTACCTTCCTCAAAACAGCCACCATACCTGCCTATTATGGCATTTCCATAGCCATTCCGAGATATATTGCCATGCAACTTTCCACCGTTCCATTTATTATGACATGCTTCATCATAGTCATGTTGCTTTGCATGATCATGTAGTTGACATCGTATTTATGGCATGGACACCATTCATAATTTTTTATACATGTCACTCTTGATTCATTGCACATCCTGGTACACCGCCGGAGGCATTCACGTAGAGTCATATTTTTGTTCTAAGTATCGAGTTGTAATTCTTGAGTTGTAAGTAAATAAAACTGTGATGATCTTCATTATTAGAGCATTGTCCCATGTGAGGAAAGGATGATGGAGACTATGATTCCCCCACAAGTCGGGATGAGACTCCAGACGAAGAAAAGGAGGCCAAAAAAAGAGAGAAGGCCCAAACAAAAAATAAGAGAAAAAGAGAGAAGGGACATAATTGCTTGGTTAGTATGCTTGAAGTATTATTATTTTTATGTCAATATTAAACTTTTATCTTGAATCTTTGGATCTGAACATCCATGCCACAATAAAGAAAATTACATTGAAATTATGTTAGGTAGCATTCCACATCAAAAATTCTATTTTTATCATTTACCTACTCGAGGACGAGCAGGAATTAAGCTTGGGGATGCTTGATACGTCTCCAACGTATCTATAATTTTTGATTATTCCATGCTATTATATTATCTGTTTTGGATGTTTAATGGGCTTTAATATGCTCTTTTATATTTTTTTGGGACTAAACTATTAACCGGAGGCCCAGTGCCAGTTTTTTTGCCTATTTTAGTGTTTCGCGGAAAAGGAATATCAAACGGAATCCAAACGGAATGAAACCTTCACGAGGATCTTTCTTGGAACAAACACAAACTAGGAGACTTGGAGTGGAAGTCTAGAACTCTGCGAAGCTTCCACGAGGCAGGAGGGCACGCCCAGCGGGGTAGGCGCGCCCCACTCTTGTGGGCCCCACAAAGCTCCACCGACGTACTTCTTTCGCCTATATATACTCTTATACCCTAAAAACATCAGGGGAGCCACGAAACCACTTTTCCACCGCCGCAACCTTCTGTACCCGTGAGATCCCATCTGGGGCGTTTTCCGGCGATCTGCCGGAGGGGGATTCGATCACGGAGGGCTTCTACATCAACACCATAGCCTCTCCGATGATGCGTGAGTAGTTTATCACAGACCTTCATGTCCATAGTTATTAGCTAGATGGCTTCTTCTCTCTCTTTGGTTCTCAATACAAAGTTCTCCTCGATGTTCTTGGATATCTATTCGATGTAATACTTTTTGCGGTGTGTTTGCCGAGGTCCGATGAATTGTGGATTTATGATCAAGTTTATCTATGAACAATATTTGGTTCTTCTGTGAATTCTTATATGCATGATTTGATATCTTTGCAAGTCTCTTCAAATTATCGGTTTAGTTTGGCCTACTAGATTGATCTTTCTTGCAATGGGAGAAGTGCTTAGCTTTGGGCTCAATCTTGCGGTGTCCTTTCCCAGTGACAGTAGGGGAAGCAAGGCACGTATTGTATTGTTTCCATCAAGGATAAAAAGATGGGGTTTATATCAAATTGCTTGAGTTTATCCCTCTACATCATGTCATCTTGACTAAAGCGTCACTCTGTTCTTATGAACTTAATATTCTAGATGCATGCCGGATAGCGGTCAATGTGTGGAGTAATAGTAGTAGATGCAGAATCGTTTTGGTCTACTTAACACGGACATGATGCCTATATTTCATAATCATTGCCTAGATATTCTCATAACTATGCGCTCTTCTATTAATTGCTCGGCAGTAATTTGTTCACCCACCGTAATACATGCTATCATGAGAGAAGCCACTAGTGAAACCTATGGCCCCCGGGTCTCTTTCTTATTATATTGCATCTCTTTTATCATTGCATCTCGTTTACTATTTTGCAATCTTTACTTTCCAATTTATATAACAAAAATACCAACAATATTTATATTACTATCTCTATCAGATCTCACTTTCGTAAGTGACCGTGAAGGGATTGACAACCCCTTTAACGCATTGCTTGCGAGGTTCTTGATTGTTGGTGTAGGTAATAGGTGACTTGCATGTTATCTCCTACTGGATTGATACCTTCGTTCTAAAAAACTGAGGGAAATACTTACGCTACTTTGCTGCATCACCCTTTCCTCTTCAAGGGAAAACCAACACATGCTCAAGAGATAGCACCCATCCATGCCAAGAGTTGGCTCCTTGTGCTTGGTAGCTGTGGACTTGGTTCTGCGTTGTGGGGCACTGGAGCCCTCTGGAGCCTCTTGGTTGCGAAGGCGCTTTGAGCTCGTGTCACGGCTGGGATTCGAGCACCGTACATTGGAACTGGAGCCACCACCTATGACACACAACACAAACACGAGAAAAGCGAGAAGGATTATTGCAAAGACCAAATGAAACAAGTAGAAATGGGATTGGGAGGATAAAACATCATAATTTTCAACTCCACGGTAGTACCGGACCAGCGTGAGGAAGTAAAAGTTTACTGCCGCTCTAGCCGCGGTAGTACTGTGTCAGGGTGGCACGGTAGTACCACGCCTGGAGCGGAAGTAAAAATTTACTTCCGCGCCCTAGGTGGTAGTACCGCTCTAGTGGAGCAATAATACCGCACAAGGACGGTTCTCAGGCGAACGAGCGGTAGTACCGCTCCAGGTGGAGCGGTATTACCGCACGGATTCAAATCCCTCAAGAACAACATCTCCGGATCTAAAAATATCCGCAAAAGTAGATCGATACTACCGTTGATCAAAACTACACTGTTGTATCACAGCAAATAGCATATCTACTGCACTAGCACTCTCCTACAATCTCCTCTTGCAAAGATTTAGCCGAAAATCACACAAACTACACATGCATCTCCCAAAGACCTAGAAGCATAAGAACGGAACAAAAAGAGAGGGACTAGGGGAGATCCCGGGTTCCATGGCAAGAGGGCAAGGTGGGGAACGATCCCATCAGTTGGAATGCGAGGAGAGCGGCCAGGGATGGAGATTCGGCGAGGTCCTCCGACGCCGTTCTTGGGCAGGAGAGAGAGAGAGAGAGAGAGAGATAGAGAGAGAGATAGAGAGAGAGATAGAGTGGGGAAAAGAGATGAATGGGTATGGGGGAGTTGCAACTCCCCCTACCCCGCTCTTAACCCCCACCCGCTCGTGACGGTGCGGCAGTACCGCCCGGGCGGAAGTACCACACACAGGGCGGTAGTACCGCTCTTCCAGCGGCAGTAAAAAATTACTGTCGCGATGGAAGTGGTAGTACCGTGCCTGGGATGCGGCTATGCACGCACAGGGCAACCCATCTCCTGTGGTAGTGTCATGGCTTTCCATGGTAGTACCGCACCCCAAGAAAGTGCATGTTTCGACAATAAAAGAAGAACACGGCCTTTGCAATGCAACCTTCAAGCAACAGGACACACAAAAGAGCACACATACACAAGGCAACTCAAACACAAACACGGCTCAAAGGAAGGCAAAAGACAACAAGGACCAAACACGAAACACAACCTCTCCAAAGAGAGGGCGGTGGCCGGAGCCACCTATGTTTGAGTCAATTGGTATGGCACCGCGAAGAATTATCCTGGGGCCCATGACCAAAACTCGTCTTTGAAGCACAAGTACCATAAAAAATGGCTAATGTGAATGAGTTGATCAATTTATGCATAATGGGGGTAGGGAGAGTTCATTGAGAGAACAACACTCCCCCTATGTCCATGCCTACACCTAAACAAGACGTCAAGATGAGTATGGTGGGTGTGCAAGGGTTCAAGACACATTGCTCGAATCAATGATATTTAACTCATGCCTTAACTCATGAAATATTGCCTCATCCAAGGGCTTCGTGAAGATATCTGCAAGGTTATCATGAGTGTTGACATAGTTGAGCTCGATCTCCCCTCGCCTAATGTGATCCCGGATGAAGTGATACCGAATCTCAATATGCTTCATCTTGAAGTGTTGCACCGGGTTGAGAGAGATCTTGATGGCACTCTCATTATCACACCAAAGAGGCACTTTCTCGAAAATGACACCGTAATCCTTTAAAGTTTGCCTCATCCAAAGAAGTTGAGCACAACAACTACCGGCGGCCACATACTCCGCTTTGGTGGACGAGAGAGACACACAACTTTGCTTCTTAGAAGACCAACTCACCAAAGAACAACCAAGAAATCGGCATCCTCTAGAAGTTGACTTCCTATCCACTTTGTCTCCCACCCAATCTGAGTTCGAAAAGCCCACGAGGTTGAAGTTAGCTCCTCTTGGGTACCATAAGCAAAAGTTTGGGGCATGAGCCAAATATCGAAAGATTCACTTGACCGCCACATAGTGGTTTTCCTTAGGTGCGGCTCGAAACCATGCACAAATTCCCATACTCAACATGATATCCAGTCTAGATGCACAAAGGTAAAGCAAGGAGCCAATCATGGAGCGATATACCTTTTGATCCACCGCTTTACCATTGGGATCTATGTCAAGTTGGCATTTGACGGGCATTGGGGTGGAAGCTGGCTTGACATCACTTAGCTTGAACCTGTTGAGCATGTCTTGAGTGTATTTGGCTTGGTTGATGAAGGTTCCTTCTCTTCTTTGCTTGATTTCGAACCCGAGAAAGAACTTCAACTCTCCCATCATGGACATCTTGAAATTCGAGGTCATGAGAGCGGCAAATTCCTCATTGAAAGCTTCATTAGGGGAACCAAAGATAATATCATCAACATATAGTTGGCATACAAACAACTCCCCTTTGACCTTCTTAGTAAAAAGTGTGGGGTCGATTTTCCCAATTTCAAACCCATGATCTTGCAACAACTCGGTAAGGTGCTCATACCACACACGTGGGGCTTGTTTAAGGCCATAGAGTGCCTTATTGACTTGGTACACATGATTGGGGAACTCGGGATCCTCAAACCCCCGGGGTTGTTTGACATATACCAACTCATTAATAGTACCATGAAGAAAAGCACTCTTCACATCCATTTGTTGCAACTTGAAGTTATGATGATAAGCATAAGCAATCAACAAACGAATAGATTCAAGGCAAGCAACATGATCAAAGGTTTCACCGTAGTTGATACCCTCAACTTGGGAGTAGCCTTGTTCTACCAAATGAGCCTTGTTGCGAACGATAATTCCATGAGCATCTTGCTTGTTCTTGAATATCCACTTGGTTCCAATGACATTATGGTTCCCCGTTGGCCTAGGCACCAATCTCCACACCTTGTTGCGCTCGAAGTTGTTGAGTTCTTCATGCATGGCATTGAGCCAATCCGGATCATCGAGTGCCTCATAAACCTTTTGGGGTTCAACACAAGAGACAAACGCGTGATGTTCACAATAGTTTGCTAATTGTCTATGAGTGCTTACCCCCTTTCTTAAGCTTCCAAGCACATTTGTCATGAGATGATCTTTGGTAGTGAGCTTGGATGAAATCTTGGTGGCACGACGCTCCAATTCCTCCTCGGGAGAGAGTTGAGGAGCGGTAACTTGATCATCTTGAGCATCGTCTTGAGCTTGTTCTTGAGCTTGCTCTTGATCTTAAACTTGCTCGGTGGTGAGAACTTGACCTTGGGCATCCTCGGTGGTCCATCACCATCTTGAGGTTGATCTTGCCCTTGATCTTGTTCATTAGGTTGACGGCCTTCACTTTGTTCTTCGGAAGAGTGTGGGTCTTGGGTTGGTGATGGTTCCACTTGAGTGGAACATTGTCCTTCTCCTTCGGCCCCAAGGGGTTCCTCAATGGGTAGGATATGACCAACTCCCATCCTTCTTATGGCTTGGGGAGGAATTTCATCACCTACATCACAAGTACCACTTTCCTCCACTTGGGAGCCGTTATTCTCATCAAACTCCACGTTACACGTCTCCTCAATAAGTCCCGTGGACTTAGGACACAGTAAGCATGAGAGTTTGTTGCATAACCAACAAATATTCCCTCATGAGCTCTAGCCTCAAATTTAGACAAACGAACACCTTTCTTGAGAATGAAACACTTACACCCGAACACCCAGAAGTACTTGAGGTTGGGCTTGTTACCGGTGAGTATCTCATATGGAGTCTTGTTCAAGCCTTTGCGGAGGTAGAGCCGATTGAATGCATGCCAAGTGGTGTTGATGGCTTCGGCCCAAAAGTTGTATGGAGACTTGAACTCCGTCATCATGGTCCTTGTCGCATCCATCAATGTACGATTCTTCCTCTCCGCTACACCATTTTGTTGAGGGGTGTAAGGTGCGTAATATTGATGCTTGATCCCCTCATCACTAAGAAACTCATCCAAAGTGTAGTTCTTGAACTCGGTGCCATTGTCACTTCTTATTGTAAAGATCTTTGCATTGTGTTGACGTTGAGCTTCATTTGCAAAGTCAATGATGGTTTGTTGGGTCTCACTCTTCCTCTTGAAGAAATATACCCAAGTGTATCTTGAATAATCATCAACAATCACCAAGCAATACTTTCTACCCCCAAGACTGTCAAAGGATGGAGGTCCAAAGAGATCCAAGTGAAGGAGCTCCAAGGGCCTCTTCGAGTAGATGATAGTCGTGGGAGGGTGAGCCTTCTCATGTAGCTTTCCTTCGATACAAGCACTGCAAGCACGATCTTTGGCAAAACTGGCATTTTTTAGTCCACGGACATGGTCCCCCTTGAGAAGACTTTGCAAAGATCTCATATTTACATGGGCTAAACGGCGATGCCTAAGCCATCCCACGTCAACTTTAGCCATTAGGCATGTCTCGGTCTTAGTGGGTCGCTCCAAAAAGTTAATCACATAGATATCATTCTCGACATGCCCAACAAAGGCTACTTTAAGAGTCTTGTTCCACAAAGGCTACTCAGCAATCTCACACCCTCGCGATCAAGACTATTTAAGCTTATAGGAAGGGTAAAGGTATGATGTGGAGCTGCAGCTAGCGACTAGCATATTTGGTGGCTAACATATGCGCAAAAGAGAGCCAGAAGAGAAGGCAAAGGCACGAGCGACAAACTATGATCAAGAAGTGATCCTAGAACAACCTACGTCAAGCATTACTCCAACATCGTGGTCACTTCCCGGACTCCGCCGAGAAGAGACCATCACGGTAACACACGCGGTTGGTGCATTTTAATTAAGTTAAGCTTCGGGTTATCTACAACCGGACATTAACAAATTCCCATCTGCCCATAACCACGGGCACGACTTTCAAAAGTTCAAATCCCTGCAGGGGAGTCCCAACTTAGCCCATCACAAGCTCTCACGGTCAACGAAGGATATTCCTTCTCCCAAGACAATCCGATTAGACTCGACATCCCGGTTACAAGACATCCTTGACAATGGTAAAACTAAACCAGCAAAGCCGCCCGCATGTGCCGACAAATCCCGATATGAGCCAGACATCGTGTAGGCCAGCCCAGAGTTGCCCCTGGTAGCCCCGGACATCGCTCAGTTGGACCAACACTTAGAGAAGCACTGGCCCGGGGGGTTAAAATAAAGATGACCCTTGAGTCCGTGAAACCCAAGGGAAAAGGCTAGGTGGCGAATGGCAAAACCAATTTTGGGCCATGCTGGAAGAGTTTTATTCAAGGCGAACTATCAAGGGGTTCCCATTATAACCCAACCATGTAAGGAACGCAAAATCCGGGAACATAACACCGATATGACGGAAACTAGGGCGGCAAGAGTGGAACAAAACACCAGGCATAAGGCCGAGCCTTCCACCCTTTACCAAGTATATAGGTGCATTAAGATAAACAAGATAATATGGTGATATCCCAACAATAAACATGTTCCAACAAGGAACGATCTCCAATCTTCACCTGCAACTAGCAACGCTGTCAGAGGGGTTGAGCAAAGCGGTAACATAGCCAAACAACGGTTTGCTAGGACATGGTAGGTTAGAGGTTTGACATGGCAATTTGGGAGTCATGATAAGCAAGTGGTAGGTATCATAGCATAGGCATAGTAAAAGAGCGAGCATCTAGCAAGCAAAGATAGAAGTGATTTGGAGGGTATGATCATCTTGCCTGCAAAGTTCTCTGAGTTGACTTGATACTAGTAAGCGTACTCAATGGGCTCCTCGATCACGTACTCGTCTCCTGGCTCTGCCCAAAGCAAGACAACAAGAAAAAGGAACACAATCAACCACGTGCAATGCTCAAACAACATGATGCAAACATGGTATGATATGCGGGATGCGGTATGTGATGTATATGCATGATTTGCAAAGGAATGATTGAACCTGGCCTCAACTTGGAAATCCAAGAGTGCCACTGGAAAGGTGAGTTGATTTCGGTCGAAATTGATATAAAGATCACCGGAATCGGATGCACGGTTTGGAAATGGCAAGCAAAACAAATATGGCACCGGTCTGCGATTAACAGCAAGTAGCCTTCTAAATTCATCAAGAACAACATGCTACAGCACTCCAACATGACAACAAAATACATGGAAGGGATCCACTCAAGAATCTTAACAAAAGATGAACACTGAGCTACGACTAATTCACTCAATAGCAAGCTCAAACAAGCATGGAAAAAATGCAAAAGATAACAGGTTTCAGACTTAGTGAAATTAACAGCATGTCAGGAATTTATCATCAGGAAGCAATGTTTAAAGCATGATAAATACATGCTACATGAACATATCATGGCAAAGCAAGGCATGGCATGAAGCTACTCGAAGCATATAACAAAAGTCCCTTAGTGACCATGAGCCAAAAGGGATCAGAAAATACAATTGCAAGCATGTGAACATAGCAAAAACATAAACAAATTCAAATTTAGTGAAAAACTGGAGCATGGCAAAACAGATAACGAGTAGGCATGTTTACGAGCTCGATGCACTCACTATGAGGCATTGCATGATAAACTAAGCATACACCCAGCAAATAGACATGGTATAGAATCTATACATGGCAAGAACAACAACATAGCATGCACGGATCAACAATAATAAGCTCGGCAAAATTGCTAAACATGTTAACAATCTGCCAGGAACATTTTATAGCAAGAGTAGAGCTCGATTGACTCAAGCTAGGGTGCTCCATAATTGCAAACAAAGACATGGATGGATAGAGCACAACATTATCTACAAAACATCCTTACTGATCATGCTCAAAAGAGGCACGGATCACTAGGAAACAACATGAATATATGGCATAAAAATAATGATAGGGCAAGAACTTAGTGAAATTCTAAGTCCCTGAAATCAGCATCATTGAGTAAGCTACTTTGCATGCTTGTGCTAGTCACCACAAAGATCACAAAAATACATGGCATACACTCCTGTAAAGATGGCATGGCATTCTTCAAAACACATGTAGAGCTCAGGACCATAGCATGCACACATTAATCATGGCAAAAATGACAAAAATGCATTTGCTGAAACAGATCTGAAACTATCATCACATAGCCCTCTTCCAACAGCATTTCAGGCATCAATATGAGCTCAAATGAAAATGATGCAATGAGATGAAATGATGTACTCTTCGAGACGAACATATGCTACACGCACGAATCGGAGCTATGATGAGGAAGTTATGACATGTGGAAGAATGCAAAATGTTAGGGTTTAGGGACGAAAAAGTCAACCCAAAACGTCCAGATCCAGATCCACCGGGGGTACTGTAGCACGCGCGCTTCTCGAGGTCGCCGGAGATGCTGCTCGCCGGAGCTATCGCGGAGCGTCGCCGGAGGGAGGTGAAGCCGGGGCGTGAGGACGGGGTGGGGGAGCTCGCCGGCCGGGGCTCGCCGGCGTCGGCGGCCAGAGTAGGCGCCTGGCGCGGCGGAGCCGGGCTGCGGCGGGCGTTGCCGGCGACGAGGTGGAGCAGGGCGGCGGTGGTGCGTTGCGGCGGTGCGGAGCAGAGGTAGGCGGCGGGGCGCGCGGTAGGAGGCGCCGGGGCGACGTGGGCCGCGGGGGCCGACTCCGGGCTCCCCGGGCTGCATGGTAGGAGGAGGCGGCAGAGCCAACGGGATGACGACACGTGGCGGCGGCGGAGCAAGTCGGACACGTCCGGCCCGAATCGGACGTGTCCGGCCTGAATCGAACGTGTCCGGCGGCGAGAGGTAGGAGGAGACTAGGGTTAGGGGGTAGGGATCCGGAAATGAAATGGAGGGGTCTATTTATAGAGGTGGAGGGACATAGGAAGCTCCAAATGTGGCGCGGTTTGCGGCCACACGATCGTAATCGAACGCTCTAGATGATGGAGGAGGTTTAGGTGGGTTTTGGGCCACTTTGGAGGGGTGTTGGGCTGCAACACACATGAGGCCTTTTCGGTCCCTCGGTTAATCGTTGGAGTATCAAACGAAGTTCAAATGGTATGAAACTTGACAGACGGTCTACCGGTAGTAAACCAAGGCCGCATGGAAAGTCTCGGTATAGTCCGAAAACGTTTAACACCCACACATGAAAAGAGGTAGAAAGGGACACCGGAGGACATAGGAGCGCCGGAATGCAAAACGGACAACGGGGAAAATGCTCGAATGCATGAGACGAACACGTATGCAAATGCAATGCACATGATGACATGATATGAGATGCATGACAAAGACAAAACACACAGAGACAAAACCCAACAACGAGGAAATAGAATAACTTAGTGCCGAAAACGGCAAGAGTTTGAATACAAATAAGGTAAATTACATCCGGGGTGTTACAACACTCCACCACTACGAAAGGATCTCGTCCCGAGATCTAGGACTGGAAAAACTCCGGGTACTCAGAACGGAGGTGGTCCTCGCGTTCCCAGGTGGCTTCACGGTTGGAATGATGTGACCACTTGACTTTCAGGAATTTGATAGACTTATTGTGAGTCTTGTGCTCAGTTTCTTCAAGAATAGCAACGGGGTGCTCACGATAAGACAGGTCTTCTTGGAGATCAATGTCTTCGAAGTTGACGGTGCGGTCAGGAGTCTTGAAACACTTGCGGAGTTGAGAGACATGAAACACGTCGTGCACGTTTGCAAAGTTGGAGGGGAGCTCAAGTTGATAGGCGAGATCGCCTCTCTTGCCGACGATCTTGAAAGGACCCACGTATCTAGGGGAAAGCTTCCCTTTGATATCGAAGCGACGAGTACCTTTCATTGGAGAGACGCGGAGGTAGACATGGTCTCCGATCTTGAAAGCCAAGTCATGATGCTTGCTATCATAGTAACTCTTCTGGCGCGATTGCACGGCTTTGAGATTCTCGCGAATGATTTTGCACATCTCTTCTGCCTCTGTGATCAAGTCATTGCCAAGAAGTTGACGTTCACCAGTCTCTGACCAGTTAAGAGGAGTACGACACTTCCTGCCATAGAGAATTTCGAATGGGGCCTTGCCCGAACTCGCTTGGAAGCTGTTGTTGTAGGAGAACTCGGCATATGGAAGACAATCTTCCCACTTCATACCGAAGGAGATGACGCAATCCTGAGCATATCTTCAAGAATTTGATTAACTCGCTCGACTTGGCCACTAGTTTGAGGATGAAAAGCTGTGCTGAAACGGATGTTGGTGCCCATGGCCTTCTGAAAAGAATCCCAGAACTTGGAGGTGAAGATGCTACCACGATCTGAAGAAATCAACTACGGAATGCCGTGCAGAGAGACAATCCGGGAGGTATATAGCTCTGCCAATTGAGCTACTGTGATAGATTCTTTGATAGGAAGGAAATGAGCCAGTTTAGTGAGTTTGTCGATGACAACGAAGATAGCATCATTGCCACGCTTGGACTTTGGAAATCCAGTCACGAAGTCCATCTCAATATGGTCAAACTTCCATTCTGGAATGGCAAGAGGTTGGAGGAGACCAGCTGGTCGTTGGTGTTCTGCTTTCACTCTTCTACAGACATCACATTCATTCATGAACTGAGCAATCTCACGCTTCATTCGAGTCCACCAATACGACTTCTTGAGGTCATGGTACATCTTTGTACTTCCAGGGTGAATAGAGAGGAGTGAATCGTGAGCCTCGTTCATAATGACTTTACGAAGGTCACCTTTAGGCACAACAATGCGATCCTCGAAGAATAGAGTATCCTTGTCATCAAGGCGATAACACTTGTACTTAGGTTGACTCTTGGCAATCCCAATCTTGACCTTCTTCACCATAGCATCAAGAAGTTGAGCCTCACGAATCTGATCTTCCAAAGTAGGAGAGACTTGGAGGTTGGCGAGGAAACCTTGAGGAACAACTTGCAGATTGAGTTTGCGGAAAGCTTCACAAAGTTCGGGTTGGTAAGGCTTGAGAATCAAACTGTTGCAGTAAGCCTTCCTACTCAATGCGTCAGCAATTACATTGGCCTTTCCTGGAGTATATTCGATACTCGAATTATACTCTTGAATCATTTTGACCCAACGAGTCTGCCTGAGGTTGAGGTTTGGCTGAGTGAAGATGTACTTGAGACTCTTGTGATCAGTGAAGATGTCCACTTTTCTTCCCAATAAGAGATGTCTCCAAGTTAAAAGGGCATGCACAACTGCCGCCAACTCGAGTTCGTGAGTGGGGTAGTTCTTTTCATTTGGCTTCAACTGGCGAGAGGTATAGGCCACAACTTTCTTCTCTTGCATCAACACTGCACCAAGACCTTGAAGGGAAGCATCACAGAAGACCTCAAATGGTTTGGATTCATCGGGAGGAGTCAGAACCGGAGCAGTGACTAACTTCTCTTTCAGGGTGTTGAAAGCGATGTCACATTCAGGAGACCAGACGTGCTTCACGTGCTTTTGGAGAAGGTTGGAAAGAGGCTTCGCGACCTTAGAGAAGTTCTCGACGAACCTTCGACAATAGCTTGCGAGCCCAAGGAAACTGCGGAGTTGCCTCACATTCTGAGGTGGTTCCCAATTCACAATTGCAGACACCTTCTCAGGATTCACCGCTATGCCCTTGGCAGAGATGATATTCCCAAGGTAGAGAACCTCATCGAGCCAAAACTCGCACTTTGAAAACTTCGCATAGAACTGATGTTCTTTGAGTTTATCCAGCACCAAACGCAAGTGCTTGGCATGATCCTCCTTGTTCTTGGAAAATACCAAAATGTCATCGAGGTAGACCAAGACGAAGTCATTTGTATAGGCGTTGAAGATGAAATTCATCATGCGAGAGAATGTTGGAGGAGCATTGACGAGGCCGAAAGACATGACAGTGTATTCATATGAACCATAGCTTGTTCTGAATGCTGTCTTAGGGATATCTTGTTCACGAATGTGAATCTGATGATAGCCCATACGGAGATCAAGCTTGGAGAATACTTGAGCACCTTTGAGTTGTTCAAACAGCTCGTTGATGTTGGGAAGTGGGTACTTGTTCTTTATGGTCTTCTTGTTCAATGGACGGTAGTCGACACAAAGTCAGTCCGTTCCATCCTTCTTCTTCACAAAAAGAACACCACAACCCCACGGAGAAGAACTTGGTCGGATTAGACCCATACACTCTTGAATATCGAGTTGCTTCTTTAGCTCCTTCAACTCTTCAGGTCCAAGCTTGTAAGGACGTTTGCAAACAGGTTCCGTGCCAGGCTCAAGATCGATGACGAATTCAACTGGCCGGTGCGGAGGCATTCCTAGAAGCTCTTCTGGAAAGACGTCTTGATATTCACAAACGACTGGAATTTGAGAGATGACATCCAACTCGCCCTTCTCATTGAGAGAAAACAGTCGGATGGAATCATCCCTTGCGGCAAAGACAATTACATCCTCAGACGAATGAGTCAATTGAATCTCCCTGGCAACACAATCAAGGTGAGCCTTGTGCTTAGAAAGCCAATCCATTCCAAGAATAAGATCGATATCCGAGTTACCAAGGACCACTGGAGAGGATAGAAACTTATAGTCGCCCAACATGATAGTAACATCCGGGACCATAGCGCTGGCATTCATGAATTTGCCTGGAGAAACAACTAATAACTGCCTAGGAAAATCTTGTAAAGGCAACTCATGCTTAGATACAAATGGTCTCGAGATGAAACAATGCGATGCACCAGTGTCAAAAAGAACTTTTGCAGGAATATTGTTAATAGGAAGGTTACCCATGATGACATCTGACGAGTCCTCTGCCTGAGCTGCATTCATCAAGTTGACCTTAGCAGACTTGGGGTTATGCTTGACCACTGCGGTACTGGCAGATCTCATAGAAGGATGAGGAGGAAGGCGCCTCTGATTGAAGCATTTGTTGGCATAGTGACCCTTCTGCTGACACTTGTTGCACCTGACCTCCGAGAGCGGACGGTGATACGGAGCACTTGATCTTGGAGCTTGAGACGAAGTCTAGTTCTAAAAGCCTGGGTTGGGTGGGTGGGAAGATCCATTGCCACCTTTGCTCTTTTGCTGATAAGGCTAACGGAACGGAGGAGGAGGCAGCCGATACTTTTGCTGCTTAGTAGCCACTTGAGTTGAGGAAGAAGAAGTCGCATCTCTGACTCGCTTCTTGGAAGCATCGCACATGAGTTGAGCAGTCTCTTGTTTCAGTGCCATGTCGTAAAACTCATTGTACTTCTGAGGCTCACGAGAGCAAGTTGAAGATCTTCTCTGAGGCCACCCCTGAACTGATAAATCATGCTCTTCTCGTCGGGGACGTCTTGCTTGGCGAAACGAGCGAGCCTCTGGAACAGAATGTTATACTGGTAAACAGACAAGCTGCCTTGCTTCAGGTTGCGGAATTCCTCACGCTTGCTTTCAACAACACTCTGAGGAATGTGATGAGCTTTGAAGTCTTGACAGAATTCATCCTAGGTAATCACACGGCCTCCTCTGGAATCTTTGTATTGCTGAAACCATTTTGCAGCTTGGTCTTTGAGTTGGAAGGAGGCAAACTTGACAAAGTCCTCAGGCCTGACGTTGCTGCACTCGAAATGCTTGCAGATATCCACGAGCCAATCATTAGTGTCTGAGGCCTTGGCACAGTTGCTGAAGGTCTTTGGCTGGTTAGCAAGGAACTGGTTGAGTGTAGCAAACTGATTCTGATTGTTGCCATGGCATGATTCCCTTGGTTGTGCTCTTGCAGAATTTGCATGATCAGCTGCGTGTTTGCATTGGTAGCGGCCATCACAGCTTGCCATGCCTCCGGAGGTGGAGGTGGTGGTGGCGGATCCTGATTCTGATTCTGACCCTTAGCAGGAGCCATCCTGAAGAGGGTGGCATCCGTTAGCATCTTGACAGTCATATATTGAAGCTGAATCCAACGGATAGAAATTGCAACATATAGTCTTCACATCCGAACAAAATGAACGAATGCATTCCAATTGAAATGGTCACATTTCCCTAAATTGAGAAGCCACTTAGATAGAGGTAGAAGAATAAAACAACAAGGTACGGACAAGAACAAATACTTGGTGAGGATTACCCAATCACAAACCAAATATCCGCGAAAGAAATACTAGAGCTACAAGAATTCCCACCTATGAAACTCCCGAACCTTTCCAGTTATGCAATCAGGTGTTGGGGATACAGGGGAAGCATAATATCTCACCCAAAGCTAGCAAATCCTACATCCAGCTGTATCCATCCTTCAACACATAACCAAGAAACCTTCGGAAATCATTTACCTCAACCTTCGAAAAGCATCTGTTATACGAGTTATGGCAATACTCCCGAACTCCCGCCCCAGTACTGGCTGGCGTCGAGGTTATCTCACCAACAACTGCATAAGAGAGATTTTTGATGTCCGCGAAACTCAGGTATTCCAGAATCTCAACGATAAAATTGTGAAGACAACACGTCGGAGCTCAACTCCCCGGGACACCGCCACAACCCCCAAATGTCAGGAGGCACCAAGAACAATGTTCTCGTCACAAAACCATCGAAACGATTCCAAGATACCCATGTGATCCTAAATTTTTTTTGTGAAATTTGAGAAGAGAAGAGTCAAAACTCTACGTCAGGATGCCTCACCAGAGCGACGAAGGGACTGAGGAGTAAAAAGAAGTCCTACTCTCCGATATATATAATCATAAATGACTCAAAACATTTTTCTAGACTCAACAACGCCAGCGATTCGATCAAGCAGGGGGCTCCTAAGGTCGGGGAAGGCTCTGATTACCAACTTGTAACGCCCTTGATGTGGCTATATCTCCCACGTGTTGAAGCACGACTTAGAGGCATAACCGCATTGAAAGCAATGTCGCAAGTGAGGTAATCTTCACAACAACCCATGTAAATAAATAAAGGGGAAAGGTACATAGTTGGCTTACACTCGCCACGTCACACAAATACATAAATAAGTCATTACATTCATCCAATACACTCAAGGTCCGACTACGGAACCAAAATAAAGATCAACCCCCAAATGCGGCAAAGTCCCCGATCGCCCCAACTGGGCACCACTACTGATCATCTGGGAAACACACGTAGTAACGACGAGAGTCTTCATCGAACTCCCACTTGAGCTCAGTTGAATCACCTGGAGCGGTATCATCGGTCCCTGCATCTGGTTTTGGAAGTAAACTGTGAGTCACGGGGACTCAGCAATCTCACACCCTCACGATCAAGACTATTTAAGCTTATAGGAAGGGTAAAGGTATGATGTGGAGCTGCAGCAAGCGACTAGCATATTTGGTGGCTAACATATGCGCAAAAGAGAGCGAGAAGAGAAGGCAAAGGCACGAGCGACAAACTATGATCAAGAAGTGATCCTAGAACAACCTACGTCAAGCATTACTCCAACACCGTGTTCGCTTCCCGGACTCCACCGAGAAGAGACCATCACAGTAACACACGCGGTTGGTGCATTTTAATTAAGTTACGCTTCAGGTTATCTACAACCGGACATTAACAAATTCCCATCTGCCCATAACCGCGGGCACGGCTTTCGAAAGTTCAAATCCCTGGAGGGGAGTCCCAACTTAGCCCATCACAAGCTCTCACGGTTAACGAAGGATATTCCTTCTCCCAAGACAATCCGATTAGACTCAACATCCGGGTTACAAGACATCCTCGACAATGGTAAAACTAAACCAGCAAAGCCACCCGCATGTGCCGACAAATCCCGATAGGAGCTGCACATATCTCGTTCTCAGGGCACACTCAGATGAGCCAGACGTCGGGTAGGCCAGCCCAGAGTTGCCCCTGGTAGCCCCGAACATCGCTCAGTTGGACCAAAACTTAGAGAAGCACTGGCCCGGGGGGGTTAAAATAAAGATGACCCTTGAGTCCGCGAAACCCAAGGGAAAAGGCTAGGTGGCGAATGGTAAAACCAATGTTGGGCCGTGCTGGAAGAGTATTATTCAAGGTGCTGTCAAGGGTTTCCATTATAACCCAACCGTGTAAGGAACTGTCACAGCCCTAGATTTTGCTTGCCATTAGTTGCCTTAAAGCATCCATGCATCATGTTTATTTTTCAATTAAATTTGAAATGGGGATTGGTAAACCCTAGCACCAAATGAAATTCAAATAGGTTCAAATAAAATATTTTTCAATGACCCAGAATGCCCTTTGGAAATGTTCGTGATTTATGATAAAGGTGAAAACCTCTGCCAAAAATGATGAACATAATTATAGTCATTCCTAGATTTTTGAATTAAATCATAAAGTATTTGAATTTGAGCATTTAAATGCTATAAATATTTTAAATGCTCAAATATTTCTGAAACTAAATGAGGGCTGTTGGAAATAATTTCACAAGTGCCCACAATTATTTTTAGAAATTTACCAAGTGGTTTAGTATTTTTACTAAATCAAAAACAACAGCAGAAAATAGAAAACGGAAATAAAAGAGACAGACAGAGACTACCTGTGTTACCTGCGGCCCAACAATCATCCAGCCACCTGGCCTGGCACTGCTGGCCCAGCCCACCAGGGGCTCGCGTGTCTTCTTCCTCCTCTGCCAGGAGGACAAACAGGTGCGTGGTGAGCGCCGACGCTGCCCTGGCCACCTCCTGCTTCGCGCTGGAGGCTCGTCCTCCTCCCGGACCCCGTGCCTGGATACGCCCGAGCCCCCCTCTCACTTCTCCCTCGCTCTAGCCCCTCCCCCTCTTGTTTATGTGCTCACCGAGAGGAGCCCGTCGCCGCCGTGCTTCGCTCATGTGGCCGCCGTCGTCCCCAATAGCCACCGCCTTCCCAGAGCTCCACCGTCCCGTGCTACCCTCTCTCGTCGATGCACGCAAGGCAGGGAGCAGTAGAACGTCGCCCCCATTGTTCCCATCGCCGCCTCTGCTTCGTCCCCGCCGTCATCGATTTGTCGGCCACAGCGCTTCCCCGGCCTCTTCTTTGACTCCACCCGAACCGTGGTGAGCTCGCGAATGGAACCCCTCTCTCACCCCGGCCTCGCACGTCCTCTAGTCGCCGTTTCCGCAAGCTCCTGAGCTCGCCACCGCTGGTCATGGCGCCGCCGTGGCTAGAGCTACTGCAACCCGCGTCCGGGCCCGCCAACGAGCTCCACACCCTCCCAGGAGACGAACACCACCACAGTTCCTCCCCCATGCTCTATGGCGTCGTTCTCATCAACGCCCGTGGCTCTGCCGCCGCCAAACCTCAACGCCGGCGAGATTCCGGTCACCCCGTGCCCTCTAGCTTGGTCTGTTGGATGGGGGCGAGAAAGGGGCATCTCCTGGTGCCCATGGTGCATCGAAATATTGCTAGAGCAGTGTTTCCGGCGAGCCTCTGCCGTGGTCAATGGTCGTCGGTGGTCAACCCCGGCCGTGCCGATGTGGCGTGCTTAATTAGCCCTAACCGCACCACTGAGCCACTGACAGTGGGTCCCAGTCCCACTAATGTTTTGGTTAGGAAATAATTAAGCCCAATTTACCACTGTTACGCTGACATGTAGGACCCGCACGTCAGATTTGACTCGGTTGACCTGCTGACGCCATGCTGATGCAGTGATGACGTCATAATGCAGTTAACTGGATTTTTTATTTAGAGATAAATCCAGCAAATTCCAGAAATGTTGAAAACTTCTAAAATTCATAGAAATTCAACCGTAACTCCAAATGAAAAGTTTTATATATGAAAAATTATCAGAAAAATCCAAAGAATCTGAATATGGTATTTTCATACATGTTTGAACAAGTTAACCTCACTGAATAGGACAATTCATGATTATGGAATAAATGGTAATTGGTTTTGGAGTTGGAGTTTGCTATAGGTTTGAATTCCACTTCAATGAATATGACTAACTGTTGCACTAGGTAAATTCAGTACCTTAATATGACTTATCATTCACATGTATGTGCATTGCATTGATTGCGGTTCCTTTTGTGTTTGCCGGTGGTTGTTCCCTCTTGGTAGACGTTCGTTTCGACGATGAGTTCGATGACACCGATGAAGAGTTATATCATCTTCAGAAGTGCCAGGCAAGCAAAAACCCCTTGTTCATTCTGATACAATCCCACTCTCTCGCTCTTGCTCTCTTTTACTGCATTAGGACAACACCAATTCAACTGTTACATGTTGCGGTAGTTGAACCCCTTTCCTCTGCATGACCTGTCATTGCCACAGTAAATAGATGAAACCCACTAGCATGAGTAGGAGTTGTTTGAGCCCTGGTGTGCCTACTCATTCATGCTTGTTTGTCATGCCTGCTATTGCTTAGAGTTGAGTCAGGTCTGATTCATCGGGATTGAATGGGAATGGTGATGAACATGTCCTACTGTGTGTGAGCTAAGTGTGTGAACACGATTTGGTAAAGGTAGCGGTGAGAGGCCATGTAGGAGTACATGGTGGGTTGTCTCATTATAGCCATCCTTAGGAACTGAGTTCTGTGTTTGTGATCCATGAACAGTTACTACCACACATTGGGTTCCGGTAACTCGACCCCTCTCGACTTATTAATCAATTCGATCTCTGTCCGGGAGTTGCAACAAGTTTCTGGTGTTTGTAGATAGTGTTAGTAGTCTACCAAGTGGCACCCGATACAAGTGGGCTTGGGACAGACTAGGCACAGTGGCACGGTGTACCAAGTGGCACCCGGATGGTGGGCTTGGGAACCCTGCTCACATTGTTTGGGGCCGTGAGCGACACCCCGGCCGGATCTCCTTGCGGATGGAACCCGAATAGGCGATAAACCTGGACTAGAGACTTGTTGGTTAGTCAGGTCGTGGCCGACTCCCTCGCCAGGCTTCCACTTGAAGGTTGCCGAGATACACGACATGTACATGGTGGTAAGTGGCGAGAGCGTGTGTGAAGAAGTACACCCCTGCAGGGTTATCATTATCTATTCGAATAGCCGGATTCCTCGGATATGGAAACTTGGACCCCTTGCATAGTTCATAGACAAGTGAAAGTGGATACTCTAAAATGCGCAAGATAAGTGTGAGTGCTATGGATGGCGTTCTCGCAGGGAGACGGGAGCGGATCCATAGTGGTGTATTGGTATGGTGAATTTGTGGACTCGTGTGCGCCACCTCAAAAGAGTTACTTGCAGTCGTAGTTCAGGTTAGCCACCGAGTCAAAGCTGGCTTGCTGCAGTTAACTCCACCACCCCTTTGTTGATACCGATGCATTTGTAGATAGTAGTGATGTAAGTCTTGCTGGGTACATTTGTACTCACGTTTGCTTATTTTATGTTTTGCAGAGAGACTTCAGTCTCGCTAGTAGTTCCGCTTGGACTTCGACGTTTAGCTTGTTACCTCAGCTACGATCTTGTATCCTTGGGAGGGTCTTGTAGATAGTCAGGCTTCTGAGCCTTCTTCATTTGTAGTTGTCTGTACTCAGACAAGTTAAGCTTCTGCATGTGCTTGTTTCTTGTATGCTCTGAATGTTGGGTCATGAGACCCATGTTTGTAATATCTTGCTCCTCGGAGCCTAATGAATAAATACTTTGAGTCATAGAGTCTTGTTGTGATGCCATGTTGTATTGCACATATTGAGCATATTGTGTGTATGATTGAAATGCTTGGTATGTGTGGGATCCGACAACCTAGTTGTTTATCCTTGGTAGCCTCTCTTATGGGGAAATGTAGTCTTGTGCTTCCATGAGCCATAGTAGTCTGCTACAGCCCGGTTCACCGGAGTCCTGCTAGCCCAGCACTACTGCTCCGGAACACTTGACTGGCCGGCATGTGATTCACTTCGTTCCTGTGTCTGTCCCTTCAGGGAAATGTCACGCGGTGACATCCGGAGTCCTGCCTAGCCTGCTATAGCCCGGGTTCCCGGGGTCTTGTTAGCCCAGTGCTACAGCCTGAATTCGCACGCTGCTGACCGACATGCTCGATGTTGATTCATGTATGCATGTTCCCATAAGTTAGTGCCACTTTGGGTTCACGACTAGTCATGTCGGCCCGGGTTCTCTGTCATATGGATGCTAGCGACACTATCATATACGTGAGCCAAAAGGCGCAAACGGTCCTGGGCCATGGTAAGGCGACACCCGTGGGAATACCGTGTGTGAGGCCGCAAAGTGATATGAGGTGTTACCGGCTAGATCGATGTAACTTGGAATCGGGGTCCTAACAGCTTTGGTATCAGAGCCTGACTGCCTGTAGGATTACCAAGCCAAGATGGTCGAAGTCTTGTCTAGAAATGCTTTAGTTATATAAGGGAATTGATTGTGGATGGGAACGTAAGGCTCTTTTTACTCCTTATCCTCATGACCTTCTGATCTGAGTCATCTTATCTTTTCTACGGGGTTAAGAACTAGGCTTCTCTTCTATCTCTCAGGATGACGTGTTACTAAACCGTAGTTGCCTAGGATTGTTGAGTTCAAGCCTCAGTTCAGTTCCTACTACTTCCATATGTTCATAACTGGCCTCAGAACCTTGATATTGTGATGTTGAGTGGTTATGCCACCATTTTTGCAGGATGTCTCAAATCTTTTCGAGCATTTACAGCTGTTATGCTGTCCGAGTCATCCCAGGTCTCTACATAGTTTGATGCATTTGCAAACCCTTTCTTTCCGTTCTCGATGTCCTTTTGGGCCATATTAAGCAAACTACACGGTCTGTGAGGTACTCCGTTGCCTCGGCGTATATGTTGGAGCTATTATTGTGACCCTAGATGTTTTAGGGAGTCACCTAGTAATCTAGCCATGTTTTGTGTCCCGGTGTGATGATTCTAGCCACCATTCTCGAAAGCATCCCGTGATGCCATTTAGTAGTAGGCATTCTACTCCTGGGTTTTGAACCCGAGATTCACCCTACTTACCTCATGTCGATAGTGTTGCTAGTTCCTTTAGGATATTAGTAACCTTTGCATTAGTCCTCGAGGTCTGTGGTAGTTCCTTCTTCCAAACACTACGAACCGCTTATGGCAGAAGTTCTTTGAACCAAAAGATCACAACCAGAGTGCTCTTGATGAGTTCTCCATTCTGCATTGTGAATCTGCCAGTCCTACCTTTCTGCATGGGTTGTCCGGAAGAAATGTTGAGCTTTGCTCGACATAGTAATCTATGCATCCACAACTCAGAAAATTATATGTTCCTCGAGTTGTTCCTCTTCAGTTGTATCCCGACCATCTTCTATCAGTTGATAGCCAAGAGTATGTGCGCATTTGTGTTCATTGATGCCTATTATTCTTGTGGTCCGTCAAGCCATTCTATTCCAGAATGACTAGGAGAAACAAACTCCAGTACCTTATCCATCTCTAGGATTGGGTCAAAGTAGTTGTATTCTGCAGATCAAAATGCCAATCCAGCTTTCGATTCTGTTCTACCCTGAAGTATTGCTGTAATGCCCCGAGACCGATGTGCCAGGTGTCCTCTAGTTATTCGCTATTGTTTCCTTGTCATTGCTTGCGTGTCATGCATTGCATACCATGTCATCATGTGCATTTCATTTGCATACATGTTCGTCTCATGCATCCGAGCTTTTTCCCCGTTGTCCGTTTTGCATTCCGGCGCTCCGTTCTCCTCCGGTGGTCATTTCTACCTTTCTTTCGTGTGTGGGGACTAAACATTTCCGGATTGGATCGAGACTTGCTATGCGGCCTTGGTTTACTACCGGTAGACCGCCTGTCAAGTTTCTTACCATTTGGACTTCGTTTGATGCTCCAACGGTTAACCGAGGGACCGAGAAGGCCTCGTGTGTGTTGCAGCCCAACACCCCTCCAATTTGGCCCAAAACCCACCTAAACCTCCTCCATCATCTCGGTCGTTTGATTACGATCGCGTGGCCGAAAACTGCACCTCATTTGGACTCTCCTAGCTCCCTCTACCTATAAATATGTGCTCCCCTCCCGAAATTCGCGGATAAACCCTAGCCTTCCCCTTCCTCGCGCCACCGGACATGTCCGTCCGCGCTGGACGCGTCCGCCGGCCACCTCACTCTGCCCAATGGCGTTGCGCCATGTCACCTCCTCCACCGTCCGAACCAACCAGCGCCCACCACCTCAGCGCGCCGCTCCACTCTCTCTCCTCCCGCGCCGCCGCGGCCCGCGGGGCCCGAGGCAGGCCTGCCCGGGCCCGGAGCCGCCACCGCCGCACTCGCGCGCCGCCCAGCGCCTGGCCCCGCCCGAGCCGCTGTGCCACGCCCCGCTGTCGCCGGGTGGCCGCACCGGCGAGCCACCGCCACCGCACCTCGACGCCGGCGACCTCGTCGCCCGACCCCACCGGCACCACCCCGCTCGCTTGTCGCCTCTCTAGCGCCGCCACGAGCTCCCTCGCCGAGCTCCGCCGCCGGGCCAAACCTCTCCGCCCTGCTCGGCCCCGCCTCCTCCTCGTCGCGCTGCCGGCCATCGCCAAAATCGCCGCAGCTCGCCGGAGATCCAACTCCGGCCAGATCGGGTGAGGATGGATGAGATCCACCCATTCCCGCATCCAAACGTCGTCCTCCGTCTCGGATCTCCTCATCCTGCACCGTCCCGTCCCGGGTTGACTTCTTGGAGGTCTAAATTTCTACAAAGTCCCCGAGATTTCCATGTTTCATATGCCCTTGTTCATCATGTCGTAACTCATCATCCATAGATCTGTTTTGGGCATATAGCATATCGAAATGTTCGTCTCAGAGAGTACATCATTTCATCTCATTGCATAATTTTCATTTGAGCTCATCTTTATGCCCGAAATGCTGTTGGAAGAGAGCTATTTGAGATAATGGTCAGATCTGCTGCTCCAATTAGATATTTGTCATTTTTTCCATGGTTATTGTGTGCATTATATGCCCCTGAGCTCTACATGAGTTTTGTTATATGCTTTGTCATCTTTCCAGAGGTGCCATCCATGTATTTTTGTGATGTGTGTGGTGACTAGCACAAGCTTGTAAAGTGGTGCATTTGTTAATGCTGATTTCAGGGACTTAGCAATTCCACTAAGTCCTTGATCTGTTTATTTCATTATGCCATATGTTCATGTTGTTTCCTAGTGATCCGTGCCTCTTTTGAGGTTGATCAGTAAGGATGTTTTGTTAATCTTGTAGTGCTCTATCCAGTCGTGTCTTTGTTTGCAATTATGGAGCACCCTAGCTTGAGTCAATCGAGCTCTACTTTTGCTATTTCGTGAATCTGGGCAGATTGTCTACTTGTTAGCGATTTTGCCGAGGATGTCGTAGTTGATCCGTGCATGCTATGTTATTGTTCTTGTCATGTCTAGCTTGTATAATGTGTATTCTTGATGGGTGTATGCTTAGATTGTCATGACATGCTCTGTAGTGAGTGCATCGAGCTCGTAAACATGCCTACTTGATATCTGTTTTGCATGCTCCAGTTTTTCACTAAGTCTGTAACCTGATTATGTCGGGGAAACTAATCCACCAACACCTATGGGGACCGGGCCCCTTTCGATTCGGAGGGGGGCGGAGGCCGTGCAAAGAGCGGATCGAGGCAGTACACGCGAGCAGTTTTACCAAGCTTCAGGCCGCACGGATGCGTAAAACCCTACTGCTGCTTGTTTGTGTGTATTGAATTCTTGCTCAGGAGCGATGGACGCTGCCAGACCGAGCGTGAGAGTGTTCCTGATGTTTCGAATGAGCCGAACCCCTTCTACGTTGCGCTTGGGCCTCCTTTTATACTTTCAAGGGGTCACCGACAGGTGGCAACGTAGACTAGAAGGGTAAAAATGGAAAAGGATGCGGTAGGTGCAGCTACCGCTACTATGGACACAGTGCACCCTACCTAACTCTGACGGTAGGGGACAAGGTCATTGAATGCCCGTCTGAGTTGCCTAAACAGTGCAAAAAGTGACCGTTAGGAGTGCCACCGTTTGCCACGATGGCCTTCTCTTCATCTTCGCTTGCCACCGCGTACCCCTGGCTGCACAGGCTCCCGCCACGCGCCCCTGAGGAAGCCTCATGGCGACACGCGGGTGGGTGCGCTGGAGCGTGGGTACAGAGTGGCAGCGGCCCCCCGGCGATTACCTTGTCGGGGTCGTCGTCTTGTCGAGTCCAGAAGCTTGTCGCTCACCGGACCTTGCCGGGACGTGCGGTGCATCGCGGCAAGTTTCTTGAAGTGCCGTGGTTGGCCTTCCCGGCAAGCTCCTCTTGTCGGGGCCTTGTCTCTTCCCGGCAAGATCCTCTTGCCGGGGGCTTGTCTCTTCATCTTGAATGCTTTGTTCTTGAATGGCTCCAAAGGAACCCACGGAGGACTCTGGCGGTCGTCCGGCAAGCCTTGCCGCGCGGCGCTGCAACTGCCCGTGCACAAGTTCGGGATACTAGGGTACCCCTACTCTAGTACACCGACAGGAGCCCCTGGGCCTGGGCCACACACGGTGCCGAGCGCTGTTGGGCCAGGCCCAAAACAGGGCGCGGGCACGCGCGGAGCCTGGGTTATGCCGAATCTAACTCCGTATCCACCGCGCCCCCCGTAATGGCACGCGTCAATTGCGGAGTCGTGGGAGAGATCGTGGGTGGTTGTTTATTTGGAAGGCCGAAATGTCCGCCCCGTCCCTCTTTATAAGCAGGGGAAACAGGGGCATTTCCCCCACCTTCGCCCTTCGCTGCTGCAATCTCAGAAATCTCCGCCGCCCTCCTCCGCTTGCAGAGTTGAAAGAGGGCAGCACTCCGCCCCCGTCGCTGTCGCCACCACCAGCGCCGTCGATCTCCCCCACCGCCTCCGCCATGCCTCCGAAGCCTGGGAAGGGGAAGGCCACGAAGGCTGCGGCCGTGAAAGCTGTGAAGTCGACCGAAGCGCGGCGGCTTGAGGCGCTGCGGAAGGAGCGGGCCACTTCCCCCCCCCCCCCCGAGCTCTCCGCGAAGGAGCTGAGGGAGTGGTACTATCTCTTCTGGTCGACGGAGACGCGGGCGCATCCGTGCACGAAGGTACTATCCTTTCTTCGTCGTGTTCTTCTACTGCGGGCTCTGCCCGCCATTCTCTGATTTCTTTTGCGACGTCATGAACACCTATGGACTCCACCTCCTTGACTTCACCCCTAACGCCGTTCTGACCATGGCAGTTTTCGCCCATCTATGCGAGAACTTTGTCGGAGTCCACCCCAACGTAGCTCTCTTCCGCCATTTCTTTATGCCTCGTGTCGAGAGAGGGGAACCTCTTGCCGGCGGGATCGCCTGGATCTCGCGGGCCGGCAAGAAGGAGACCTATCTGGAGGGGGAGCTCCGCAGCAAGTGGGACGAGTGGAGAGCAGATTGGTGCTGGGTTGTAGAAGAGAGCCTGCAGCCGTTCATCGCCCTGCGCCAAGCCCCAGCAGTGCGTGGCAATGACTGGAGCGCTCTGTCCGTGGACGACGACAAGCTGAAGATCGCCACCACTCGGATCTTGCGTCTCAGGCTTGTCGGGCTGACTGTAGGAGCTGTCGGCACGGATTTCCTTCGCCGGTGCATCGCCCCTCTGCAGGCGAGGGGGAGACCCGCCTGGGAATTTGGAGGCCCGACAGATATCATGAGGTTGCGCCCAGGCCTCAACTTCAATTTCATCGTCATAGAGTTGGACGGGATACTCAAGGAGATATTTAAGCACGACCCACAGCATCCCGAGTGGTTCAGGTTGCCGGCAGGCGTCGTCCCTCTGTGCAACAACTCCTCGCGCGACCACATCTGCGCCATGATGCCGTTGTGTGATTCGCACGGGATCGCTCCAACTTGGCAAGAGCCTGCCGGAGACGTTGTGCAGCAGTTCTTCGACAGCCTAGTGGAAGTAGCGGTCAATGCTGATGACAAGAAGCTCCTCACCCGTGACACCACCGATCAAGAGATGGAACGCATCGCCACTAGGGCGGAAGAGGCGGCGGCAGCCGCAGCCGCGGGTGAATTTGGGTTCACGGTGGAGGAAGCGGACGCGGCATCGGCGATGAGTCTTGCTGAGCGGGAGTGGCCCGAAGACGAAGAAGAGCTTGCCGCGCCCGACGCCGAGTTGAGTGAGTCTGCCGAGGGTGCGAGCGGCCCGCCATCTCCGGGGAGCTTGTCGGGAACAAGGCCCGGAACGCAGCCCCCAGTGCAGCCAAGAAGGCGCCTCCGCAGGATCGGGGACGCAGCAGGGCGGCAAGCTGGTCAACAGCTGCAGCGCCGCGCGACGCGCTCCGCCGCGGCAAGTACGGTTGTCGCGGGTGCGCCTCCCGCCGCAGTGCCAACTGGGGCGGGGTCATCTCGGGCTGGCGCCGCAGTCCCCGCCAAGCGGCCAAGGGATCCCACCCCTCCACCTTGTCGCGCCGGAGGTGGGCCGAACTTCAACCTCTCTGTGCTCAGCTCCGACGAGGAAGAGGAAGAAGAGTAAGATTCCCTTGTTGTTCTTGTAGTTCTTCAACTTTCCATTCCTGTCTTGCATCTGATCTGACCCACCCTGGACTCTCCCTTTTTAGGACTCTGGCCCAGAGGGCGGCGAAGAGGGCCAAGGCTCAGGTGGTGGTCATCGAGGACGAGCCCACTGCGACGACAGGAGGCGCGCCCGAGACCACCTTGCCGAATCCGGCCATCACTTTGCAGAGCAGCCCCCAGCGCAGCCCCCAGCGTAAGCATATGGTTTACTTTTTGCTTCTGGGTGCGCGTGGTTGCTCTTTTCCTTTGTTGACATCTGATCACTGGTTTGTTTGTGCAGGAGCAAAACAACTTCATCAGGAGGGCGTGGTGATCTCCTCCGACTCGTCGTCTGCTTCGACTACGCCGCCAAGGGCGGACTCCCCGGCAAGGGAGCGTTCTCCGGTAAGGGAGGAGCCTCCGGCAAGGGAGGAGTCTCCGGCAATGACGGCACTGACGATCCGCCGGTGGTGGAGTTTTATGACAGCGGATCCCAGCACAGGTAATCCTTCCTGCCTGAAACTTTCTTTGTATTCTTCTGCTGATTTTTCTTCTTGAGTGCTTGTTTGACTTCTCATTCTTCTCCAGTCGTCAGGTCCACCCTCCGCAGATCCGATAGAGATCGAGGCGGGCGGTGGAGAGGACGCGCACAGCAACACTGATGATGCCGCGGCCGCCGAAGATGGAGCTGGTGCCGATGTGCCTACCGGTGAAGAGGCCGCCAAGGCTGCCGCCGAGGAAGCTGGCGGGGGATCTGGCGATCGCACTGACGGCCCTGAGGCCGCAGGAGCGTCAGGCGCTGCACCGACCGCCGATCCCTCCGCCGCTGCCACAGCGTTAGGCTCCGAGGAGCCCCAGCCCGGCGCCTATCTGAAGGCTGGCGAGGGCATCTTCATCATGCTCCCTTGGGCGTCAAGCTCCAAGGCGCCGGTGGAAGGAGAAGTTTTGGATGGGGAGGTGCTCGCCTCCGCCAGGTTGTCGATCGTTGACGCGCCGGGAAGCAGCAGTGACGAGCCCGAGGAGAAGCGGCTGCTGCGGAGGCTGCTGGCGCTCTACCGCGCCCGTCAAGTCAAATTGGAGTCCCGGGAAGTGCTCGTCGCGAGAGCGAGCGTGGATATAGAGAAGCGCGCGGAGGAGCTCCGGGGTTTTCGCCAGGAAGCTCTCCGGGCCTTGGCGGAGGAGCGGGAGCAGCTTGCTGAAGAGCGGAAGGCCTTCCTCCTCGAGAAGGCCGAAGCTGAAGAGCAGCAGCGGCTCACCGGCGAGAAGCTGTGCACGCGAGAAGGCGAGCTGGCTCAGCGGAAAGTGAACCTCGACAGCCACGAGGAGGAGCTTGCCGCGCGCGAACGGGCACTTGGCGGGTCGCTCCAAGAGGCAAAGGATGCGGCTGCGGCTGCCGAGACCGCCAAGAAGGAATTGGAAGTAAAGGTGGCGCAGCTGGAGGCTGATCTGAAGGTGGGTGGCAAAGAGCTTGCCGCGCTCAAGCGGGAGCGCGAGAAGGACGCCATTGCCCACGGTGAGCTACCGGGCCAACTCTCCGAGAAGGGCAAAGAGCTGCGTGCCGCCAAGAATTCCAATGCTGATCTGGAGCTGAAGCTGGCCACCCTGACGGAGACGTTGGACGGCGCCAAGAAACGGGAGGCGGACTTGAAGAAGGACATCAAGGCCAACGAGGCGCTGCTAGCGAGGGCCGCCGAAACCCAGAATCTTCTCAGAGATACTGTGGCGCTCTGGACGGAGGGCCTCGTGAACATTGCTGCAGTCATCGAAGAGGAGCTGGTGCAATTGGGGGTGGAAGGCTTCGGGTACTCCTCCAACGAGAACCTCCAACCCAGCGCCAAGCTCACTCTGTTCTTCAAAGGCGTGGCGGCGGCGCTCCAGCAACTCCGGGAACGGATCCCAAAGCAGCTGGCCGACGAGTCACGCTCGATTTGTGTCGGAGTTCTGGAGAAAGTGCTGGTGAAGGTGGCCTTCCGCAATCCGGGCCTCAACCTCACCAACGTCCTCAAGAGGCTGCCGGCGGACGCTGATCTTGACGCACTTAAGACCCTCGTCGCACCCATTGTGGACAGGGTGAACAAGGTCAAAAGGGTTGACGGCGGTCGTGTAGATTAGGCCGTCCATTTTCTTCTTTTCTTGTCGCTGCCAGTCATGTCATGGGAACACTTTATTAGAGGCGCCACAAGTTATTTTTGTAATATAACTCTATCTTAGGCAAAAAATTGTTGTGTTACTTCCTTTACTCGACTCTTGGCTTTGTATGGTTCTGCCCTACGCTTTCTAGGGAAACTTGCCGGTGCAGGCACCCTTGCCGCGAGCGCCGAGTGCGGAACTTCAGCAGCCTGCTGGCGGGGTCGCTACCAACAAGCAACCTTGTCGCAACTAGTTGTAGCTCACTTAAGTTGTTGAGCGGACTCGAAACAAAGTAAGGGTGCAACTAGCTACGAGTTGGTTCCTCCACGTACAGGTTTTCCATACAAAGCACGGTCGTTCAAGGAAAATAACTCAAAAACTTAAAAAAACTGATTGCTCAAACTTTAGCAACTTAGCTTTTCTATCGTCTGCTTCCCGGCAAGGAGAAACTTTCTTGAACGGCCTGGTCCACACCATTATCTTCTCCTCCCCCCCCCCCCGGTAAACCTTGTGGGCGAGGGAACCTTCCTTCTTTTGAGAAAGAAACAGAGAAATAAAGCAATGATATGGAGCCTTGGGCTCGTTATCGCTTACCGGGGTCTGGTGCTGCACAAAGTGTCAGATAACATATGCAAAAAAGGATTATAGCATAAAAAAAACTGACAAGATGTGCGGGGCACATGAACTTTACTGGTGCACGGGGTCTACGCCCGGCTTTGTACAAAGGATTACATGCAACAGCGGCAAGACTTGTACAAAAGGTGGTTGCCGGAAAAGCTTCCGGCAACCGCGCCCTACGGGTAAAACTTACGAAGATGTTCTATGTTCCAGGAGTTGCTCACCGGAATGCCATCTTCGGTCTCAAGGCGGACAGCACCGGGCCTAGTGACTCGTTTCACCCGATAAGAGCCTTCCCACTTCGGCGTCAACTTGTTGGAATTCTTGGCGGACTGAACACGCCGAAGAACAAGGTCGCCTTCCTCGAAGCTCCTGGCTTTAACTTTGCGGCTATGGTAGCGATGCAAAGCTTGCTGGTAGCGAGCGGCTCGCACAGCATCCT
Organism: Triticum aestivum; assembly: GCF_018294505.1. Taxonomy (NCBI): domain Eukaryota; kingdom Viridiplantae; phylum Streptophyta; class Magnoliopsida; order Poales; family Poaceae; genus Triticum; species Triticum aestivum. The sequence continues at coordinate 534,236,802 of NC_057800.1, forward strand.
GGAGACGGTCTTCTTCAAGGAGCAGCGCATCATCTTGGCGCAACTGCTCTTGCTCGAGCTCATCATAAGCAAGCACTCGAGGTGACCCATAAACGAGTTCCGTGGAGAGAGCTGCCTCTGCTCCGTAGACTAGAGCGAAGGGTGTCTGGCCAGTGGCTCGATTTGGCGTCGTCCTGATCAACCAAAGAACCACCGGCAGCTCCTCGATCCAGTTTCTTCCGCACTTGTGCAGCCTATCGAAAGTTCTGGTCTTGAGGCCTCGCAGCACTTCAGCATTTGCCCTCTCCGCTTGACCGTTGCTTCTCGGATGAGCAACAGAAGCGAAGCAGATCTTGGCGCCAAGATCTTGGACGTACTGCATGAAGGTGCGGCTCGTAAATTGTGTGCCGTTGTCGGTGATGATCCTGTTAGGGATCCCGAAACGGCAAACAATCGACCTGAAGAACTTCACTGCTGACTGTGCTGTCACCTTCCTCACTGGTTCCACTTCCGGCCACTTTGTGAACTTGTCGATGGCGACGTACAAGAACTCAAAGCCCCCGACAGCTCGGGGAAAGGGGCCGAGGATGTCGAGCCCCCAGAACGAAAATGGCCAGGATAAAGGGATCGTCTGGAGAGCTTGAGCTGGCTGGTGTATCTGCTTGGAATGGAACTGGCACGCTTCACACTTGGTTACTTCTGCAGTTGCATCCTGGAGGGCTGTCGGCCAGAAGAAACCTTGTCGGAAAGCTTTGCCGGCAAGTGCTCTTGCGCCAATGTGGTGACCACATATGCCTCCATGTATCTCTGCCAACAGCTGTTGTCCATCTTCCCGGCGAATGCACTTCAATTTCACACCGTTGAGTCTTATTCTGTATAGTGTGTTGTCGACAAACTTGTACATACTTGACTACCGGGCTACTCTTTCCGCTTCTTCTTGCTCTTCAGGAAGCTCTCCTGTCTGAAGGAAACGGACAATCTGTTGCGCCCATGCTGGAGCTTGCGGCTCGACAACAAGGGCTAAAGGCATATCTGTTGCTGTGGGAACATCCGCTTCTACGGCCAGAACCTGCGGTTCGGCCGGAGTGTGATATTCCCCGGCAAGCTTGCCGGAGCAAAACTTGTCGGGAGCGTCTGCTTCAACGGAACAAACCAAGAGGTTCGCCGGAGCAGACTGCTCCTCAGCCCTTCTGGTGTTGATCTTGGGGACTTTCTTGGCGGCGGCTTCGGGGAGCTCTGCCGGAAAGTAGTCACCAGAAACCAACTTCCTCTTCTTATTCTGTCCAGTTGATGGTGTCACGGACGGTTGAGTCAGCTTGAGCACAAAGATCCCTGGTTCCACAGGCAACTTTAGTGCAGCGCACTTTGACAGGCCATCAGCAATGTCATTCTGAGCTCACGGAACATGCTCCATTTGCAGGCCGTCAAAGTGTTCTTCTAGCTTTCTCACTTCATCAATATAAGCTTCCATCAATGGACTCTGGTAGCTTTTGTTTACTTGGCGGACGACCAACTGCGAGTCACCCCTGACAATGAGCTTGTTGATCCCAAGGTCTGCCACGATTCTGAGTCCGGCAAGCAAACCTTCATACTCTGCGGTATTGTTCGTTGCTTGCTCCTTGGAAAAATGCATATGAACTACGTACTTGAGGTGCTCTCCGGTGGGTGCGATAAGCAGCACGCCTGCGCCGGCGCCTTGGAGCGAGAAGGCACCATCAAAGTACATCAGCCACTCTTTGCTTGTCTCCTTGACGGGGATGCTTGTTTCTGGAGTTTCTTCGTCTGGTGTCGGCGTCCATTCCGCTACGAATTCTGCCAATGCTCTGCTCTGTATAGTGGAAGTACTCTCAAACTTGAGGCCAAAGCTTGACAGTTCCAGTGCCCACTCGACAATCCTGCCGGTTGCTTCTGGATTTTGCAGCATCCTCTTCAACGGAAAGCGAGTGACAACTGTTATCTCATGTGCCTGGAAGTAATGGCGCAGCTTTCTCGAGGCCATGAGAAGGCCGAAAAGCAATTTCTGTACGCCAGAATACCTTGATCTAGCCCCCTGTAGAAGGGAACTGACAAAGTAAACTGGGCGTTGCACCATTTTCCTCTGCACCTCCTTGCATGCCTGCGCAGACTCAACTTTGTCGGGGCCAGAGCTTGTCGGAGAAGCCCCCTGCTTGTCGCTGGATTCACTTGCCGTGGTTGCTGGCTCATCGTCCGCCTCCCTCTCCGCTACTAACGCAGCACTAACCACTTGATTGGTTGCTGCCAGATATAGCAGCAACTTCTCTTGTGGCTTAGGTGGGACAAGTATTGGAGTGGAGGACAGGTAGCTCTTCAAGTCCTGTAGCGCGGCCTCCGCTTCTGGAGTCCATTTCATTGGACCTGCCTTTTTCAATATTTTGAAAAACAGCAAGGCGCGCTCTGCGGACTTAGAGATAAATCTGCTGAGAGCAGCCACGCAACCGGCAAGCTTTCGTACATCCTTGACGCGCTTTGGTGCTTCAATCTGCTCGATGGCTTTGATCTTGTCGGGATTGGCTTCAATCCCCCGCTATGACACAAAGAACCCGAGAAGCTTGCCGGAAGGGACTCCGAACACGCACTTCTCGGGATTGAGCTTGAGGTTGATCCTGCGCAGATTTGCAAAAGTTTCATCTAGATCTTGAATCAGAGTAGCCTTGTTTTTGCTCTTGACCACTATATCATCCATGTAGGCTTCCACATTTCTGTGCATTTGCGGCTCAAAAGCACGGTGGACTACCCTTGAGAATGTTGATCCAGCATTCTTCAAACCGAAAGGCATCCGTATGAAGCAGTACGTGCCACATGGGGTGATAAATGCGGTTTTCTCTTCATCCTCTTCTGCCATGAAGATCTGATGGTATCCTGAGTATGCATCAAGAAATGACTGTGGAGTCGACAATCTGGTCAATACGCGGCAAGGGAATGGGTCTTTGGGACAAGCTTTATTAACATCAGTGAAGTCAATACAAAGTCTCCATTTTCCGTTAGCCTTGCGCACAACAACAGGATTGGCCAACCATGTGGGATGGAGCACTCCTCTGACAAGGCCTGCTGCTTCCAACTTCTTGATTTCTTCTGTGATGAATTCTTGGCGCTCCACTGCCTGCTTCCTGACTCTCTGCTTGACGGGCCACGCATGAGGACAGACGGCAAGGTGGTGCTCGATTACTTTCCTGGGAACACCGGGGATATCAGACGGTTGCCATGCAAACACGTCGACATTCGCCCGCGGGAAAGCAACGAGCGCGCTTTCCTATTTGGGGTCAAGAGTGGCGCTGATGGTGAAGGTACCACCAGTGCCATCCTCCTTGGCGGACACCTTCTTAGTCTCAGGTGGAGCTGCCATTGTCTTCTTACACTTGCCGGTGGAGCTCGATGGTGCGTCCTCGACGGTAGCGCAGCACTCCGAAGAGGTGCGCTTGCCGGAGTAGGCATCAGAGCTCTTGCCGGACTTGGTCTTCTTCTTCCCTCCGGGAGCTCCAGCGGCAAGTGTCTTGCGATCAGCTGCGGCTGCTGCTTCCCGGTAGATCTTGTCGGCGCAGATAAGGGCATCCTTCTTGCCGCCGGGGACAGAGATGACACTTATCAGGCCTAGCATCTTGAGCATGTTGTATGCATAGTGAGAGGCTGCCATAAACTTGGCGAGCGCTGGACGGCCAAGGATCCCATTGTAGGGCAATGGAAAATCGGCAACGTCAATGTGACCCTCTCAGTTCTGAAATTCAGCTCGCTGCCAAATGTGACCGGCAGCCTGATCTTTCCCTTCGGCTTGCTTCTTCCCGGGCTGATTCCTTGGAATGTGCAGGTCTCCTCGAGCTCGCTGTCAGGGATCTGGAGTTTTTGAAGGACCGCGGAGGAGATCAGATTCAAGCCGGCCCCGCTGTCAGCTAGCATCTTCGTGACCTTGAGGTTGCGGATAGTTGGTGAAACCAACATCGGCAAGCACCCGACCGCAGTTATGCGATCGGCAGAGCCTGCAGTAGAAGAACATGGCGAAGAAAGGATATCCGCCAACTGGAGCTGCTTGCGAGGCGACGGCGGAGAGTACCTTCGTGCGCGGATGCGCCCGCGTCTCCGTCGACCAGAAGAGATAGTACCACTCCCTCAGCTCCTTCGCGGAGAGCTCGGGGGGGAAAGTGGCCCGCTCCTTCCACAGCGCCTCAAGCCGATGTGCTTCGGTCGACTTCACAGCTTTCACGGCCGCGGCCTTCGTGGCCTTCCCCTTCCCAGGCTTCGGAGGCATGGCGGAGGCGGTGGGGGAGATCGACGGCGCTGGTGGTGGCGACAGCGACGGGGACGGAGTGCTGCCCTCTTTCAACTCTGCAAGCGGAGGAGGGCGGCAGAGATTTCTGAGATTGCAGCAGCGAAGGGCGAAGGTGGGGGAAATGCCCCTGTTTCCCCTGCTTATAAAGAGGGACGGGGCGGACATTTCGGCCTTCCAAATAAACAACCACCCACGATCTCTCCCACGACTCCGCGATTGACGCGTGCCGTTACGGGGGGCGTGGTGGATACGGAGTTAGATTCGGCATAACCCAGGCTCCACGCGTGCCCGTGCCCTGTTTTGGGCCTGGCCCAACAGCGCTCGGCACCGTGTGTGGCCCAGGCCCGGGGGCTCCTGTCGGTGTACTAGAGTAGGGGTACCCTAGTATCCCGAACTTGTGCACGGGCAGTTGCAGCGCCGCGCGGCAAGGCTTGCCGGACGACCGCCAGAGTCCTCCGTGGGTTCCTTTGGAGCCATTCAAGAACAAAGCATTCAAGATGAAGAGACAAGGCCCCGGCAAGAGGATCTTGCCGGGAAGAGACAAGGCCCCGGCAAGAGGAGCTTGCCGGGAAGGCCAACCACGGCACTTCAAGAAACTTGCCGCGATGCACCGCACGTCCCGGCAAGGTCCGGTGAGCGACAAGCTTCTGGACTCGACAAGACGACGACCCCGACAAGGTAATCGCCGGGGGGCCGCTGCCACTTTGTACCCACGCTCCAGCGCACCTACCCGCGTGTCGCCATGAGGCTTCCTCAGGGGTGCGTGGCGGGAGCCTGTGTAGCCAGGGGTACGCGGTGGCAAGCGGAGATGAAGAGAAGGCCATCGTGGCAAACGGTGGCACTCCTAACGGTCACTTTTTGCACTGTTTAGGCAACTCAGACGGGCATTCAATGACCTTGTCCCCTGCCGTCAGAGTTAGGTAGGGTGCACTGTGTCCACAGTAGCGGTAGCTGCACCTACCGCATCCTTTTCCATTTTTACCCTTCTAGTCTATGTTGCCACCTGTCGGTGACCCCTTGAAAGTATAAAAGGAGGCCCAAGCGCAACGTAGAAGGGGTTCGGCTCATTCGAAACATCAGGAACACTCTCACGCTCGGTCTGGCAGCGTCCATCGCTCCTGAGAAAGAATTCAATACACACAAACAAGCAGCAGTAGGGTTTTACGCATCCGTGCGGCCCGAAGCTGGGTAAAACTGCTCGCGTGTACTGCCTCGATCCGCTCTTTGCGCGGCCTCTGCCCTCCTCCGAACCGAAAGGGGCCCGGTCCCCACAGGTGTTGGTGGATCAGTTTCCCCGACATCTTTTGCGCCAAAGATGTCGGGGAAACTGATCCACCAACACCTATGGGGACCGGGCCCCTTTCGGTTCGGAGGGGGGCGGAGGCCGCGCAAAGAGCGGATCGAGGCAGTACACGCGAGCAGTTTTACCCAGCTTCGGGCCGCACGGATGCGTAAAACCCTACTGCTGCTTGTTTGTGTGTATTGAATTCTTGCTCAGGAGCGATGGACGCTGCCAGATCGAGCGTGAGAGTGTTCCTGATGTTTTGAATGAG